>NC_132895.1:10858729-11217895 GCF_030463535.1 Salminus brasiliensis
AGTGCATAATTTAAAGCAACACTATGCAGCATTTCTACCTTAAAATAACAGCTTCAGAAAGGATTGTCATGCTCCGCTGACTTGTAACGGGGAGAAGAGCGTCCGTTGCTATCGTTGCTTCTTTGGGATCAGCATGCCAGAAACTTCACTGTGTAACTCTGGAGAAGTGGGCAGCACAATGCTCGAGAGAGCTGCTTAATGCTGTGCAACCCGAGTCATATTTGTGTAAAATCTTGTAACATTACTCTACTGCCTCAGTCCATATGCTTCTTTCCCTTTTACCTACGGTTATCTATCAGCTTGTCCAGAAATGCATGTCATTTAGGAGTGCATCAAAGCTCGAATTACACTTCCAGACTGTAGGAGGAGCTTTGGAGCAAGAAATACTAGTTCTCGCATATTGCTGCTTTAACATATTGAAGAGTATAAAAGGTAAAAGGTGGCCTCTACAAAGATCATGACCTATTTTAAATGCTATTTTCATTTATTTTGTTAAATTCAGCAAATCAATACAAATTATGCTCTACAAAATGCAGAGCATGCACAAAAATCATAAAACATGTTCTTTAAACAGAGCTCCCCAAACATCTGCAGAGGACTGTATGGAAAAGGCACATCCGTACAGCCGCTTCGAACATGGGGCCTGAGATTAAATCTGCCGCTTGAGATTAACTTTAACCTTGTGCGTGTTGTGGCGCATTAGTAGTGATTTAGCTGCGAGGCTGATGATGTCATCCATTAAAGGGAGAGCCAGCGGCGTGCTACTGTGGTGCTTATTCCTTTTTTGCTGCAGCTCTGCTTCCCAGCACACGTCCAGCTGCTTGCTCCATTGCAGCTATACAGATTGACACTGTGCCCCCCACTCACCTTGACTATTCCCAACATGTCATTGCCTCAGGCAGATGCTGTACATCAACAAGCTGGCACAGAAACCTGATCTGAGTAGTCCAGTCTGAAGGCACTTAGCGTTACCAATTCTTTAACAAGAACAAACCTGCATGAGTGTCTTTCTCTAGCCTTGCTCCAGGGACGGCAGTATGACGGTGTGTTACCATTGCAATACGCTACGGCACTGTACGCTCTTCTGGGTGTATCAAAGTACATCTAGATACTGCCTGTATCATAAAAGGGAACAGATTTAGATCATTTATTGAGCGACTGCAAGTGACTGCAATCAGTATACTGTAACTGGATCAATGAGGCCTATTAACAAAGAACTGATTGGTTTCTCATTATTAAATAATAATACAGGAATATACAGTTTTCCACTCTTGGGCTCTTTTAAATGGTGGGGAAAAACCCTTGAATCTGTAGATTAGAGACAGAAAGACATCAGCATGGTTCTGGTCTCAGTCTTATCCTCTCAGGATTAACTCGTCTCTGGGACATCCAAAAGACGCAGAGCTGAATTTCTTCCAAAAAGAAAAGCCGATCTGCAATCCAACGGGATGTCGCCCCTCCCGAGCCCTGCGCGTCCTCTCATCCACTAGACATTATTTCAGGGAAGTGGTTTCTTCAGCCCACCCGGGAGGCTTCATATAAATGCGACAATGGAAATATGTGCCTGCCTGGAATAGCAGCCGTCTCATTTTTTTCCCCTCTGAGATACCCATCAGTGTGTGTGGTGAATGATTAGGCTTTTTCACCAGTGAGTGAACTGTGTGTCACCTAAAGGCCTCGGCTGCCACACAGTCGCAGTCAGAGAAAATGGAAAAGGAGTTTGGTGTGCTTTGTCTCATTTAGATCAGTGACACTTTGTTCACAGGGTGGTGCAACCTTAAAGGGATACTGCAGCGCTGTTGCTTTCACCAAAGTTGTATCTGCAGCACCTGTAGCATAAAGTCGATTACCATGGGCAGTGAATTCATCCCCTTTTCCTTCCAATTTGCTACTGCCAGTTAACTTGCCTGTTTGTAGCTCCCCCTAGAACTAGCAATGCTCTGGTGTATGGTGTATCCCCACCCCCTGCACATGTCTCCTCAGATACATGCAAAGCCAGCCACCACCTCTTTTCAAACTCCTACCGATGACCAGTGGCATTGCTGGTCATCCTATGACACGCTCAGAGGAAAGTGCCAGGTCTCCAGCTCCACCACATCAGCTAAGAGATCCTTGTGCCACCCAACACAAGCCATCTACCCACCCAGAGAGAGCACGGGCAGTTGTGCAGGGGGTGGGGATGCAATTGAGGGAGAGATCTTTTCTCAGTGCTATCAGCCATGAGTCGTTGTATGTCGGGTCTCAAATGCCTTGATGCATCCAGCTGTTCTCATCAGACCATCACTGCTCCCTACACCATTGTACTTAAGTATCATTTTGGAGGATTGTACTGCACTGAGGTATTACTGGAATTGAACACTTGCACCTTAACTCAATTATAAAGAGTAAAAGCATACCTCTCACTGCTTACGTTTTCATTCTGACCTTCAAAGTACTGTATTGCAGATCTTCAAGACCAGGCCATTTAAACAGCACGTGATCTACTCACTTCAGTGTCCCTTATCAGTGTCAGAAACGGTCAATTAGATCAATACTATTGACCATGTGCTTATTTATGAACCTTGCTTGGGTTTATGTCACTGTGACTGCTCACAGCAGCATAGTGTAGCCTAGCCTAGCCTGAATATAAAAATAAAAGTAGAATATTCTCTCTGGGTGCTCTCGGTGTCCAGTCAGCATGGTGTATGGTTAGCCAGCTTGAAGAGATTGTAGTAGGATGCGGCAGGGTTAGCTTTTAGACTCCTTGTTTGGACATAGCATCCAGCTAGCAAAAGCTTGGGTACACTTTGTCAACTTTTTGGGATTTTTTTAACATACTCAATCATACACAATTTGCATGTTTCCATATACAATTACTGTTCATTTGCATAAATTAACATATTTAAAGTATTCAAAGTATTATATTAGAACAAAATATGTTATCTGAGTATCAGTGGTGGGTCCCCATGTAGTGTAGCTGTCTAAGTGTTGGCCCTGTCATGTGGAGATCATAATTGGTCTTACTCTCTTCGGGTGGCTGTTAGACGTAACAGAACTCCTTCTAGCGTATTCATCTGTCCAATGATGTGTCAGCAGCAGTTGAAAAGATGTGGTTGGCTAGGTTCATGTGACTCTGAGGAAGCACACGATAGCCTTTACCCTCCCAGCACTGGTGCTGTAGTGTGATAGGGGATAGGGGTGTCCTAAGTAGTAGATGGGAACATTAATGTTAGCACTGCTAAATGAAACATCCCATGATAACGTCTGTTCACCTTGTGGTGAGTACCATAGCCTCTGTTAGTCACCACACCACACACAGTTTTCCGGAAAAGCATAAAGTGTTGTAAGGTTCACATCTGTCGGTTCCATCTGTTTTTTCTCCAGCAAAGCGCAGATGTCTGTGAAGGATCGTCCGTGATCAAAATCACTAAGACAAGGCCCAAAATGACCTTTAACCACACACTCGGTGCCTCCCTCTTATTCACTCTAACAGTAGGCTGGGCTGCAGCTGTAGACACTGTTAAAGAGGAAGGCTGTTTTTTTTATAGTTCTTAGTCACACATTTTCACTTACTATGTGGTGCCCCACTGAGCAGGACTCACTTGTTATATTATTTGTGTGTAGGCACTTGAGTTGTCTTCGTTCTCCTCTGCAGTCAGCATGCTCTATCCCACAGAGACAAACACGGTTGTTTGTTTTCTAGCTCATTACCCTGCACAGGCCTATAGCTTTCTTAGTCATTGTAGGACCTGAACCCTAATGAAACCCTAAACCACGAGTCTGACAATAGCTGAGGGTCATATTCTTAAGTGCTCTCAGGCTCTGTAGTATTGCAAAGACATCAGGATCTGATGGAATTACACAGTAGGATAATTACACAGAGATAAACCTGATCAAAAGCCCAACCCAATCCCAAAAATGCTGTTGACACCTTTGACGCACAGTTGGTGCTCAAATACTGTCCTCTAAATAGCAGAGCAAGCCATTTCTCTGCATCTGACACATGAATCAATGTTTGATGCATCAGTTATTGAACTACAGGAGAACTCCAGCACAGTGTTTAGCTGTAATGTTGGGCTACTGCACCAAAATGTCTGCATTTTATATGTTTTGCTCAACACAAACCGTACACATTACTCTGTGCTGCTAATCCAGGTAGATTAAGTTCCAGTATTTGTGTTTAATAAATGTCCATGTGTCTGTATTGGCTTTGACACCGCACTAGTCAAACATTTTAGAAGCCAGCAAACATTATGAATAAACAACTGCAAGGATCTTGTGCAACCAGTTCCATTTTCAACAGACCTAAAGCAACATTGTGTAGCATTTTACCTTAAAATAACAGTTTTAGAATAGGGGTGGGCATTATGCCAACTGATGCATTTTGTCTGCATGTCAGAATATTGCGATAAATATTGTGTATTGTGTAATTGTCTTTAAATATTGTCATATTTGTACCATATCGCCCAGCCCCTATTTCAGAATCATTTTGACGCTTCTCTGGCTGTAATAGGGAGAATAGTGTCCCTGTCTTTCCCACTCCGGACCACTCCAGCCAGCCGGTTGCTACACTATGTAACTTTGGTGGAGCAGGCAGGACAACACTGGTGAGAACTGCCTAATGCTTTGTAACCTGAGCCATATTTGTGTACAATTACTCTTCTGCATTATTTCACATGCTTCTCTCACTTTGTATATCTTTCGGGTTGTAAAATGCATGTGTAAAAAGCGTGATTTGTATGGAGTCGAGAAGTGGAGAGAAAGTGAATTACACTCCCCACAGGTAGGGGGAGTCCATGAGCAAGAAATACCATACGAAGTCCTTGGTTTGCCCATATTAGGTACTCTAATTGGAGTCCAACCCCAATTTTCAATAGCAGAAATGAATGGGGCTTTAAAAAAATCATCTCCATCATGTTCTGCGATGTTTAAGAGTCAGAATATGAATATTACTACATGTAGTCAGTAGACTGGCAACCTCTCACGCAAACCAACAGGCTTCGCCAGTGTGGTGGTTGGGTGGTATTAGCAAGTTCAGTTTGAGAAGCAGTTGTTGACCACACTGGTCCGTCAGTATGACCAGCTTGATCAAACAGGTCAAACCAGCTTGGTCACACTGGTAGGCCAGCGAAACCATCAGACTCAAATGAAATCATATGCTGTTCTGGTCAAGAGCTAAGCTGCTCTGCAAGCTCAGCCAACTTGCTTACCAGCACAATGTACATGTTTTCTCCTAAATGTGCTGCTTTTTAACCACCTTGACCACCAAGGACCAGCTTAGATAATCTAAAAACAGTAACCAGCAGAAGCTAGTGCTTAGCTGGACTAGTAATGCAGGCCACGATGCAGATATTGGTTCTTCATCTAACGCTCACTGAAACGTGATAGAGCTTTCCCTTGTTGACTTGCTTTGACAGGCACTACAATTTGACCTGCACTCAGGCTACCCTTCTGGACATGACCAGACTGAAAATGTCCTTTACCTCTTTTAAAACTTTTGTGGTCATTCTTGAAGAAGAATGACAAATCAGGATGTGCTACAGTTGCTATAGCCTGCTTTACTCTGGTGTAGCTTTACTGATGTTGAACCGATGTGCAGTGGCTTTAGCTTGAAGGTAGCGACATTAGTATTAGGACTCTTAAATGACCACGTAATTGGGAGGGTCCTATGATGCGTGAGAGAAAAATGTACCCAGTGGGCCAAAAATGGGCATGACTTCAACTTCAGTGGCCTGTGCTGCTTTAGATCCCATTCCAAAGTATTAAATAACCAAAAATGCTCATAGTACTCAAAATAATGTGTAATATGTGGGATATACTGAGTAATATGTACTGCAGACTTCATTTTTATGAGTAAAGACAAAATCTCAGATTATGGTCAAATAGCAGCACAAGGTTAATCACAGGATCAAAGCTGAAACCGTATCCATTACTTATTTCTGTATTTCACACTTTTGCTGTTCTTGATTCTTGGTTCCACTCAACGCTTTTGCTCTGAGGGAGTTTTTCCCTGCCACTGCCACTGTTGGCCAAAACCTAAACACCTAATATATTCCAACCCCAGAGGCAAAGTTTTAATTTCTTCTCTTAGTCTGAGGAGAAAAAAAGCAGATCTCAATATTGTTTCACTGGTTTCTCCTAAAACCTCCATTAGGAGAAAAGAGGAGCACTTAACTCTGAGGGGTTTTGGAGACAAGTGAGAAAAACATGAGATCTGCTCTGATAGACTGATGAAAGATCTCTGAGACATTGGCGAGAGCTTTTGTAAGAAATGAGGAGATCTTACACTTGCATGTATTATATGAATCATATTCAGCTGAGACTGAGGTGAGATCAGTCTGACCAAAAAGAGATTAAGCCACCTATGAGATACTATTTTAATCAATGTGTTGTTTCTCAGGAGCTGGATTTCAGAAACTTTAGAAACACATATTGGTCTCAAACAGGACTTAATCGTGTTTAGGGGAAATAATGAGACTAAGAGAAGATCTTAACCCCTTAAACAGCCTATCACCCGCCACCAAACTTCTATTACCCAAGAACAGACCCACCAGTTTGTACAGAAGTCCTTGTAGTTACTGAGTAACACACCTTAGTGTGTAATATGTGTGTAATTGATGTTCTATTTTTTGTTGAGTGTATGTCAGGAGTTGTTCTGTGTGTGTGTGTTTGTGTGTGTGTGCTTTAGCGCCTGGTCCTAGCCGTACCTGCTGACACTTCTTGTTGAAAGAGGCTCCTGTGTTTACCAGGCATTGGGCATGCACTGTATAGAATTACTGACTGAGTGAGCAACCTAGATCGATGTGTAGAGTGAACTGAACACAGGCCAGACTGTGTTCATGGTTTGGTCAGGCGTACCCGTGGTGTCCTTGGAGAAGTGTAGGGGTATTATTGATGGGGAAGTACCTGTGCTTTGTTCAGTCCAGTAAAAAAACAAAAAAATTCCCACAGACGGTTACACTGAAAGAAACAGTGCTTTGAGGTTGTGTTGAAGTTTCAGTTCCACATAGTCCTGTCACGACTATTGCTATCTACTTACATTACGATACACTAAATAGAGAAAAGTATTTGGACACCTGTTTTTCTGAAATGAAGGGTCTCTTACTGTTCAAGAAAGGCTTTCTAGTAGATTTTTAGCATTGCTGTGAGGATTTGATTGCAACAAGAGTGTTAGTGAGGTCAGGATGCTGGATGATCACCCTATGCACCTCATCTTATCCAACTCTATTTTGTTCACATGGTACGGATATATACATGTGAATCAAGTGAAGTGCTTATTCTCAGTGTGACCTGTCCAAGCTTTACAGCAGTGATGGGGAATCAAGTGCCAGCACAGTTTTCAGATTTTCCTGCTCTCAACACACCCTTCTAAACCTACTAATTAACAGCAGGAAAAGCATGAAACTGTGCAGGAATCTGGCCCGTGGAGTTCCCCAGTCCTGCTTTACCACATGTTGGCATTGGCATTCAGCTGTATTGCCATGGGCATTAACAGATTAGTGTAGTTTGCATTCACATATTTAACATTGCACACTTTGCAAGGCAGGACAACTTAAAATGATGCAGTCACTGATTACACAGCATTTTTAAGTTTTTTTTTTACTGTAGCCAACAGCTCTCCTAACTCACATTTTTTACTCTTTTACTCTCAGTTTGGTCAACAATGCATTTTAAATTGAGGCTATTAAAAAAACATTAGTAAATGAACTGCAGCTGAAATTGATTAAATGCTGTGTAAGATGTTTAGTCTGGGGCTCCGCCTTCTCTGTTTACTGTTTACTGTTTATTCCCAACTGCAGGTAAGAACTTCCACTATCACTTGGTCTCCTCAGACTGGGAGACGTTTGACAATGGAGCGCTGAGCCTCATCTGGGCTCTGAACTTATGATCCCCTCACACTTAATGAGTAGCAGTTAGACCGTAGGGCCGGTCTAGACCTGTGAAAAGACACTACATAAAAACACAGTTCTGAGTAAATTTCCCTTTCTGTTCTTTCTAGGACACAATGTACATGGTTTCACAGCTATTTCACAGCTTCTAGAGTGGCACAACTGACTAACTGGCTGCATGTTAAGAGTCAGGAGAACAACACCACAGCCCTACATGGTCAGAAGCCCTGCCCATGTGATAGGGAAAGTCCAAACCTGCAGATGTGAACAGACAGTAAACAAATTAAGGGGGAGTAACACAGACTAAATATCTTCCACTTCTCTTCCACATCTTCCAATAGATTCATTTGAGGCTCAATTCAACATGGATTCTTGTCCAAACTGAGATGCAGATGCACTTGTATTTGTGGATGGACACATTTGAAAAGATGTGTGTGTGTGTGTGTGTGTGAGAGGTTTGGGGTTGATTTTTGTTAATTATTTTTTCCATTGCATTGAATGAGCATCAAAGCTGGTGATTAAGCTCCTGTGTAATACCCAAGGGCTTGTTGTCTGTCATCTCTGTAGTGGAGCCTCTCTATTCATTAGCCTCGAGGTCAGGCAGATTGATCCTGTAAGGCAACACCACTGTTAGTGTAGCCAGACGTGTCCTTCAGCCACAAACTGGCCCTGTGTGGCTCTGGGAATCGCCTTTTCCTGACATGTTTTAGAACAAGTGTTAATAGTACGTGCTTGACAAAGGTGAGTAGTAGGCAAATGTGCGTTTCTGCTGTTCTTGATGACAGAACGGGGATGTGGCCATGTTGAAAGGTTTCACCCAATTCAAACAGCGCAATTTGCAGTAATGTACTAAACTATGTGAAGACAAAATAAGGAAAGTACAGCTGTGAAGTCATGAAGTCATGAGCAGAAATGTGAGCACTGGTTTGTTGATTTTCAGCTTGTGCTAAAATTGTTTTTGATAAAACTGAAAACTGAAATTGTAGGTCAGAATTCTGATTTATTTACAGAATACAATAATATTATTAATATATAAGATAATAATATTATATTATAATAATATAATTTAATATTACAATAATAATATTTACCATAATATATAAAGCATATCATAAAATCTGTAGTTCGCAGCAATTCAACAGTAATTGTGCATTACATTTTTTTTTAGTACTTCTTACAAAATTAAGAAAACATGTAATTTGACCAAGAGTGCTCAAACCTTTCGACTGTATATTTCTCATATTTAGAATAGATCATTTTACCTGTCATCGTGTTTGTATAAAATGGCATGACCAATAGCATTGATCTCATTGACCTTTCTTTAGTCTTGATATGGATAAGGGACACTAATGGAGCAGATTGTGGGCTGTTTATTGGTTCAGCTCTTTTAATACTGTTCCTAAAAAGGCAGATCTTTGAACAGGAAACTAAACACTTCAAGTAGGTCTTGATGTTATTTTTAGTTTTCTTCATGTGTGAGCATTCTAGTTCTTTCCGTATGGAAATCACAGAGACATCAGAGGTAGTATGATATCATTCTATGACAAAGACGAAAGCCAGCACACAAGGCCTATCCACGCACCGCCTACAAGCCATTACTTTGTAGCAACTGTTGTGAGGTTGGATAAGCTGGTAAGCAGAACGTTCAGAGGTTGCAGCAGTCTGTGTTCAGAGTAAGTTCCAGTTCAAAATGCTGTGCTTTGAGCTGGACTGTAGTCAATTGAATCCAGGCATGCTGGAATCAATAGCAGCAACTGGACCTTTATGCAGCTCTGTTACTCATCACAAATACTACATCTGATCTGTCCTACAGGAGTGGGCTTCTATGAACATATATATTAGAGCAGCTCCTCTCCATCCTGTAAAGAGCCTGTCCACACGATAAAAAAAAAAAAGTGCTGCAAAGGGTTCTTTCAGCGATGCTGAAGAAGAGACATTTTTGGACCATAATGAACATTTTTTGGATCCAACAAGAACCATTTTTGTAAAAGAGATGGGAGTGTTAAAGACCTTTAACTTAATACAGAACCTTTACATACTCTTATTTACACCTTTAAAAGGTTCTTCACAGACTCCCTTGCAAAAATGGTTCTTCATGGAGACACAAATGGTTCTTCTCTCTGGCTTATCTTTGATAAAGAACCATTTCAGAAAAAAAAGGTGTAAAGAACCTTTAACTTGGGGAAAGACCTTTGCACATCCACACTCCTTTACAAAAAAACGATTCTTTATGGAACCTAAAATGGTTCTTCAATCGCATATCTTCTAAGAAGAACCATTTTTTGTAAGAGAGATGTGAGTGTTAAAGACCTTTAACTTAATACAGAACCTTTACATACATTTCTTTACACCTTTAAGAGGTTCTTCACAGACTCTTTACAAAAATGGTTGTTTATGGAACCAAAATGGTTCTTTCGTGGCTTATCTTTGATAAAGAACCATTTTCAGATCCATAAAGAACCATTCTTGTAAGAGAGATGTGAGAGTTAAAGACCTTTGACTTTATACAGAACCTTTACATACATTTCTTTACACCTTTAAGAGGTTCTTCACAGACTCCTTTACAAAAATACTTAAAGTCCTTTAACTTAGTACAGAACCTTTAAATGGTTCATCACACACGTATCTCCTTTACAAAAAATAGTTCTTAATGGGATTTACAGTGGTTTTTCTCTGGTATATCTTCTATGAAGAACCATTTTTGAAACCTTTGAAATCTCTTTTGTAAAAGAGATATTGAGTGTTAGAGACCTTTAATGTAAAACAGAACCTTTACATACATTTCTTTACACCTTTAAGAGGTTCTTCACAGACTCTTTACAAAAATGGTTGTTTATGGAACCAAAATGGTTGTTTCTCTGGCTTATCTTTGGTAAAAAACCATGTTCAGATCCATAAAGAACCATTTTTGTAAAAGAGATGTGAATGTGAAGAACATTTAACTTTATAAAGAACCTTTACATGCACTTCTTTATACCTTTAAATGGATCTTCACACATTCCTTTCCAAAAATTGTTCTTCATGGAAGCAACAATAGTTTTCAACAATAGTACTTTTCTGGCATATTTGTGATGAAGAACCATGTTCAGATCCACAAAGAACCATTTTTTTAAAAAGAGATGTGAGTGTAAAGGCCCTTTAACTTAGAATAGGACCTTTAAAAGGTTCTTCACACACTCATCTCCTTTACAAAAATGGTTGTTTATAGAACCAAAAATGGTTCTTTTATGGCATCCCTCAAAGAAGCACTCTTATTTTTAAGAGTGTAGCCTGACCCTGGACTATTTCTCAGTGATAGCGACCAATTATGTGCTTGGGGAGATCTCATAATGGACAGCAAACGTTACACCTCTGACTCTGTAGGACACCCCTGTGTTCTGTTAAGCAGTAGGCTTTTATATAGACACCCTCCGGGATGGGGGTTCTCTCACTCACAGATTATTTTAGTGCCTAAGTCTGAAACAAGTGCTGCAAACAGATTTCCCTGCAGTGAGATCCAGAGAGAGCCCTCTAATTAAATAGACTCATCATGTAACAGTAGCACGGAGGACTAACACTGTCCTTGTCTTGATAGCGGCTAAAGGCTGAGCTACAGTAATAGCACCCGTACCCTGTGTTTCATTAATCCTGTGAAACGCTGTATACAAAGACCCCAGTTAGGGCTGCCATTATCAATTCTATCAGTAATCTGATAATGTAAGCGATAGTCTAATAGATGAGATGGATTGTAGCTGTCAGACAAACCCTTGTATCTCCAAAAAAAATCCTGCTTTACAGGAAAAAATAAAACGCTTTATAATTTTCAATGGAAAATTATAAAAAAAAATATTTGTTTTCAAGCCATTGTGGAGCATTTTTATTGGTCCATTCATCATGAAATGGTGAGATGACACAATATAAAGAACAGCTATGCAGATTTACATTATGTCTAAAAGGGAAAAATGGCAAAAATTGATACACTATATGGACAAAAGTATTGGGACACTAAGGATTGTTTTTTTGAATATTGAGGGTATTTGAAAGAGTCTATCCTGCTTTTGTTGGAGTAACTGTCTGCATTGTTCAGGGAAGGTTTTCTACTTTGGAGCATTGCTGTGAGGATTTTATTGCATTCAGCAACAAAAGCATTAGTGAGGCCAGGATGTTGGATGATTACTACCACACCTCATCATCCCCAACTCCCCAAATCCTTTGACAAGAACTCGATGGAGCACAAACTATCATTTCAGAGAACTGACAGCCCCACTGATCGACAGCTCAATGCTGGGGGCTTTTTTATACACTTCTAGCCCAAGCTTGGCATTAAAGCTTAAAGTAGCTGAATCCATTCATTAGAAGGAGTCTAATGTCCATAAACATTGGACAGATAGAATAGCTTGTGTTTTTTAGCTTCTGGAGTGAATCATAGGTGCGTGTCAGTGCTGCATACCCAGCCTCACTGCTTACCATCGTATACGCAATGGCTCAGGCTGAAGAGTCAGAGCAAAACCTAGGTTACGTGAGACCTGAGGGTTTCCAAACCTTCGCTGTCTAGACGTGGGCTGAACAGTGTGCATTTTTCAAACCCCCCTCACTAATTAGCAAATTCCTTTCTCCACTCTGAGAACGATGCTGTTTAACACCTGCAGGGAACATTACGGGCTGCTGTAACTACACACACTACCCTGGAGACCACTGCAGAGCACACTGTAGATGTTAATCTAACTGTATTTGGGTTGGGTTGTGTATGAGCTTAAAATGAATGGGAAGGGGGGGGGATTGTTCTCATTTTGAAATGAAAAATGAGTGAGTTGAAATGCGGAGGTGCTACAAAGGTTTATTTGACGCTAGATGAATCACTTTTGGGTCCATAAAGAACCATGTTTGTAAAAGTACATGGGTGTACACTGTGGTTCTTTATGGAAGTGGTGCTCAAAGAACCCTTTGTTGTATAGGTTGAGGACAACGTCTCTAATCTCTCACATAATGTCTGAAAAAGTGGAGAGGCTTTTTTTGTTTTAAAGCAACAGTATGTGAAATTTGGAGCTTTGAAGCTTTTCATGCTCCTGGGCTCCCCCTACAGTCTGCAGTGTTTAGGACATGTTTTTCTGGACAAGCAGAAAGATTACAGAACTGGCAATAAACATGAAAGAAGCATGCGGACTGAGGGGGTAGAGTAATGTTACAGGACTCACGTTACACAGTTCTTGTAAGAGTTGTTACATGCTTACTGACTTATGCAATACTTAGCAGTGTGCCGATCCAGGAGTAGCAAGACAGCGCCGCTATTCTCCCTGTTTACAGTCAGTGGTTCGTCAACTTGATTTTGAAGCTGTTATTTTAAGGTGCAAATACTACATATGGTCGCTTTAATGCATCATTTGTAATCCAAGGCATAACAACTAAAAATGGGTTTTGCTTTTAGTTAAAATACTACTATTGTTGTTTGTTATTGCTTTTAAATAATAATGTAACATTTTTATTATTGCTATATACAACAACAATTAGACCTATTTGTTATTTAGTAGTAGTATTGTCATATTTTGTATTGTTGACATTGTCACTATTGTTGCTATAATAATAATTTATTTAAAGCTTTTATTTATATAATAATAATATTATAATATTATATATATAATATAAAATATATTTTTTTAGTATTACTACTACTACTACTACTGAATAATAATAATAAAAATAATAATCTCAAAATCACCATAATCTTTTATTTATTTATTTATTTATTCAATTGATAATAATAATAATAATAATAATAATAATAATAATAATAATTATTATTATTATTATATAGCTTATCTCAGGTTGTAATAACTGCATATTGTCTACCAACAAGCCATAAATGTAAAGGTATGCTTCTTCTTAAG
The DNA here is from genome assembly GCF_030463535.1 of Salminus brasiliensis. Lineage (NCBI taxonomy): Eukaryota > Metazoa > Chordata > Actinopteri > Characiformes > Bryconidae > Salminus > Salminus brasiliensis. Next base: position 10,872,462 of record NC_132895.1, read on the forward strand.
AATGAAGAGATCATGCTTATTTATTTCTTTATAGGATGTCAGGTGTGTGTGTGTGTGTGTATGTGTGTGTGAGAGAGTGTGTGGTGTGTGTGTTTGTGTGTTATGCTGCATTGCTTTGAATCACCTTTCTGTTCAACCCCATTCCAAGGGCATGTACACCTCTGACCCTGCCTGTTATGCCCTCTACCTCCTGGCAGCCCTGTCCATTTACCAGCTGCCCTCTGCAGGGTATTTAGCACAGCTCCACAGGCCTGGGGTAATGCTCAGCCTCCAGCTGCCTGCTTTCCTCTCTCCATTTCGGTCTTTGTCTTTGTATGTGTATGGAGAGGACTACATGCCAACAGGGAACAAATGTACGGTTCTCAAATTATAAGACAATATAAGAGTGTGATCCATTAATGACACTGCGTTTTATTAGTGGAACCTCGTTGGCCAAATAACGAACACAAATCTCAGAGCAGCAGTCATTAGCAGACGCACCCGGGAGCTTCCAAGACCGTTTCCAACCACACCCTCAAGGTCGGCAGAGGTCTGTGATTGGACAGTGATTACATTTCAGCATGGCATGACTTCGGCACAGGAATCCTCTCTATGTGCTCCTTTGTGGCGCTAAATGAAAGTGGTTGTATCAGCTCTGTGCTGTGCTGCAGACAGAGCAGTCTGTGGGTTGATACAGTTCTGAAGCTCATACTGAGTCAGAGAGAGTAACAGCTGTGGCCTGTTACTCTGAGACCAGGATCAGCTCTGGGCTTTCTGATTGCAAAGTTTCTTCTCAAAATCTTATCTTGAGGAGCTTTTTTTCCCATGCCTGCCTGAGAACAGCGAGGGAGAGTACTATCACTGCCTATTTATTAAAACAAAAAATGCATATGTGGTTGTAGTAGGCTGAATCTATGATGCACTAAATGGACAGAAGTATTGGGACACATGCTCATTCATTGTTTCTTCCAAAATCAAAGGTAACAAGTTTATTCTGCTTTCTAGTAGATTTTGGGGAATCATTTCTGCGAGCATTCGATTGCATTCAGAGACAGGAGCGCTAGTGAGGTCAGGATGTTGGACGAGCACCACCCCACCTCATTCCAAAAGTATAGGATGGATCACCATCCATAATTCCAGAGAACACAGTTCTTCCACTGCTCCACAGCTCAATGCTGGGGGGCATTATACCCCTCTAGCCCACACCTGGTATCAGGCATTGTGCCAAAGAGTCTTATTCTAAACACTGCACACTGGTGATCGGCCTACAGCATTGACCTCACTAATGCTCTTTTGTCACTGAAAGCAATCAAACCCTTCCAGCAATTCTCCAAAATCTAGTCTTCCTTGGACTGTAGTGACAGTTACTCCAACAAAAGCAGGATAAACATGTTTTTTTTTTTGACAAAATGAGTGAGCAGGTGTCCCAATACTTATAGCCAGATCAATAGCCAACCCCATGATCTGTTGATTGATTTAGCAGAATTGGCAGTTAAAGTTCTCCTCCAAGCATGTTCTCCTTGCGCTGTGCAATGACGTGGTAAATCTTTATGAGGTCTTGCTGCTTTAAGCTGAAGGTTAGGTCCAGGTGGTGCTATCAGCTGAAGCCTAGGGAGGAAGGGGATGGCTGGAATGTTTCACATTCCACAGTCTACCACCCACTCGCTCCCCAGCTTCGGGCAGGAGAATGTGAATTATCATCATGTGTTTTACACAAGCCACATTCAACAGTGCCTCCCTGTCTATTACACACTACAGTCTGATTAGATATAGATAGGGAGAGTTACTGCTTTTAATGGTGTGTTCAGATATTCTACGCTTTTCACCTTGTTGTAGTGTAAAAATATTTGTGTTTTTCTGTTCACAGGTTATTATTATTATTATTATTATTATTATTATTTACACATTTTCAGAATTCACAAAAACTTGAATGGAAGATCTGCAAGAGCGAGATCAGAGAGAGAGAGAGAGAGAGAGGGAGAAGATAACTGTGAGAGGCGAGAAAAAGACAAACTCATTCACATATGGACTGACAGGCAGACTGACAGACAGACTGACAGACAGACAGACAGGCAGACAGACAGACTGACTGGTAGACAGACAGGCAGACAGACAGACTAAATACGGAACAGAAACTGAATGAGAGAGAGAGAGAGAGAGAGAGAGCTTGTGTGTTCTGGTGTTAGTTATTACCCAGCAGTGGGTTAAAGAAGCCGGTACCAGGCGGTTTCACTGGAATGCGGTTGCCAGGCCACAGAGTCACGGCCACAGCAGACGTATGGGGTTTTCCCAGCCTTGATAGCCTTTGTATGCAGGTGCCCTCTTACACACAGAGCTCCGGTGAATACAAAGAGCCCATTACATTCCCGACCAGCTGGCACTGGAGAAGGTCATAGTCCTGAGTGTTTCAGTAAAGTATTGGTAATTGATTGGGGTACAGAGGAAGCAGGGCTGCGCGATAATGCCTAAAATGACCATGGCCAAGTGTGCTGGTACTGCTGACCTGCTGAATGTACACTCCTGTGGTAAACCGTCCTCGAGTGTACTCCGTCCTCCTGTACAGAACTTAAAATTTGAGGACTGTGGAAGCCATTTAGTCATAACAGCTGCGGCCGGGGCAATTACAGCGTCCTCAAACTGGAAACAGCTTTCTTTTAAAGCAGTCGGTGTCATTAGCATTCACAGTAGTAACCACCAGCAGGGTCGTAATCCAAGTGACACGAAAATGAAAGATAGAAAACAGGGCTGATAAGTGACTGGTCAGGTCTCTCTGCCAAAAGATAAATTGATTCATTTATAAATAGCTTTTATGAGGCTTCAAATCCTTCTCTTATCATGAGGACATGATTTCACACGAGGTGCAGCCATCCATACATATGAGAGAGAGCGAGAGGCAGAGAGAGAGGCAGAGAGAGAATGGGGGAAATGAGAGAGAACAACAGAGAGAGAGAGAGAGAGAGAGAGAGAGAACAGCAAGGAGTGAGGCACAAAGAGGCACAGAGAGAGTGAGGCACAAAGACAGAAAGAGGCACAGAGAGAAAGAGAGGAAGAGAAGGACAACAACAGAGAGAGAGGAAGAGAAAGAGAACAACTGCTTGAGAGGCACAAAGACAGAGAGAGGCAGAGGAAGAGAAAGAGAACAACGGAGAGCGGCACAAAGACAGAGAGAGGCACAAATAGAGGCACAAAGAGAGTGAGGCACAAAGACAGAAAGAGGCACAGAGAGAGAGAGAGAGAGAGAGAGAGGAAGAGAAAGACAACAACAGAGAGAGAGAGGCACAAAGAGAGGCACAAAGACAGAAAGAGGCACAGAGAGAGTGAGGCACAGAGAGAGACACACAGAGAGAGAGAGAGAGAGAGAGAAAGAGGGGAAGAAAGAGAGAGCAACAGAGAGAGAGGAAGAGAAAGAGAACAACGGCTTGAGAGGCACAAAGACAGAGAGAGGCACAAATAGAGGCATGCACAAAGAGAGGCACAGAGAGAAAAGCAGAGGACGAGAGAGCTGCATAGAGAGAAATGGGGAAAAGAAGAGCAAGAACAACAGAGAGAGAGGCAGAGGAAGAAAGAGCAGGGTAGAGAGGGGAAGAGGCAGTATGACAGACTCAGGAAGAGACAGAGACGCATAGAGAGAAAGCAAGAGAGGGGCACAGAGAGAGAAATGGAGAGAGGCAGAGAAAGAGTGGTGAGAGACGGTGACAGAGGGAGAGAGAGGGATAGAGCGAGAGAAAGAGACATTTGAAAAAAAGGAATGTAAGAGTGAGAGGTAGAGATGTGGTGAGGAAGACAGACAGACGGAGGGTGAATGAGTTAGAGGGAGTGACAGAGAGAGGGAGAGAAAGAGAGAGAGAGGTCAAAGCCAAGGTCAACGTTTTGGGTACATAAGTCATTTTGCCGCTGTTAATCTGACTGGGCTCAATCAAAGCAGATGTGCTGGTCGTGTCGTACGAATAAATCCTCTCTATATGGCGAGCTTAGTCATGGCCCATCGGTCTGTTCTGTGATTCAGGCCTCTATCTATCTCAGCTGAAGTGTCTGGAATATTGGGATGAGGCCATTCCATCTCAGCTCTGAATCTAACTCCCAAACTTGACAGTGCTGGATCTCACAGAGCGCTTCAAGAATCGTCTGTTAAAGAAGGAGGGTGCTTCTCTGCCTACACTGCTGCACTGTCCAAAAGTCTTTTGTCCTTGTGTAATTATGTATCCCCAGAAGGTCAAAGATGGATTTCTATTACAGTGCTTTAGCAGATGATTTAAGGCTTCTGTCCTAATCAATAGTACAGTGGTAGAACTGGAGTTTTTGAGTAGTTTTTGTCATTACACATTTCAAGTTTATCTTATTCATACAGCTCATTTTAAAACAATGACAGATCACCAATCCCCAGTACATCTGATTAATTAAACAATTAATTCAACTAACAGTGGGATAAATGAATAATACCTATATTAGAAAAAATGAGTAGTATGAATATTAGATAAATACTGAGTGGTAACTATCCTAGAGGAAAATGAGAAGGCCATAAATGACAGTAGTAAGTACCCTAGAAATGTATAAATAGTAACTAGTTTAAAAATAAATGAGTAACTATACTAGAAAAATGAGTAGTAATTCTATTAGAAATAAATGAGTAGGGACTATAAAAAATGAGTAGTAATTATATTAGAAATACATTAATAATAACTATACTAGAAAAAATAATTAGTAATTATATTAGAAATACATGAATAGTAACAACAATAGAAAATGAGTAGTAATTATATTAGAAATAAATGAGTAGGAACTATAAAATATGAGTAGTAATTATATTAGAAATAAATGGATAGTAACAATAATAGAAAAATGAGTAGTAATTATAGTAGAAATACATGAATAGTAATTATACTAGAAAAAATAAGTAGTAATTATATTAGAAATACATGAATAGTAACAATAATAGAAAAATGAGTAGTAATTATATTAGAAATAAATGAGTAGGAACTATATAAAAGTGAGAAGACTCTCTATAGTAGCTATTGTAGACATTAATAAATAATAACAAGAATAGCACAGTATTTACACTAAAATATAACATCTAGTTTGGGATAGCTAAACATTCCCTGTGCAACTAGAAAAGTGCAATCATATATCTCATATCTTATTTCTTGTATCTGTATTTAATAGCTGAAAATAATCAGAACTGTGTTTGATTGGTTCAGATAGTGTAACATGACTCCAGTCAGTGATTCAGATCAGTCTAGAGCCTGAAAGCCTGAACAATACATATATTTAACGTCAGAGTTTTACTTCATGATCACTGTAAACAGTGTGGTTTTGTGGTGATTGGCGGTTTAATGTTGTCTCTTCCTGTTTATCATTTCCTTTATTTTTACTTTGGACTTTTGGTTTAAATTGAAAAGTTTAGTTCAGGTGCTGATGCTGGATGCTTCAAAGTTAGAGGAAGTCGAAGTGTAGTTAGTCTTAAAAAAAGCTTAAATGTGTCCTTTGTCGTTGTCCAGTGAAAAAACATGTATATCCAAAATGGTGAGTTTACAGGAGAAGGCAAAAATGCTCTGAACTTTGAATAGAAGTCAATGTCAAATAAAAGTTTATTCCAAGTACTTTAGAGGGCTTTCCTATTGGTCCATTCCTTAAGGATTATTGGCATGGTGTAGAAAGCAGCTACAGGGTTCAACCATGCAGAAAATGGTATTATCAGAATGGAGATACTATTTTAATTGGACAGCAGGGTCATATTTTCCTCCCCCAGCTGTACAAATACCACTTTTTGGAGAAGTTTAGGAACAGCTTGAACGTAACTGAAGCCGCTGAGTCAAGCAGCACTCATATCACTTTGTACTGTGATTCACTGCTGTTTCACTGTGCGGCGGTTTCACTCGCACTTCCAATCAGATCACATATCCACGGCCTGTTTTGACAGTCAGCTCGAGTTTCCGTCTGCCTTTGATGCTTGTGAGAAAAGCGGCAGCTCTTCTTCAGCCTCAGATAAAGTGAAGTGTGTGATCTAGTCATGCCCCTCTCAGAGAGGGAAGAGCAGGGGGAGAGCAGCTCTATCTGTGCTAACCACCACAGGGAACATGCACTTACTATAGCGGGAAATATCCCTCCCACTGTGGTCAGTCTGAGTCTGACTCATTAAGGTTGGTGTAGAGCTCTTACTGGTTGTCTTGTGACCTCAAAGGAGCTTCCTGTCCAGGGGGTAGTGTCCTCCTTTGTTGGATTACAGGAATGGTCACAACAAAACCAGATTATCATTCATTGCATTAATAAGTTCTGCTTTTAAAATTGCAAAACCATGTGGACAGAAGTATTGGGACACCTGCTTATTTATGGCTTTCCTCCTTGCACACCTCGCATCCAGTGTGCGTAGTCTCCTTCTGATTAACATCAGCTGTGACAGTTTAGGATTGTTAGGAGACTTCTTTCCACATTGCAGTGGTGGCAGTGGTGGCTCAGCGGTTAGAGCTCCGGGCTGTCGATAACAGGGTTGTGGGTTCGATTCCCGGGCTCGGCAAGCTGCCACTGTTGGGCCCTTGAGCAAGGCCCTTTACCCTCTCTGCTCCCCGGGCGCTGGAGTTGGCTGCCCACCGCTCTGGGTGTGTGTGTGTACTCACTGCCCCTAACACATGTGTGTGTGTGAGTGTGTGTTCACTACCAGATGGGTTAAATGCGGAGGACACATTTCGCTGTACAGTCCACACTGTACAGTGACAAATACGTGCACCTTTACCTTTTTACCTTTTTACATCTTGAGCTCTGCTCTTGGGCTGAACTTTCTACAACGGTCTGATCTGGACACACCAGCAGATGTTTCACTTCTAAATTAGATTTAATGGCTGATTCCGAATGCTGCTCACTCTCGAGACTCATCTGCATCCACAACTTTCTTTCCAAAGGCCTCAGAAAGCTCTTAAGATCTCGCCATGTTGGTCCCCACTCACTTCCCACAATAATCAGGGGCAAACCAAACTAAGGCTGCGTCCCAATCGCTTGTTTACAGTCAACTACTCTTAGTAGTGTGAGTTTGGCTTGAAGGTACACAAAATACTAACCTCTTCTGTACTAGCAGGAAGTGATGAAGCGTTGCTATGACAACATATGTTCCTACAAGTTCACCTGTCGACATTGTCGCTGCACTTATCTGCCATTTATATATAACTGTTACAGATGTGAGTACCTCCCCCCTTTCTGTTTTGCATTGCATTGTGGGATAATAGTCCATCGTAACCACACTTAAACCCTAACTGGTTTTAAGTATGTATTTAGGTACGTGAATATTTGAGGATACTCTATGACACTTATCTACACTAGTACAATTAGTACTAGTTAGTATTAGTAATTAGTATGAAATTGGGACACACCCTAAATTTCTGAGGTTTAAATAAGACAGGCTTATTGGCCTTCATCTCTCAGTACTGTTAAAATACAGGTTTTCATAGAGTATCCTAATATTTTTCACATGACTGTATGTTGATTCCACACTCTAGCTGGATTCTGCATGTTCATGGATGAATCTGACCCTCATGTTCTCAGCCTCCTGTGGCTTATTGCTTCATTTTATACAGCAGAAATACTCAAGCCTGTCAAGGATACGTAGATAGCTTGTATAAATAGAACACATTGACTCATTACAGTTGGAAAATCAATGGTACAGCAATCAGTATCTATGAACCACTTGCTTAATTTTGACCTACCATGACTTACAGTACCCTTCATTAACAACTGTACGTCATATAATGACGGAATATAAAGTATATCTTACACGACTTAGCTATAACGAGTGTTTTAGGAGGCGCTTCCCTCATTTTAGTGCTGAACACACCCAGGTATACCTCATTTAAGGTCGTAACGCCATACACCCATCTCCTAATGTACCCTCTTCATGCTCCAGCGTCAGACCAGGCGTGTATGAGGCTGGTGTAAAAGCCTCACTATTCCGGGGCGCTGGTGATGTATGGTGGCACTGGGTTTAGTAGTGCAATAAGCTGAACACAGGAGCTCTTGTGTGAAAGTGCAGGAGCTGCTGAGTGATGGGGAAAGCGTACAGTTCTAATTACTTCTTTAAACTTTAATGATGACAAGAGAAAGCAGGCTTGAATTACTTGGGTGTCTGATGTGTCTGGTGCTTGAGCTTCTCTGTCCCTGCTGTCTGGCTCTCATTATAGCTGCTTCTGTACTTTTATACCGCCCGTGTCATACGATGACATTGCTGGTGGCGGATATTGGATGAGTGGATTGAATTTTTTTAAGCTTTGCTATATGTCCAAATGTTTGTGGACACCCCTTCTAATAAATGCATCCAGGTGCTTTAAGTTGCACCGGTTGGTGGCACAAATGTGCAAATGCACACACATACACAGCTCCTCTAGTTGCTGTAGAGAAGTATTTCCAAGTTGGCACCATGTCTAATGCTAGGCGTGGGCTAGAGGGGTTTAAAGCCCCCCAGTGCTGACCTGTGGAGCACAATACTGTGTGCTCCACCCAATACTTTTGGGATGAGCTGGGGAGTTGAGGATGAGGTGGGGTGGTGATCATCCAACATCCTTTCCCTGCCAACGCTGATGTCACTGAATGCAATCAAATCCTCACAGCAGTGATCTTCCAAAATCTAGTAGAAAGCCTTCCCTGGACAGTAGAGACAGATACTCTAACAAATGTAGGATGAACTCTTTTAAATATCTTTGATTTCAGAAGAAACAATGAATGAAGAGCTGTCCCAATACTTTTGTCCACATAGTGTGTATAATTTTACAGCAGGACTGTACATATGGAACTAATCTTCACTTTGTAATCCTGTGTTACCTGAGCTGTTCCTGACCTACGGCCCATTTCACTACCGGTTTTAGCTTGCCTTTGTCCTCCTGACCTCGTCATTTCCCCACAGGGGAAACCGAGGGTTCGAGTGAACACAATTCCTTGTCAACTTTGGCAACAGAACATGCCCTGATATTAGATGCCCCCCATGAATGTATTCATTTACTCCAAGTTGCACTGCTTTGCTGACACAGATGTGCAAATGCACACACGTACAGCTGGTGTAGTTTCTGTAGAGAAGTACTGCCAATAGAAGCAGATAAACATGAACCTATTGGCACTATGCTGTCTAATACCAGGTGTGGGCTAGAGGGGTATAAAGCCCCCCAGCATTGAGCTGTGGAGCAGTGCAAGAACTGTGTTGGAGTTGGAGATGAGATGGGTGGTCATCATCCAACATCCTGACCTCACTAACACTCTTGTCGTTCAATGCAATCAAATCCTCACAGCAATGCTCCAAACTCTAGTAGAAAGCAGTTCTCCCTGGACAGTAGAGACAGTTACTCCATCAAAAGCACAACTGTAATCCCCTCGATATCACAGGAAACAATGAATGAGCATTGTGGGACGCAGCATTGTGGGAAATGTAGTTCACTAGCTAGAGTTACCACAGTTAACGTTAGCATGTTGTTACCCTTTCAACCCTTCGGTTGATTTCCATGCTAAACCTACACATGTGTCCGTCTCCACCCTCTAGAGATGTGGGCGCCATAGCATTTGGCCACGATTCCTTTTTTTGTCAACAAAAACCTTTTCCTTTCAGTAGATTTGCTACGTTTCAGTGGTGGTAGCAGGTCGCTTTATCTATCATATAAAAACATGCAGTTTGTGACTTTTACATAATTTTAAGATGCTGAATATGCAAATTGACGGGAAGTCCCTGTTTGCTAACTTTTCGGGTTTATAGGGTTACAAAGGAAGCTTTGGAATCTAATGTTGCACTACGTCACGGCCTGCCTATATGACTTTCATGTTGATGTAAGCACTCACTTTCAAAGGGGAAATTCCTCCTCCTCCTCATTTCACGAATACAGCACCTTTATTCCATTAACACTCTTTAATCCACCTGCCATGAGAGGCGTTCCTGGTGTGATACTCTCGACTGTCTCTCTGTTGTTTTATTGAGAATCTCTGCTGTGTGTTTTGCCTTGAGGATGAAAGGCTGTCCTCATTGTCCGGAGACAGGCCCGACCTTAAACAAACACACTGGAGCCCCTGTGTTTTGGCCTGGCCTTCTGAAATGCCACTCAGTCAGCCGGTAAACAAGGAAATATTATTATCAGCCCAAACTGACCTGACCGTCTCCATGCCACCCGATCCGGCCCCGCCTGCAAGGCTGACTCATTGTTGTTTGGCAGTGATGTCATGGGGGGTCAAATTCTGTCTGAATGGTTTCTCAACCGTCCCCTGATTGGTTGCAGGCCAGCTGCCAGTTGCCAGGGAGATTCTCCTTCTTCTACTTCTTCTCATTTTCAGAAATTCGCGTCTGCCTCATAGTGACGTGGGTACTTATTAACTTTTTATGTGTTCCGCATTGTATGTTCTACAAAGGCTCTGTTGTTAGCCATTAAATCAGGGCTGTCACGCAAAATCCTTGTATCTCAATTTTTACCGTTTTCACTTTTTCACATAATGTGAATCCAGCAGTTGTTCTTTACACTACTTTATAAATTTATAATGAATGGACCAATAGAAATGCTCCAAAATGACATGGAATTAAATATTTTTACATTGACTTACATTGAAAGTTAGGAAGGTTTTTTCCTTCTCCTGTAAAGTTGCCGTTTTTGAGATTAGACTATTAGACTTTTGTGTGGCAACTGAAAGTGACACTTCTATTTGATCAATCAGATGAATTGTTCTGGTTTAATCTGCAGTGTAAAACTTCAGTGTTTACTGAGCACTTTACTAGAGCCAGCAGGAGTGTGTACCCAAAGCTCCTTTGTATTGTAGAAGGACACAGTGGGTCGTAAAGCCTTGCCCCGAGGAGAGAAGTACTTCAAGGAAATGAGTGGGAGTGCAGCAGGGTAGAGTGTCTTCTCTTTTCTGATGACCTGACCTGTTTCATTCTTCTGTGATTCAGACTTATGGTAAATGGGCGGGGCTCTAATGTATAAAATCAGTCCAAGATAACACTGTGTTTTTGGCTCTCAGCTTTTGGCTTGCTTTGGTGTTTATTCGGCATTACTAAGGAAGCAGGTTGAGCCCACTTTTCTGACTATTCATGACTAAACCCTTCACCACCCAGTCCTGCTGGTAGTTGATGATGATGATGGCTGATGAAGGTGATAGCATGGGAGATGCAGTGACTGTGAAACTGCTTTACCAGTCGCGAAAGTAAAGCTGTGTTCGTAACAGTCGGAAAACAAGGGAATTTAAGCCGCAGGATTACTCAGGTTACTCAGGCAACCAAAAACACTGCATTGTATTTATCATCTAAGTGTTTTTCACTTGCTGGGTCTTTCCCCAGGGTTGCCAGATTTGTAATTTTCCTTCTAAATTCAGGCAGGGCGAAAATGCAGTCATGGCTGGAAATGATGCATTTGTGGGATGTGTTACTTTTGAGGTACTTTCTAAATGAACCGCGGCACCAAAAATATTTGATACTGTGATTCAGAGAGTAGAAAAAGTCACAGTTTTATGTGTGAAGGTGATTTTGGTGTTGACAGGCGCATACAGTGACAAGAGGGGCAGGTTTGATGGCACCTTGCGGATAGTTATAGGCTTCATGTAGCCCTTCTGTATACTAGGCTTTCTTTTCTTATATCTTTCCAAACTTAGAATATTGGGTGATTTATGATCTTAGTTCTGATTCATAACCAGTGTGGTGAAACCTAATCACTCATTTTGTCTTCCAAAATCAAGGATATTAAAACATGTTTATCCTGCTTTTGTTGGAGGAACTGTCACTACAGTCCAATAAAGACTCATTACTAGATTTGGGAGCATTGCTGGGAGGGTTTGATTGCTTTCAGTGACAAAAAAGCATTAGTAAGGTTAATGCTGTAGGCTGATCACCACCCCACCTCAGCAACAACTCCCCAACTCAAAAAAAGGTACTGGAGTGAGCACCATCCATCATTCCAGAGAACACAGTTCCCCTGTTCCACAGCTCAATGCTGGGGGCCCTTATAGCCCTCTAACCCACGCCTGGCATTAGGTATGGAACATGTCTCTACAGGGGCTAGACAAACTGTGTGTGGGCATTTGCACAGCTGTGTCAGCAATGGGTGCAACTTAAAGTAGCTGAATGCATTGATTAGAAGGGGTGTCCACAAACATTTGGATGTATAGTGTACATAAACATAAATGTGAATGTATCTCTGTGGTGGCGTTTTCCATGCAGCCTGATAATTGGAGTGATGACAGCTGCTGATACACTGTGTATGTCATCCCTAAGCAGCTTCTGCTTACTGCCAAGCCCAAACTCTCTGACATGTTTGCATGGTCATCTACTAGGATATGAGACACGTGCACAAGCAGTCCGATTGGTTCATTGTGCTATTAATGTACTATCTCTTTCTTTCCTCTGTTGTCTTCTTTCTTATCTGAGAAGAAAGTCCCACTGTTGCCACACTGCTACACCATGATAGGCCTAGCCTGTTGCCACTTGTACATTATGACATTTCCCAGAATAAAGGGTGTGTGTGTGTGTTTAGCTTTTTGTTGGCAGGTGCTGTAAGGTGCTGACGGCCACACTGATGCGTCACACTGTAGCCTTTTAGTTTCAGTAATAAAAATGATTGACGGGCACTTAATACCATATTTAATAACTAATATCATACTTAACAATTACTTCATATCATAAGATGACGTGCCAAACCTTCGGTGCAATCTCAGCATCAAGCAGGAGAAAAGCCATGGTTGTAAAACTGCTGTAACAGTCTGAAAACAGAAGGGATTGTAAGCTGTAAGGTTGCTATGGCAAACAGTTTTTTATCATGCGTGCGTTTGACTTGCTGGTTCTTTCCCCTGTGGGGTTACCTGATTTTCCATTTCCCTGCCGAATTGGGGCAGTTTGAAAATGCAGCAGATGTAGATGGAAATGAAGAATTTGTGGGATGTTATTTTTGAGGTACTTTCCAAAAAAAGAGCAATACAATTTGAAGAGTAAAAACTGAAAATGAAAGTTGTGAGCTATAGGACAAATGTCTTATGAGTAAATATTGATTCCGCTGTGGAAAAGCTGCATCCCGTGACAGAAGAGGCAGAATGGTAGGTGTAATGGCATGTTGCTGATAGCTAGCTTAACATTGTGACCTCCTGACCGTTCTAAAAATGGTCTTAAATGGTACCGATCTTTAAAAAATGACCTGATATGAAATGTATTCACTTACCTTGGAACATATAAATTTATAAAGTTTAAGTTATAAATAATTTTACACTTTCTTTTAAATGTTCTTATATTTTGGGCTCTTTGGACGATTTAAGAAAATAACTGCCCTGTTTATTGCCTAGTATGTTGGTCCTTTTAAGGCAGGCAGGAACACAAGCACAGTGTGAAGTTTAGCTGAACTCATTTCCTGCTTCTATTGTGCTTTAAATAAAGATGTTCAAATGTTATTTTGACTTTGTTGTAATCTGTACCTCTAACATTACAAATGATCCTGCACATATTTATAGTATCATAGATCTATTCTCTATTCCTCCTGAGAAGACTTTTAATGTTAATCTCTGATTTCAGTCCTTTAGTATATTAATTATTAAATTATTATATTATTAATTATATTAATTAGTCTCACTTCTATTTCTTTATCTGTTTTCCATTACTTATTTATATATTTCATATATTTCTTTTGCTATCCAGTGCCAACCAGAATAGGACAGGTTCCCCCTTTTGACTCTTTGTTCCCCTCAAGGGCTCTTGCTTTTGCTCATTGCCACCATTGGCCAAAACCTAAACATCTCATATATTCCAACCCCAAAGGAAAAACATATTTTATTCTCTTAGTCTGAGGAGAAATAAAGCAGATCTCAATATTGTTTCACTGGTTTCTGAAATGTTTCTCCTGAAACTCCTCTTAAGGGAAAAGAGAAGCTCAACATCAGCGCTCAACTGTGAGAGATTTTGGACACAAGTGAGAAAAGCATGATATCTTCTTTTGCTCTGATTGACTGCTGACAGATCTCTGAGTCATAGACAAGAAGCCAAACTTCTATTACCAAAGAATAGCCCAACCACTTTATACAGAAGTCCCTGTGGTTACTGAGTAATATACCTTAGTGTGTAATAAGTGTGTAATAAGCCTTTCTGTGATAAGGGGTTAGCTTGAATATTTCTTTCCTTTGGGACATGACTCCTGCTCTTATGTTAGCATCCCTCACTTATATCAGTAGTCTGTCAGTTGATTAGGACATACAACAGAAGGGATTGTAAGCTGTAAGGTTGCTATGGCAATTGGTTTTTTATCATGCGTGCGTTTGACTTGCTGGTTCTTTCCCCTGTGGGGTTACCTGATTTTCCATTTCCCTGCCGAATTGGGGCAGTTTGAAAATGCAGCAGATGTAGATGGAAATGAAGAATTTGTGGGATGTTATTTTTGAGGTACTTTCCAAAAAAAGAGCAATACAATTTGAAGAGTAAAAACTGAAAATGAAAGTTGTGAGCTATAGGACAAATGTCTTATGAGTAAATATTGATTCCGCTGTGGAAAAGCTGCATCCCGTGACAGAAGAGGCAGAATGGTAGGTGTAATGGCATGTTGCTGATAGCTAGCTTAACATTGTGACCTCCTGACCGTTCTAAAAATGGTCTTAAATGGTACCGATCTTTAAAAAATGACCTGATATGAAATGTATTCACTTACCTTGGAACATATAAATTTATAAAGTTTAAGTTTATACCTTCAAGCTATACCTTAGTGTGTAATAAGTGTGTAATAAGCCTTTCTGTGATAAGGGGTTAGCTTGAATATTTCTTTCCTTTGGGACATGACTCCTGCTCTTATGTTAGCATCCCTCACTTACATCAGTAGTCTGTCAGTTGATTAGGACATACATACAAAACTTAGGCCTTCTTTGCCCTCTCGCCCAATAATGACCTCAAGTCAATGACCAAAACATAGTTACATTGTATTTTTTTTTGCTCTATAAAAGCTGCAATTTCCTCCGGGATCAATAAAGTGCTTTCATCTTATAATTGGTCTAAACACTCGTTGTGCTACGTGGTGCTGTTGTATGTTCTACAAGTACTGCTGATACCCAAGTTGTAGGGCATATTATGGCATATTCATCATAAAAACATACATATACAAGAAATACAGTAATATAGACTGCTTTTACTACATACAACAGTTGACCTTTGATTTGTGATTTAATTTCATAATTTGACCCTCAAAAATGGTTCAATGACTTGGTCAGACTAGGAGTGTAACTAACCTCTATCACAGTGTAAGAGAAGAGGTTTCTCCTGGCTTCTCCTGTAAAGTTGCTGTTGTGGAGGTACAAACTTTGCTGTTCTGACAGCGATTATCAGCTGCATATACTACATATACTGTGGTTGCTGTTGTACATGGTACTATTGGACAGGGTAAGCAGGGTAAGTGTTTTTCTTCACGGTAACAATGGTGCCCAGATGGCACACAGCAGATGGTCCTACTGGTGGCGTTATACTGAATACACTCTGAATCAGCCGGACCTTCTCCTGCCTCTCTCCTTTCTATCTTTTTTGTTATTCCTGCTGCAGGGATGGAGAGGTCTCCGTGCCAGCCTGCCATAGAGAGTGGCTGCCTGGGCAGGGAACTGGTGCCATCTGCCACTTGTGTTTGTGTGTGGTGTCAACAGGGTGCTGCTTTAGAGCGTGTGCCAATGGCTGGCCACACAGCAGGCCTTAAAATTCCACAGCCGTGTGTGTGTGTGTGTGTGTGTGTGTGTGTGTGTGTGTGTGTGTGTGTGTGTGTGTGATCGAAACACCCTCCTCTCTTCACCCTCATCTGTATCTGTATCAATTAATGCTGCTGGTTCATTTTTCAAATGGCACACAGCATCTTTTAGGCCTGTGACTGCAGATTACATTAGCAATCAGGTTTTTAATGGGGGTGTAATGATGCACAGCATTTAAAAGTGGTGCCAGACAGGAAAAATAAGTATGTTTATGTTAATGTGTGCACCATTTGCACAGATTACATGCACACACACTAGAGGTGCACATTTCCTCTGGTTCTGTACAATGTTCAGTTACAAGGTCAATATTCTGTATGATTTAAAAATCTTAAAAATGATTTTACAGTGGATTGTTTCTGTTTTACATGTTAAAACTCCATGGAATCATTTTCATTGGCTGCCAGGCTGCCCTTGATTAAAATAAACCCTCATCCTTCCTGCAAACTTTTCTCTGATAGGCTGCACCCACATGCCGGGTTGTTTCCAATTCACTTGTTAAAGCAGCATTATGCAGCAATTTGACCATATAATAACAGCTTCAGAAACCTGTGGATGCGCCACTGACCGCAATAAGTGACATCCCTATTATTGCCACTCCAAGCTGGAACACTGCTACTTCACTGTGTAACTTTGGTGGAGCTGCACTAGACCTCTCAACAGAACTGCACAAGACCCAAAGTCATTTGTGAAACATCCTGCAATGTTACTCTACCGCCTCAGTCCACATGCTTCTTTCATGTCCACTCGGCATCACATGCATGTGTAAAACCTGTCTGTAAGGACTGGCTAAAAGCTAGATTTGTATCTACAACTGTGATGTAAAAGTGAATTACACCTGCCAGCTATAGGGGGAGCCTACTGCTGCATACTGCTGCTTTAATATCATTCAATCCTGAAACCAAGCAGTTCAAGCAGCACAGTTGGCCTTAACTGAACAATAATAAGTGAATATGATACAAAATCATTTTTTGGAAAAATATGAACTGGGGAAACCACCAAAAACGCTATCACACAAAAGCCTTGTATCTCCAAATTAACAGCTTTAAAGGAGAAGAAGGTCAAGTTAGTAAGTAATCAATAAAAAAGCCACACTATCACTGATTTTCTCTCTGATATGTCTTATGAGGTTGAATGGAGGCACTTCATGAGAATGTGTTCACTGAGAAAGTGCATTAGGCTTGCTCACATTTGATCTCACTTGTACTGTATGGATGCACTGTACTGACAAAGCTGAGGACAGTTAATGGGCCCACTGAAAAGCACCTGAGACACTGGCAGCTCTTTCATTTTATCCTCTCTCTCTCTCTCTCTCTCTCTCTCTCTCTCTCTCTGTCTCTCTCTGTCTCTCTCTCTGTCTTTTTCTTTGTCCACTCAGTAATTCACTGCTTCTTTGTGACTATGGACTATAGATGAAACATGATGCTGTGGGAATGCAGAGTGTCAGTGAGAGCTGATCCTGTCTAGGTGTGTGTGTCTTCAAGTATGTGTGTGTGTATGTGTGTGTCTTTGTGAAGAAACTGGGCAAGTTCTGTGTGCCCCCATCATCCTCCGGTCACTGAGTCTGAGCTCATCCTCACAGTCTGGTCGACAGGCATGCCAGCAGGTCTCTCCCCCTGTCGTTCTCTCTCTCTCTCTCTCTCTCTCTCTCTCTCTCTCTCTGTCTCTCTCTCTGCTGGGCTGCTCTGCTTCATCCTGGCTAAAATGCCTGGGCTTACCCGGCTCTGCTGAACTCTTGCGTAATCAGATCAACATGTGGCCACATGACCAACTGCTGGACAGTGGGTTTTTTTTTTTTGGGCTATTAAAACATCTTTATTTGTGTGACTGACGTTCTCACATGCATTGACCTCTGGACTCTACTACTTCAGAACTAAGGGCCAATATAAGAATATTATTTTTTCTAGTGATTTTCAGGCTAGGTCAGAGACCCCCTCAACATCTCAGCTGTCCACTTTGTGGCTCCATAGCAGCTTTCGGTGCTTCACTCAGGGTGTGTTTATACTTGTCAGCTTTAGAGTAAGTGTGAACGCTGCCTTTTTAACTTGGTGCGCACAAAACAAGCAGGTCAAGACCACCTGAGCAGGTTCTGGGGTCCAAAGCCATCTAAACGATCGAAATGCAGGATGTAATGTCACAAGATGTTTGTGTCCAGGGTTCTTAATTGCTATTTGAAATGTTTGCTGAGAGATTTGTCTGTAGATTTATTAAAACACTAAGACATTAAATACAGTATATACACTGTGTGCAGTATGTTCAATACCAATGGCAAAGCTAAGGCAAAAAAAATCAAAACCTTGTCAGAACACCAGGTGTTCTGTATACTCAGATTGCTACAGCTTAATTAACATATTAAAACATGATCAAAATTCAAATGGAAATGTGTATCTCTCATCTTTATGAGTCCAAAGAACCATTTGAAGCACCTTTGAGAGTGGACGTACAAAGTCACATAAGGCAAATTAAAGCAAACACTTCATGCTTTTTACTTACATGCTTTTTAACCAATTAAATTATTTACTCCAATCTTGGATACACTGAGTGTATTATTAATATCATGACGTGTTGGATCATTGACCTTTGGCAAAATCTGGTGAAAATTCCTGTATTTTTTAAGGTTATATAGTAAATATATTGCAGAAAAGAACAGCCTGGGAATTGCATTGTCAATTTTCATCAATATCATGGAGCCCTAGTACACTTAAAGACCCATTTACACCTGCTCTCTTCATGTGACATATCCTGAAAAGATTTTAGGCGCATGCATTTACACTTGGTAGTGAAATGCGTCTCCGGTTAGACTGAAATCCGATTGCTGGGTGTGACGGAATATGCAAATCCACTCGATACGCAGCAACCAGTTTAACCATGCATTCAGCCTCTTCCTGTGCTGTGCTAAAGATGGTTGCTGTCTCGAAATGAGCAATTTGACATGCTGCCGCCCTTTATGACTATCTTCTTCACAGTTATGTACTGCAGTGGCAAGTGGGGTTTTGACTGTACTGGGAGGGGTTTTGGTTGTTGAATGCATCTGGGAGAGACTATTTGTGTTTACACTGATATATCGTGGCTCAAATGTGTCTCAGACCTCCTCTTGAAGTGGATTTGTATCTGGTTTAAAGGAATCTTGTGTTTACACTTGCATTTTAATGTGGCTTAACCTAATCCAGATATATAATCCTGATACTCAAGATGCATGAAGTGACCAGTTGTAAACAGGGTCCAGCATTTGAGTCAAATTAACATGTGCAGAGTACAACATCCACAGAGTTAATGAAATGATTTAAGAATTGGAAGTGTCAAAAGTTTTGACAGTATTGAACTGCGTCCTATTCTGCAGTACGGAAAAACCGAAAGGCAATGAGCTGCCAATAGTCTCTGAGCGCTAAGTTGGTAAACACTTATTGAGTGAATAAGTAAGCTTGTGATTTATCATACTGTTATACACTGTGAGGTGTTTATTCAGTCATGTTGAATGTACGTCTTTTGTGCTACAACTCTGCCAGTCTACCAGTGCCAGTGTACCAGTCCTTCTGCACCATCATGCTCAGCCACACAGCCACGCTCCTACCGCTGCTGTTTTGGAGGGAAACAGAAACGGCCTGTGGAGAAACAAAATAGGCTCCCTGACCAAATGAAGGCATCGTTGAGGGCTCGGCCTCAAGCAATTATGATGCAAATAAGGGCTGCTGGTGCTTTCTCTTAACTACAGTAGCGCAGACAAAAGGCTTTCAGACAGAGTGGCCATTTAATGCTGCTGTTGTGTGAAGCATCTGAAGAACGTCCTTAGGTTTTTCAAGCATCTGAATGGTCCAGATAAAAAAACATTAGATTAGTTGTTGTTGATACATTGACTTAAGACAAAGTGGATGGAGTCATTACGAGGCATCTGGCTTGTGTGATTTATTTCTCCCCAGTGGAGAAAGTGAAAAGGAAAAGTGCTACTAGTATAATGGCAATGCTATGGCAAGATTTTAGCACAGATCACACAAAAAAAAAAAAATCACATGACAATCACATGCAAACAATTCTGTAAACTTCACATGTGGACATTTTAATGTTGGGTGCAACACTTTCCGTGATCATATCATTCACACAGTGCCCTATGTGCTCACTTAATACTCACAGGATGTCATATGGGGTTACTTGGTATCACAGCAGGGTCACATGATATCCATAAGATGCCATATGTGATTACATGTAATTCATATGATGTCATATGTTATCACATAGGGTCACAAGTATTTGATATGTCATATGTGGCCACATTATTCACAGGGCATCATGACATCACAAAGGGTCACATGTCATTCACATAATGTCATATGCTGTCACATATGCTTCCCATTGAGGTCACATGTTA
This sequence comes from Salminus brasiliensis, assembly GCF_030463535.1. Taxonomy (NCBI): domain Eukaryota; kingdom Metazoa; phylum Chordata; class Actinopteri; order Characiformes; family Bryconidae; genus Salminus; species Salminus brasiliensis. Next base: position 10,892,494 of record NC_132895.1, read on the forward strand.
TTCACATGATGTAACACGTATCCACATGGCTTGTTTCGTGAAGTGTCTGTACGGTCTTTCGCATTGGTTGAACACCGGCAGATTTGCTGTGTAACAACATTTGAACGTTGCTGAGTAATAACATCATGTAGCGGTGTATTGATGCAATCGCCTGCCATCACTGTTCTAAAACGTTACATAAAATATTAATAATGTGATTATTTTAGTCTGTGTCTCTCTTCATAATTTCTTCCTTTCTTTTTTGTTGGTACATTATGCACCAAAATGGGAATATCAAATATTATTTGTCATCAAAAAGAAAACAAAAATATGGACCCCTAATTACAGAGTGAGATGTTGGTACTGGACGAGGAGAGGCCGAGCACTGATGCATTCTCTTTTCTCCGCAGCCATTAAGGTGAACTGTGTGGGATCATGTGGCGTCTCCAGCAAGATGAACGACACGTCGTGGATGGCGGAGGAGCAATATGTCAGCAGCATGCTCTCCGTTGCGGACAAAGGTGAGGGGATGAGCTCACTTTTAGACGAGGATAAGGATAGGGCTGCGTATTAGACGCTGGCGATTCTCTAGGAATTGCGATATACAGGAGTTATGATTCAGTATATTGCACTTTGTTTCCAATCAGAACAGTAGGATCTGAAGACAGAGTACAACACTGCCATCTAGTGGTCAGGGTTTAAACACAATACAAAATGAACCACTGTCAAAGCTTTACATATAATCTTTTAATTAAAAATCAGTATTGTGTTTTTAAGAATCGATACCGTATTGTAAAATGATACTTTGATATCGATATTTTCTCACACTCCATTTTTTATATTTATTTTTATTTATTTATGTACCCCTCACCCCCTCTTTGAAAGATGACATGACATGAACAGCAAAATAAATAAATAAATAACAATAAGGGGGGGAAATAATTAATTAATAACAAATAATAATAAATAAAATAGATGAATTGAAAATAAATAATTAAATTTAAATAAATAAACCTAAATAATAAATTAAATAAAAATAAGAAGAACTACATAACTACATAAATAACTAAGTGAATTATATTCTTAAATAAGAAATAATATTGCTTTCTTACACTCCTAAACAAGGACATTTCAAATCTGTTAATATGCACAATATTTTCATAAAAATATATTTGTAAAAACTGTAAAAATAGATGAAAATAATGTAAATAATGTGTCTAGTTAGCTAAAGCAGTGTCCAAATAAATACATCAAATAGTTAAAGGCAAAAAACAGGGAACTACTTAACAGATCCATGCAGGAGTGACTTTCGACAGTCTGGAACTGAGACAAATAGAGCTTGATAAAGGAAGTCTGGTTTAGTTGGGCTTGGAATCAAGTGCCTGTCCCTGTCTGTTTGTTGACTTTGGCCACAGATTAGATCACAGAACTGTTATTTTCCATCTGTTCTGAGCCCGTACCATCTCCAATCTGTCCCCTCGTTTTGAAGACATCTTGCATTTAAACCTTAATGGTTTGCTGATGATCACAGGCTTTACTGGCGGCAGAGCAGTAGCTGCTGAAATTGCTGTCACTGTGACTCTGTTTGTTTTCTTTCCTGTCTGTCTGCTCCGAGTGTGCTACAAACAGGTTGGAGGCTTTCTGATGGAATGATTAGACTTTTTCTAAGAAGGAAATGACTCTTTGTCTCTGTGTGTCCTGTACAGGCACTGTGACCTGTAGGTGTTTTGGCCTGTGTGTGTGTGTGTGTGGGGGGGGGGGGCTGCAGAGCTTGTTAAAACTGATGATTTCAGTGGAAATTAGACATGCTTGTGTGGGCTGTGGACCAGATAGTCCATGCTAGAAAATCTCACGTCTTTGTAGAATGTGTAACAGCGGCTCTATAGGAAAGCTTCTGCAGCCTCACGTCTCCTGTTTTTTAATCATGCCTAAGTTTTAAAAATGTTTCTGGATTCACTACAATCATAAGCAGCTGTCTGTCACCTGATCGGAGTGTGTGGATAAAACCTGGACGGTTTGTAAACACTGAACCATGAGAGCCATAAGACACTCAGTTAGTGTGAGGCAGGGGGGTCTCATATGAACATGGGCTGAGTGTAAGTAAGTAAACCCCCAAATTCCGCCCACCATGTGTCATTTTTAAGCAGGCAACCAATAAAACGAGATGCTAATCTCTGAAGATTAACGTCAACTCCTAATCATAATTCCTAATCATGAAGTGTTATTATTTAGGCATTTACTTCATCTAATCATTGATTAGCTCTTTTGCTTTAGTTAACCAATACTACCTTTACCTTTGCGGCATTTAGCTGACACTCTTATCCAGAGCGACTTACAAGGTTACTCATATTACAGAAGAGGGCCAACATAGTGTTAGGAGTCTTGTCCAAGGACTCTTATTGGTGTAGAGCAGCACAGTCACCCAGAGCAGGAATCAAACCCCAGTCTCCCAGGTTGTGTGGTAGCACACTGGCAGGTAGTGGTGTTATCTGTTGTACCACACCACCACAAGGTTATCAAGTCATTAAATATATACAGTTATACTGTCCACTGTCTGCAGCATAATTCAAATTTCTTTTGAATTATTAGTCTATTCTAACTACCTAAGGTTTTTTCTTGGGTAAATAGCAAAGCACTTTGTAAGTCGCTCTGGATAAGAGCTTCTGCTAAATGCCTTAAATGTAAATGTAAAATGTAAATGCATCTACATCTCTATGACTAAGTCATTAGAACAGCACTCCCCTTTTATCATGATTTTTTAAATTATTATTTTAAATGCATTTAACTCAAATTGAATTGTTTGAGTTGCACAGCACAGCAGGTATTAGCTAATAACCACAGGTCTGCCTTTTACAGCATTAAGTGTAGTTGTTGAGAGTGTTGATGATGGTGGAGAATTGCTGTTTCTCCTCCTCACACTGCACAGCAAAGGATGGCTGGAGAAGCTGAAACTTGGCCTGATACCGAAGTTTAGTGGAGACAACCAAATTGGGCTTAAACATGAATGTGCCATTTGGAGTGTAAAGGAGGACCAAATAAAACACTGTAGCAATGACATTTTCCTGAATTTTTATTTGAGCATCCATTTAATTGATAATTAGATAAATATAATACTCAATCACAATGTTAAAGTTTAGATGTTGGGTCCCAAACCAACTGGACCCACCAGGACCGCCTGTATTTTGAAGGAATTCATTATATAGTAAATAAACGATTGCAGCTCAGCTAAGTTCCCACAGTCAGGCGTTTCCCATTATCCCACTCAGTGATCAGAGCATTTCTATGAAGTATATCCACCATCACCAGACAAATATAGGACTGAGTTTCTTTAGTGTGGCACATGAGCTTTGGGAAAGTCATCAGTGCACTCATTCCGAATATATCCCTTCCTCCCTCTCCATCTCGCTCTGTCTTTCATTGAGACTGTGTAGACTCTCTGTGTTCTCACCTTCATGGAAGTGTGAGCCCTTGGCTGATGCGCTCTGACACATCTCTGGTAGTGAGAGTGCTTGTTAGTGTACATGCTCTGGCTTGTCTTACCACTACTCTCCAGCAGACCTTTCAGCACCGGGAGCCTTTGGAGGCAAGGCTGGGACAGATGTGCTGCCTAATAACTCCACCGAGCCTGCGGCCCAACAAAGGCAGTGAGTGTATTCCTGCTCACTGCCAGCAGCTAATGCTGTGCACCCATTAAAGGTTTGGGTTGCACGCTCCAGAGTGCAGCAGTGTGTATCCAGCCTGCAGCGGCAGAGTGCTGAAGGGGCCTGTGCTTCCCCGTGCTGGACAGGGTTGGAGAGGACAGCGCTGTAGCCAATGTCTTGTTTGCGGGAACAGAGAGCTGTCTTGTGCTCCTTTTGCTTACCGGTGTGATGTATTATGTTCTACACATGTAATAGTAGCTAGAAAAGGAAGCAACTGAAACGTTAACCCTTAGACAGTATTCATGTTGTTAAAGATGAGGATGCTGTGTAGTCCAGAACTAACTCAGGACTGGGTTTAACCCTGTCTTGGCTGAGTAGTGACAATGCGAGAGTTGGATTTTTAAGAGCTTTTGCAGACAATATGAACTCACTCCTCCAATAGCTGCTGTCCCTGTGGCTGGCATAGCAACAACCAAGTTGACCGGACGGTTGTGTCCCAACAATTGCATCCTGTACCAGACGATAATATGACTAGTTTGTTTCTACGAACTGCAGCAATCCATTAGTTTGTCTTTTCTTGAGCTGTCGGCAGTCTGTAAAACGATAGCTCTAAATTCCTGCTGAATCTGTTTGTACAGTCAGTCGCACAACAGCTTTTGTTTTGTAGCTACATTCAAAAATGAGCTGAGATCAATCAGTAAAAATAAAGCTAACCACTACAAGAGGGGGTGCTAATGAGGAATCATCGGCTTGTACGTGGGATGTTTTCTCCTCGGTGAACGACGTGCCAACAGTTTGTCAGAGAACTATATTTTTTACAGTTTCTGGTCCTGCCCTTGGTGGTGCTCGTTTTGGGCATTTGTGACCTCCTGCTGGTTCATGTCTGTTATATTTCTATGTATATATTTATTTGAAGGACTTGGATGAGAAGGATGAGAAGTGGCTAGTGTGCATGAAAACAGCAAAAGTGTTTTTATATATATATAAAAAAAATTACTGCTGAGTTTGTTTGTGCGTTTCAAAAGGTGAAAATAGCAGCAGGGAGATTCTTGCACTTTCTATTATATGGAGTTTGCTCTTCCTTTCAGCACCGCTGTGTCTTTTCAGTGTTATGTAACACAACCCTACCCTTAATGTCCTAAATTATTAACTTGACTATTGATGAATCTGCTCCCCTTACGCACGTCTGTGTGCCTCTCCTAGTTTCTTTCTTTCTTTCCTGCTTGCTTTCTTCTTTCCATTCTCTGGACTTTCTCTTCCTCACTCTCTCGCTCTAGCTCTCTCTCTGTCTCTCTCACTTTGTACTTCTCATTTTTGAGGCTGAATAGTAATGTGGTATGCAAGCTACTGGAAGGATGCCGGCACTACTAAGGGGATTAAAACGGCGGCCCCCCTGTTGACCTCATTCAGATGGAGTTATTTCTGTGTGTTCCAGGAGCCCGCCCAGGCTGTTTAGGCCAATGTGCTGGGGATGGGTGGCAGGTTAAGCCGGTCATCTGTGCAGCCGCCAGGATCTCCCCTTTCTGTCTGCTCTAGCCCTGAATTCAGTTAATTCACCCTACTGAATGCGGTACCTGTTTGAACATGTTAAGATGTAGCTTAAATAAAACACCTTGTGGTAGCCCGACACATCCTGCCTTCCGTAATACAATAAACACATCAGCAAATATCGATTTCAAACGTTGAGATCTGTCCAATGGCGATTTAGTTTTGTTTTAAAGTGGCCCTAGAATGAAAAACTGCATTTACCTTGGCATAGTTGAATAATGAGAGTGCATGGAAGTGACAAACCGTGAACCTCAAAAACTGTTCAAAATCCCTAAACTGTAATGTAAAAGTCTTAAAATGAACACACACCCGGCCCACCAGTGAAAGCCCTAGTTAAGGCTGGTGAAGCAGCCAGAATAGTTATGGGAATATGGATTGCTATGTGAACTAGGCCTCATAACCGCGTTGTTTCTTCTGCCAGTGTCTGCAGTGTCACTGGCTTGTTTTATTTATTTTTTACCGTTCAGATTTGAAAAAGCCAAATATGGGGAATCGGCCGTGTGCTAGGATAAACGCTATCTGTTCAGTTTGCTAACCGCATACTGGGTTAAGAGAACAACAGCAGCACAAGAGGCTTGGGAATAATTACAAAAAATATATATATGTTTTTGTTACAGTGCTACAAACTGTGCTATGCTATGTTATGCTATGCTACGTGGCTCCTGTGAGCCATCACAGTGCCATTAACCAGTCAATAAAAACAGAGCTTATTGTTTTTTATCACACAAGCCTGCCTTAACAGGTAAATCAGTGTGTTTCATTCTGAGGCAAAATAACAGGGTTGTAAGTAGGCTTGTAAAACATTGTAAGAGTTTTTACCCCCTACCAAAGTCTTATTAAACATTTTAAAAAGTGTTGATGTGCATTTGCTATGCAAAGATGACGTCATGTGAAAGTATAGCATAGTGTTCCAGTTTCCCAAAACTGCCTGCCATCCTCAAACACAAGTGTTGTCTATTTTCCCCTCATCCAGTGCTTTTCCTCAGGCTCAGTGAATCCTTCAGCCGTACAGCATGTGCTGTACCTTAGTGTGCACATTACCACAGTTCCTCTTTCAATCAAATACATGAAAAAGTTGCAATACTCAGGCTCTGCTAGTAGGTAGTCAGAAATAGCACAGTCAGTTTTCTGTGCTGCTTTCTGACTCTTATTACAGTTGAAACCTATTTCTGAGTGCTTTGAAAAATCTGCCATAAACTGTCCTTATCATCGGCCCGGTTTGTGCTTTAAGACCCAGCAGACAGCTGCTTCTGCACTTTCAGAGGCAAGTTCTTGAGAAGTGAACTGCTTCTTCTCATCATTTCCTCTAACAGACCTCTTCCTGTCTCAGACACTCCTTTATGTAAACAAGAGGAGATTTGTGCAGTAATGCTCAGACGGCTGTATTCGTATTTCAATGCCAACTCATGGAGCTGCTCTGCACGGCTGAGACTAACTTTATTAATTAATTATCATTTATTTATAAGCAAATTTCAAGCAGTATCATTACGTTAACAGCTTGGTTTAATTAGTAGAATCTGTTAATTCACTTAGATTAAAAAGTCAATAGTCTTCCTGACTGTTTTATATAACTCCACGGACTCAGTGCATGCAATTTGCTTTGCAAAATTATTATTTTTATGTGTAACTGCATACTTATATATACGTTTTATAAAATAAATTATGCAGTTATTTATTGTTGGGCATTACAAAGCAAGGGTTTTTCCCCCATAGCGAAAAGTTTCTGCACCCTTCTTATGTCACAACAATACAAATACACTGCTAACACCCAACCAACAACGTGGATTAGCACAGCAACCACCTAGCAACACCTACCAACCATCTACCAACACCCTAGAAACCACTAAAACCCAATTACAGTCATTTAGCAACACAATAACAAGCACCTGGGATACTATAGCGACTGCCTTGCAGTCACTTTACAACACCATAGCAACCACTCATAAAATCTGTTTCATCCTATTGACTTGTAGCAACAATCTAGCTCAGGTGTGGGCAATTCTGTTCCGGGAGGGCCGGATTCCTGCACAGTTTTTTTGCCTTTGTGCCTTTTCCTGCTCAAGCACACCTGATTCAGCTGACCTGTGAACTGTCAGGTTTAGTAGGTCTGTTAGAGCAGGGAAATTGGGCTCCTGCCTAGCTGCCCCCTGGAAGTGAGAAGCACTTAAGCTGTGCCACCATTCTGTGTTTTAATCCAAAAATGCCCGTTTCTAGTTATATTAGCATTTTGCCTACATTCTGAATGAACAGGCTGGACTAACGTTTGAAAGGACTAACAAATGGAATACTTTACAGGATATAATCCCCTCATCATCACTATTCATCTGCCTGTTTTCACCATAATAAATATATCTGTGTCCCGCGGATTAAATTCAGAAGGTTTTATTCCGAGATGCTACATTATTCACTCTACAAACCCTGACATCCACTTCCACACACTAACATTCTTGATACTCCTCAACTTGAGGAGCACTGCATGGCAAAAATAATGAGGAGATGTTCACTGTGAAGTGACTGGATGCATAAGATTCCCCCCGCCTCACACTCAACCTCAGATAATGCAGTCAGCCTCACCTCCACCCTGTCTCCTTCTGTTGTTACATCTCTGGTTTTCTTCTTTTACAGGTACCCTGCCGCCCGGAGAGCACAATTTCCCCTTTCAGTTCCTCATTCCAGGTAGGATTGAGAGTGAAAATTGGACTTTTAAAATGACCTGTTTGATAATTCAACCACTTCGAGCTCAATTAGCCCGTTCAGGCTACCGCAGTTTGGCCTGTCCATTCCCATGGATGTGACACAGCAGATAGTTACTGCAGGCAGTCAGGAGCAGGTTGATCAGAGAGGAAGATGATTAAGCGTTGTCCTGTTCCTGTCTGTCGGGAAGGACATGTGTCATTGCAACCTCACAAAGGATCCGGACATCTTTTTTTTCGGACTCCCCAGATTTCACAGGTTGCTGGGGATATTTCAGCTTGGACTGCTTCTGGAATAAGGTACAATACAGGGCAGCCGATGAGAAAAGAGGCCGTTCGCCAAGACCGCTCGATCACTACAGGCTTGGCAGATAATCGTGGAAAATCCCATCCCATCCCTTTCCTTCCTGACTGTTCTGTTTTTGAAAGGAGTGGAATATACAGAAACTGGTGTGCCGCCCTTTAACGAGAATTCTGAGGAGCTGTATTGGAAGCGGCCTCTAAAGTGTTAAGCGTGGTACATGCAGGTGTGAGGTCAAAAAAAGCACCAAGTCTCTGAAGCATGGTGGTGGTGAGGGAGTCGTTCTATTTTCAGTTCTTATCCTGTGACACCAGCAGCAGTTTATAAAACAGAGCTTCTTCTTGCTCCTGTGTGACCTTAAGCCATCCACAGTAGTGTTCACTAGCATTTTGGGCCTCACAAGATGCCAATCGATCACTTTTGTAATGCTTTGGATCATTTGGCACCAACGTCCAGGTTCATTTTTTATTAAATAATAAATGCAGTGTTGCTAATGATGTGCAGCAGCCTTTTGTTAGTAATGACTTATTTGCTATGCTCTTAAAGTGATACTTCACCCCAGATGTAACAGTTCAGGTCCAGAGTTTACTTCTCTAGTTTTTCACTAGAACTCCCTGCTGGAAACAAAAAAAAAAAAAGCATGCATGGTCAGAGCATTTAAAAAGAAGACCAGGCTGGTCAACCAGTATGTTTTGCTTGGGTGCCCAGCTTTTCAACCACCTTGACCGTCAAAGACCTGCTTAGACCATCAGAAACCAACTACCAGCAGAAGCTGTTCTTGAGCGGAATTTATCAGCAGGGTTTGCGGTGCGCAAAATTTCTTAGGGCTGACTATTTTTCTATAGATTAATCTGTCGACTATTTTATTGATTAGTCGGTTAATCTAAATGCTTAATTTTCACCCAAAAAGTGAAACAAGCATTTTAAATATTTTTAATATTTTTACACCAAGAACTTTGTCATTATATAATGCAGAATAAAACAAAGTGAAGTGGGATATTTAGTGTAATTACGGCATTTCCTACACCAAGAAATGTGCTTAAAATAATATAATTCGATCCCATCAAGCCCAAAGCTCACTAACAACATTTACTCTCATGTATTCACTGGAAATGTTAAGATAGCAGGCAGACAAATGTAGCGTTTTAATGATGAGAGCTTTTAGCAGCTACAAGAACAGCAGATTTTAAAAAGTCGGGCCAGTTCTGGTGGTCCGTCATCCGGAATAGGACTTGTGTGTTTTCTCCTGAGGTGAGGTGCTGCTGTGGTATGTCATGGAACCCTTGCCCAGTATATAAACCACCTATTTGTTTGTGCTAAATGAAAGTACTCCCATACTCCCATACTCATACTTTTGGAAACTTTTGCAACCTAGTCAGACTCATTATAATTTTTTGTAAACAGTAGCTCTGAATGGAGCCGACTGGTGACTGGAGCCAAAACGGCTGAGCTCATGCAGCAGGGATGTAGTTTTAATAAGGAAAAGCATTTGTTATTTGAACTGAAGTGTTTTAAAGATCTAATAATCTTAAATAGATGAGCCTACAACTTAGGCCTACTTTATTGCCAACTAGCCAGAACATCCTAAAAAAGACAGAAACCAAAATTTGGTCACCCTACCTTTATTACACTTATATTACTAGTTAGCTACATTAGCAACCTAGTTCCATTGCAAAACTAAAGACGCAAACATAAGACACACAACTTTGGCTCGTCTTGCCTTGGCTGATTGATTACATGGAGTCAGGAGGACAATAGTAATGCCTGAACCAGTGCGTTAGTGAAGTGAAAGACTTGTGGTACGTCCGTGTGGTATTCAAGAAGCAAATGGCCTTCCTCTCACAGACAGAATCATTTAAATGGCACCAGTCATACCCAGCTGTGCCATTACATGCCTGTACATTGATTGAGTCAAGAAAGGTAAAACAGGGGTGTCATGCACCTGACTTAGAAAGCCACTTTAGGGTTTTAACCTGACTTATTTAGTTACTTTTGTAGTGCGGAATAAACACTAAATTCTGCAGTGCAATGGACATCCATGACCTGAATTTGACATCCTCAGGTTATGAGAATAGTATCAGTGCTGGAACACTGTGCCCTCTGCTGTCAGACTGCAGAACCACATGCTGTAGACAAATGCTACTTTTCCTTTGAGCAGATACTGAGCTTCAGTTGTATGAACAATGGGACCGTGCTGTGGTTTTGCTTTAGTGTAATAAAGCAGTTCTCTTTTGAACATGGTAGCTTGAATCTGGAAGAGTGTTGAAGCTTGTGGTACGGGTGACAATGTCCTCTTTTTGAGGCACAAAAAATGTGGGATTTCACAAAAGCTGGGGTTTTTAAAACCAGAATAACATCCAGAGATCATGCCATCAGTGGTTATGCTGCTTTGTGATCAGTGGACATTAGAGCAGAGTAATCAGCAGCGGTCAGCCAGTCTAGACAGTAGCACAGAGCTGAACTCAGCCCGAGGAAAGGGTTGATGGCAATTCTGGCTGACTGACTGGCTTCTCTGTGTCTGGATCATCATCAGTACTTAGGTTACAGTTCTAACAATAGGCCTTTCTACGAGAATGCTCCAGCGTTAACTGCCTTTGAGGCGAAGAGTAAGCGAAATGCCATGCAGATTGTCCTTATTTGCTCTCCCTGAGCTTGTGAGAACGGATTGATGTCATTGTTTTAAGCTTTAAGTCTTTTGTTATGAAACTGCTGATTAGTCATTTTGTTGATGGCACTTCAAAACCACTTGATGTATTTAACCTGAAAACTGTATTGAGCTGTGCACTTTTGAGGAGATATTGAGTGGCTTATTGGATGACTATGCACATTTCCATCATGCTCACGTCTCCGTTCTCCCACCAAACCATCCAAAAGTAAACGAGCCTTCCCTTCATTTTTTCTGGCTTCCTGTTTGTCTTTGTCATCCGCCTCCATTAATAGCTCCACAAAATGAGCCCCTGCTAGTCACTGTCCTATCACAGTGAAGGAAAAGGCTGTTTAGAGCAGATAGATCTCCACCAGTGACAGTGCTATATCCAGCTCTGGATAATTATCCCTAGTCTCCTTCTCGCGACTCTGTCCAGCCCGCTGTTTAGATCACCATACCCACCATTTCAGTGAAATGTACTCTATATGTCCAATTGTTTGTGGACACCATTTCTAAAGAATGCATTCAGCCACTTTAAGTTGCATCCATTGCTGACAAATGTGCAAATGGACACACACAGCTTGTCTAATTGCATGGACTCTCTGGAGCAGATCTGCATGAACCTACTGGTACCATGCCTAATGCCAGACATGAGCTAGAGGGGTATAAAGCCCCCCAGCATTAAACTGTGGAACGGTGGAACTGTGTTTCTCGGGAATGATAGGGAGTTGGTGATGGGGTGGGGTGCTCACTAATGCTCATTTTGCAATCAAATCCTCAGCAATTCTCCAAAATCTGGTAGAAAGCCCTCTTTCCTGGACAGTAGAGACAGATACTCCATCAAAAGCAGGATTTACTCATTTTTAATGCCCTTGATTTGGGAAAAAACAAGACAGGTGTCCCAGTACTTTTGTCCATACAGTTACAGTATCTCTTTTTCAGGTATTCTGGGAGAAATCAATAGCTGTTTTTATTTATTTATTTATTTTTAAAGACCACCTTCTGGAAGACTAACTTTCTAAAACTTTTCATTCTCAGGACATGCTCCCACCTCTTTCGAGGGTCCATTTGGGAAAATCATGTACAGAATCAGGGCTGTAATAGACACACCACGCTTCTCGAAGGACTATAAGACCCAGAGACCCTTCTACCTACTCAACATGCTGAATCTCAATGAGGTGCCTGATATAGAGGTGAGAAGTCTAAGCTTCCTTCATTAAATACTGAATGATGTTGTGATTTGACTTGACCTAAATGTGCACATCATTTCCACATGAATAAAGTCAAAACACAAGTGCACTGATATAATATAGTTCATCCAAGTGGAAGTAGTATACAGCACTGCCTAAAAGTTTTAGTCTCTTGTGAACATAAGAATGAAAAGCTCAGTAGTAGTTGCAGGGCAGTAAACAGTAGTTATTTGCTCAGTATACACTGATATTATATTTAATAATGTCAGCATTCATACAGAAACCAGTGGTTTTACATCACTGTGTCCATTTAAACATCTCCAAAGTTCTCCTCATGGGAGTCTAGTTTTATTTATAGTTAGTGCTTAATGATGGTAAATCAGGTGAGCTGGTGATGGAATTGAACACATCCCTCATTGGCTGGACTGGGACGTCCAGGAGAAACCTGGAACCAGCTTTGTTTTCTAACTCATAAGATCTTGGGGAATTCTTGTTCCTTTGTAATGTATTTGTGTTCACCTGCATCTGTTCTTATGTGATCAGGAGTTTTGGTGTGTGTATCATGTTTTTCCTCAAAACACATGGTTCGTGGAATGGTAGTTGTTTTTACAGTGTCGTGTCATTAGATTCCGTTAAACCCCAGGCTGAGAAGATATTTCCAGAACATGTTTGATCTGATTCCCAGTGTCTAAAAATAATTTCTTCTTCCAGCAACCCAGCTGCGCTGTGACAACGAAGAAGTTCACCTACCTCCTAGTGAAGACAGGCACTCTCATGCTGAAGGCTCGCAGTGACCTGAGAGGATACACTCCAGGACAAATCATCAAACTATCCACTGAGATCCACAACAAATCTGGAAAAGACACTGGCTGTGTGATAGCCAGCCTCATACAGGTGGGAGAGGGTTTTATTTGGGAACAAATAGGAAGTGGTTTGATGATTTAGTTCACAGCTCTGCTCACTGGAGTTCCTGATTTCAGTGCTTTACCACTTTTTCGCAGCTTTTCTATAAAGCCTACAGAACATGAGAGGAAGTGTGTTATCGTATATGTAGTTTTTTAATTTATTATTTACATTTATTTTCATTTATTTCATTTTATTTAATTTAATTTATTTTAGTTTATTAAATTTATTAATTTATATTTATTTTAATTATTACTATTTCACAAAAATACACAACCTTAAGTGTTATTGAACATATTATTGCTTTTATACAATAATTCAGGAAAATAAATTAAGTAAGAAATAAATAAATTGAGTTGTCGTAATAACACACTCCCTCACATGTTTGATTGTGGAAATCCAGGTCTCCAGTGAGCAGAAATATCAAATACCACTTCCTGAACGCAGCATTTAACATGTTTAACGTTAGTATTTCCTTCCACCAAATTGTAGTTTCTTAACAAGCAGCTTGTTGCTACGTCCCAGTAACGAACTCCACTACCTCACTGCACAGCCTGCAGCTAAGATAAGATAGTCCTTTATTAGTCCCGCAGTGGGGAAATTCCCAAAAACAGAACATGAGAGGAAGTGTGTTATCGTATATGTAGTTTTTTAATTTATTATTTACATTTATTTTCATTTATTTCATTTTATTTAATTTAATTTATTTTAGTTTATTAAATTTATTAATTTATATTTATTTTAATTATTACTATTTCACAAAAATACACAACAGAAGCTCCTTCTCCTTCTCCAGCTTCTTACACAAACTGTTTGTGTTGACGTTATTTAAATTCTTCTCTTAATCCTTTTCGTTTTGCTTTAGGTTGTTCTTGTTTTCTTTTGCTCATGACATCTACGTTATTTATTATTACGATATATAATAAAGGTCTTCCCTTTTAGACGTGTTTTATTACTTTTCAGCCCTCTATTTTTCAAATTGATCTGTACCGCGAAAACAGCTTTACAGGAATCAGTTCAACAAGAGATCAACAAGATATCCAATATTAAGACCCCTGGTGAGCAAGCTGAAAGCGACAGGGGCAAGGAAAAACTCCCTCAGGGCTGGAAGAAGAAACCTTAGGAAGATCCATCCTCCCCTGGTCTGCTCAAAACTACTTATTTAAGCATATTTATTGATAAAAGTCACCGTACCACCACATACGACTGTTCTTCTGCTTAGGTGTGCTGATATAATCATAATATAACTAATATAATTATAGTATAAAATGGTGCAGTAATGAACGTAATGATGGTTTAATGGTGGGGATAATGATAATAGGCGCAAATAGTTCCATTGAGAGTTTTTCATTGTCAACTTCAACGTAGTCAGGCAGATAGCAGTAGCAGGAGGGTGGGCAGCTGGAGAGCCCAGCGGTAGAACTCTCTTTTCTGGCTTATTTGATGTGAGAATTTCTGCAGATTTAACTTACTTAACATCACCAATTATCTTTGCTTTTTTCCCACTGGAACAGAAAGTGACCTATAAGACCAAACGGCAGATGTTTGACTTGCGGACCATAGCGGAGGTAGAAGGTGCCGGTGTGAAGGCGGGTAAACACGCAGAGTGGAGAGAGCAGATCATCGTTCCTCCACTCCCTCAGTCTGCCCTCGCAGGCTGCAGCCTCATAGACATCGACTACTTCATCCAGGTTAGTCACAGGAGGCTTCACTCTTCATGTGTTCTTAACCGCCTATGCTCTGTGAGTTTTATTTGAACCCAAGGATTACTAATCAGTAACTGCATGCAAAGCAATTCAAACTGGCTGAGTTGTTCCTAAGTTTGGTACTTAGTAATACTCAGTTCTCAGTAATAGTCAGTAATTCAGAATTGGCATGAAAAATGAGGAAGAAGTCTAGTCGTTCATTCCCTACAGCACAAATCAACAAGACAGTAAAAAGAGTTAGCTAGATATCTATTTTCAGTCTTGAAATAGCGAAGATCTGTGACTCTTAGGAAAAACAACTCTCAGGACAAGAGAAAAATATGGCAGAAAGCCAAAAAAAGATGCCTCATGATTTATTTATTTCACCCGATTCACGTTAACTCGAAAGCCGTGATCATATTATCTCAGCTTTTACTCTGAAAGCGACCCGTAGGACCAAAGATCTCAACAAATCTGTCCTTGTAACTTTATACTCGTCTCTCACAGGTTTCCCTGAAGTCTCCTGAGACGGTGGTCACCCTGCCCATCTACATTGGAAACATCGCTGTCAACTTGACTCCCTCAAGGCCGCCTCCGCCAAACCCTCTTGCGCACACTCCATTGCCGCCCATGCAGAGCCTCAGCCCCGGGCTGGTGGTTCCGAGTGCACCCCCTGCTGAAGACGATCTACAGGGAGAGCAGGGAGCAGGGGGACTGGCCAGTGAGGAGATCCCAACCAAGAGCCACTCCCAGCAGGACCCGTCCGGCCAGGCCCCCACTATGTCGCCCAGCGCGTTCAGTCACGCTCCCAGCCAAGTGCTTCCTCAGACTCAGCATCCTCAGGCGGCAGAGAGCTCGGCTCCTCTGTTCTGTGTCTCCACAGGAGCCACCATCCCCTTTTTCACTGATGGTAATGCCACTCCGGTGCCCACCACCTGCCCTCTCATTCTGCCTCCGGAGTACAGCAGCTGGGAGTACCCGCATGGTGAGTGACCTCATCTGTATTCGGTACTGTGTTCTTTGGGCGCAAATGGTGTCCATAGTACAAGGCAATAATTATGCATCATAATTAGAGATATCGGTCCTGATATGAACAAAATTAGCTGGATTAGGTATTGGATAATTAGGCCGATCCATGGAACCGATCCCTTTAATGTAATTGGTTGGTGTGAGACTGCACTAAATGTTTAGATGTTTGCTATTTTTCATTGCTGCTTGTATGTTTGACCAAGTTACTTATTTATTCTCAGGTTCAGCTGCTAGATTTTATTTTTGAATTACGCTAAAATTGTAAAATAAGATTGGTTACTGTTTGTGTGGTGGTGTTTTGGCTGATACATTTTATGTATTTTAATGTATTTTAAGAAGTTTGACTCCCTTATATTTTGAATTTAAATGTTGTGTCAAGGTCCTGTGTAATTATTTATTTTAGTGACAAAGAATATCAATTTAGTACATTTATATCTATGTGTTAATTTGTTATATGTTGTTTTGTAAGCTATACAGTTTATTAATTCAACTATGGTATTGGATCGGTATCGGGTATTAACCGATATGCAAAGTTTATGTATCTGTATCGGTATCGGAACTGAAAAAGGCGGATCGGTGCATCCCTAATCATAATACAACATACAATTGCACATGCACTTTGCGGTATCTTTTGGATGCTAGCCGATACAAACTAGCTAAGAGTATTTTCTGAGTAAACAGTGAAGCACTTTTGTAAGTTGCTTGGAGAAGAGCGTCTGCTAAATGCCTTAAATGTAAATGTCATGGTATTTAACACCTACCTATTGGCTTCTAGTGTAAGTGAAATTTGAGACAGTAGGTGTTCAGATCTTTTTTTTGTCCATGGTAACTAAGCGTACCTTGCAGATGTGGCAGCTAAAGATTAGAAGTCTTATTTAGGGACTAAAAGGTTGCTGGTTCGATTCCCTGGACCAGCAGAAAGTGTGGGGCAATGGAAGTGAAGGAACAGTGAGTGCCTTCTCCATTCATGCCTGAGGTGCCCACCTGATCTTCTGGGGCAGTGGTCACTCAATGGCTAGAGCAGAGGGGGTATTGATCACAGGTTGTGGGTTTGATACCTGCATCTGCTTGGCAAGGCACCTTCACTTATCTGCTCCAGTTTCTTCATGCTTTTAAATGCAAAGAGAACAGTTATGTTGTACTGGTACCCAAATTAAAATGCTCCCTGTGTGCTGAAGAGGCTGCCCACCACCCAAGATGTCTGTGCTCATGACCCCTAGTCACCAGTGTGTGTGTGTGTGTGTGTGTGTGTGTTTACCACATTCTGTTGTTCTGGCTATAAAGGATGATCCTAATCTCACATAGGCTCTGTTGTCATGATTTTCTCTCCTTTCTCTTTTCAAGAACCCCCTCCTACTTACGAGGAAAGTTGCAGCAGTAACAACTCCAGCTTCAACACCAGCATGACGTAGATCAGCCAAGACGCTGGAGAAAAAAACATTTGCATCAGAACATCTATCTGCAGGCCCTCCCAAACCCCACCTACTGGACACTCCAGGCATTGCAGCTCTACTCCAAATTTGACCAAATCGAAGCGTTATATTAATAAAAAAGGGATCTTTTCATTTTCATTCACTTTATATTACCAATATTCCTTGCTCCTCGGTATGGAGAAAAGGATCCTGGCCCAAAGCCAGGGAATGAGTTTTATCAGTGCCTAATTACGGTAGCACTCCTGAACAATTACAGGTTACCTTCTGCATTTATACGAAAGGAAATACCAGCATCTGTGATGCCTTGAAATGAAAGTTATCTACAGAATCTGTCTTTCACTCAGCCAAAGCTGGCCTTCTATGACGCTTGCTTCTCAACACAGGCTTAGTAAAATCTGCACGGCGGCTTCTGTTGGACTGGCGCAGCTTAAAGAAGAGAAGATGTTGATCTTTGGACTCTTGGAGGAACGTTTACTCCGGCCATGGTCGCGTCAGTCTGCGGGAGGAATGTTCTGGAAGGACTGATTATTAATGGGTTACCATCTTCACAGGTCGAGGAAGGCCACATGAGTGGTACATGAGTCCTCCTTCTCATGAATCACTGAGCTGGTATGAGATCTGCTGTAGACACTGCTTTGGCTTACCATGTACAGATCTTACAGGTCATTCTGGGTACTGAAGACTTTCCTTAAGGTGAACATAAGGTAGGCTTGACTCTTTGGATGGAAGCAGATGGAGGAGGAGCAGTTCTTGCTATATTTCTACCTTGGACACTGCTCGCTTATATTGCCCCTTGAAGATTTTAGGAAGACGTTGCTTATCCCTTAGTCCCTTAGTTATAATAACATTCAGTAGATTTAACTTGTATGTAATTCGTTTAAAAAAAAGAAAAAAGACATGGAGGTCGAACTGTCATTACGTTGTAATGAATTTGTTCAGAATCAGTTTCTGAGTTTGTGTGCATCATGACACCCCCCTGCATGAATTCCTAACTCTTAATGCACACACACGGTGAGTGTGTGGGGTTGAGTTGTGATTAGTGTCCTGCTGACTGTGCTATATGTTCACTTTCTGGCCAAGAAATTATTCCCCCCTGGAGTTTCAATGGGATGCATGGGAATCCATTGACATGTAATGCAAAGCCCAAATGTCTGTATGTGATTTTGTTTGTTTGTTTGTTTGTGTATTTATTTTTCTTGCATTGATTCACAGTAATTAATGGAGGTATAAAATGAATTCCCAGTTGAGGCCTTATACAATGATTGCTGTGTAGAACTTTTGTGAGCGTTCCTCCTGCATTTTTCAAAGTAAGATTAATCCAGACCCTTGAACTGTTGGTTTATGAACCATTGGAATTACTGAAGCACAAAATGGCACTTTTTAATAGAATTATTTGATTCCGTCAGTGGATGGATTGATGTGTGTGTTTATGTGTGTGTGGGTGTGAGAGGGAGAAAGAAAGTGTGCGAGATAGACTTCCTCCAACCAGTATCCCAAAATAGAATGTGGAATTAGCTGTAGATTCAGCCTTCAGCCTTTACTGTGATTTTCTTTATACACTCTTAAAAAAGGTGCTGCAAATGTTTGTTTTTTTTGAGCAGTGCCATAAAAGAACCACTTTTGGTTCCGGGAAGAACCGTATGACGTCATTCACCAACCGTTCTTAAGAAGAAATTTCATCTCAAAACCCACTTCTGCAGTTTTTATGAAGATTCTGAACATTTACCAGTGTTTTCTTCTTTGGAGTTGGATCAGTTTACAATGACAATGGGATCCACCATTATAGGAGCATAGTTGTGAATGCTATGTGTATTATTTAGTTATTAGGGGGGGTGCACAGTGATACACAGTTCTTGCAGGTGTTGGGTCCTTCCAACTTCTCGTGTCTGAATACAGATAAGGTCATGCGGGTACTCCCAGCTGCTGTACTCCGGAGGCAGAATGAGAGGGCCTGAGTGTTGCATTACCTGTGAACACTGTTTAGTTTAACATATTTTGTCCCACAGGAGTCCCACAAGGCTCTATCTTAGGGCCTATGAAACTTATAGTAAATATGACAGTTATATGAGTGAGGAAATGAATCGTGGTCCTACTTACAGGGTGTAAAGGGTTAAAAACACACCATAAATCTTATGTAGACCTTTTGTCAGGACTTTTCTCAGGTACAAACTTAGGAAAAGTCTTAGGTAATTATAGGTAAAGTCAAAGAGAGATGTCTATATGATACATCTTTACAAATGCGAATACATTCACACATCGCTTCTACAAACATGGTTCTTCATGGAACCAAAAGTGGTTCTTCTATGGCATCACTCAAATAACCATCTGTAGCACCTTTATTAAGATTTTCTAGAGAGTGTAGTAGCAGCCGCCCTCCTTGTTCACATTCAGCACAGAACTCGTTATCTCATTCAGATTCATATGTAACTCGTGGATGTCACGTTTCACCCTGTTTAATTATGAATACTCTGTCAGGAATGTTCTCCATTACTATCTTGGTATTTCTGTACATCTCGCCATTTTAAATCTGTGTGTGTGTGTGTGCGCACGCTCATCTGCATGCCACTAGCGTATAACAACATAATATTCAGTACTGTGAGAGATATTTCATTCAGTAATAAAACATATTTTATGGCACAGATATGAACTTTTAATGGTGCAGACAAACTCGAACTCAGTCTTGCAGCTCTCTGATCATCTTCCTGAGGGAGAAGCACTGTGTTCTAATGAAGCATGAAGCTCAAACTATTGTAAAATGCAGCATTTTAATATGTTATCAAATACAGGGGTGGACAACAATCTGTGATTATCAATAAGCTTATTAGGCTTTCCCTGCTTTATCAAGCTTCTAATGCAACCGTACAACCCCTCCAACGCTCCAATCTTTATAGTCATACCCGAGCAGAAATGCAATATACGCAGGTTTGGTGTATAAGTAAATAAATTACTTAAAGCAGCACTATGGAAAATTAGAATTTCTTGCTTCTGGGCTCCCTTGCATTTCTTGCTTTTCTTGCTCCCAGTTTAGAAGTGTAATTCATGGTTTGAGCCACCATTAAAGGACACAGTTTTCTGGACAAGCTGAGAGATACTAAACCTTTACTAAAAGTGAAAGAAGCCCTCATTTGGTCCCTAGGTGCTGGGCTGGCTACCCACACCCCTGCTTAACTAGTGTGTGCATGTTCACTGCCTCAGATGGGTTAACTATCTCTCTCAGAGGTTGAAATCCCATTTACTGCTGTGAAAAGGCTGTAAAGTGTGGTTCTATTTCTAACATTGGTCAATCTGTCTATCCAAATCTGACTTGCTAAATCTAACTCAGTTGGAATTAGTCACATTATTTGGAACATTAAATAACGCACCTGCTGTCCTGGATTTTAGATTTGTAAGAGAACTGGCCCAGCCTATTTTATCCCAATGGGAAGGCAAGAGGGTGCAGATGAGAGCAGTATTTGGCAGCAAGAAAAAAAGAGATGTTCAATATGACACTTTTAAAACTACATTCCATGTCTTACTAACTGTATTAGACTAGTACTGTGCTACAGGCGGCGGCGCCGCCGTACTCGCCGTACAGAAATAGCCTAGAGTTTTATGTGTACAGACACAGTCTAGACCAAAACAGTGGTTCATTAGCTAAGAATGTAGCTGGAATGTATGACAGGTCTTCCATTTTCATGTTAAACATCCAGCCCGGTGTAACAAGCACAGACTTTAACACAATAGAAAAATGGGAACAGGGTTTGGCAGATGATCTTTTACATTTACTGTAGAATTCTTGGTGTTTTCATGATTTTGTCCACCTCCTGTATCAGTATGGTTGGAAAGCATGCACCAAACATGTACTACACTTGCTTGCTCTCAATTTACAACACCATGCCTTAAACACACACAGTCTAGTCCTACCAACTGTGCTAAAGGCAGAAACGGTAGCACTGTTCATTTTGTTTTTAACCGTCCTACCCTCTGTTTAATGCTCTCCGTGCCCGATGAATGCCACTGTATCTGTCAGCAAGGAAGGACGTTATTCCTTTACATTTAAATATGTATAATTCCTGGTCTACGCCTGTAAATCTCACTGCTCACCGAAAGACGGAATTGTTTAAATGCGAAATCTGCAGTCATGTTGTTTCATCTTGGGTTCAGACTCGAGCTTTATGTGTTGGCCCTCATGCTTTACTTCTCACCACCAAAGGTTCTACAGCTTTACGACTTCTCATTGTCCGTCATCCTGTGTTGCTCTTCTCTGTCGACTCTGGGTGGCCTGTGGTTTTGTATTTTTCTACTGGAAACAGTGACTATGTGCATATGGTGTTCTTACGAGAAATGTTATCAGCGGATGCTTGTTGGCAGGTTTCGGGAAACAGTAGCACCATTGTGGATCAATGTAATGTTAAAAAAAGGAGAAATATTTGAATCAGAATTGTACAGTGTTCTAATAAAATCTCATCAGCCTCTATCACTTTACATGTTGTTATGGTAATATTTTTGCAGTTACATCTTTCCCTCGTTCTTTATTTGTACAGTTATATATATATATATATATATATATATATATATATATACATACTCCAAATAATATAAATAATATGGTTAAAATGTTCAGTAAACAATATTCAAAGCTAGAGGAGTAAAAGAGCACCCCAGCATTAAAGCTGTGGAACAGTGGAACTGTGTTGTGATGGTTGGTGATCCATCCAAAACACGTTGGGGGTGTGGTGGGATGGTGATCATCCTACATTCTGATAGTAGAAAACCTTACCTGGACAGTAGAGACAGTTACTCCAGCAAAAGCAGTATACTCTTTTTTTAATGCATATATATATATATATATATATATATATATATATATATATATATATATATATATATATAGTGCATTCTGATTGGCTGAACTCTTTCAAAAAGTAATCCAGTCCTTATAACTTCCACATGAATGGGTTGAGCTAGACTGCTAAATAGGTGGAGATGTAAATTCAGTGACATCACAAAAAAACAATGAATTTGAAATCTGCATATTTATATAAACTGTATAGACTGGGGGGGGGGGGGGGTAAATGGTATGCTCACATATTAAACTGAGTTTTTCATCAAATATTGGCCCTTTAAAGCATTTCTCGACCTGAAATTCAAAGTCTGACTTGTTCCCATTATTTCTTACTCAGCAAATCCCCCAAGCACCAATCAGCATTCGGCTATTGAATGCAGCAGTTGTCAATCAAAATGTATTACCTGGGATTTGTTAAAGCAGCATTGTTTAATTACATACACCCTGCAGTTTTTTCCCTTCGCAGTAAATGAGCCTAGGGGAAGTTGGGTGGAGGTTGATGTAATGACCTATTACAGCTTTATTATTATTATTATTATTATTAATAATAATCATCAACATTATTGTGCACAGGCTAAAACGCCTGACTTAAAGTGTCACTATTCCACATGCTAATGGGGGAGAAGCCCACCGTTTCTGTTAAATAGGCCATATGATTGAGACGCAGTCAACAGATTATACCCAATAATTACAGTCGTCAGTGTTTGGACGGGTGGTCGATATTGTGACTAGGCAAGCATGTGCCGTAGAGCAGAGATCGCTGAGGGAGAAGGCCACTGAAGGATCAAGGCGACTGGCGGACAGACAACACCTCCAGAGCTGCTGCTGTCTTCTGCTTTTCTCCTGTTGCCATAGAAACTGGGCCCTGATCCATCAGTGTCTCACAAGGACATGGGCCAAGAGCTATCTGCATGCACAATACACACACACACACACACACACATATACACTCACACAGCAGCCTGCCTGAGATTGGGGGAGGGGCTGGGAGGGTGTCTGATGGATAGCAGATTGATGGAGAAGATGAGGGACAGGAGGGATGGATGGATGAATGGACAGACAGGAAGGAAAGATGATGGAGTGATGAAGGAACTGAGCAACAAAGATCTCATCCTGAAGAGCGTTCTGCAAACCTGTGGAAAAAGAAGTCCTCTGTAAGTTATTTCACTAAAAAAAACACCACTGTTAATTAAATCTTTAAAAAAAATTGCTGTGGTGCAAAAAGCTTGTATCTCCATTTTTTCTGCTTCTCACTTTTGACATGATTTAAATATGTCAGTTGTTCTTTATTTTGTGCTAAAATGTCATGATGAACACCTAAAGAAATGCCCCAAAATAATTGTATAAATATTTTTTACATTATTTTCTACTGAAAGTTCCTGTATAAACTCTTAAAAATCCACCCACATCTATCAAATATGGGCCCTTTAAAGCATTCCTCAATCTGCAATTCAAAGTCTGACTTAAACATTATTTCCCATTATTTTTTACGCAGCACATCCACCAAGCACCACTCTGCATTCATCTACTACTGAATGCAGCAGCTGTCAATCAAAATGTATCACCTGGGATTTGTTAAAGCAGCATTGTTTAATTACACACACCCTGCAGTTTTTATTCCCTCCCCAATAATCGAGCCTAGGGGAAGTGGGAGGAGGTTGGTGTATACATATACATTTACATTCACATCCATTGAAAATAACGGAAAATAAGGTCTCTTCCTGCTCCTGTCAAGTTGCCATTTTGGAGATAAAAGGCTTTTGCAAGACATTGATTAAATACCATGTTACACGCAAAAGAAGTGGTGAAGCTCCTTTTGGAGCCTCCTCCCACAAGACTTCCGGCAAGAGTCCACAGTCCTGAAGTCTAAGAAATCTGAGAAAGATTGCAGCAGATATTTTAGGATTAAGAGCCTCCCATGAACTTAATGCAATTAATGCATCAGCAAAAAAAAAGCTAAATTATTTCAATAAATTATTTTATATTAGTTTTCTCCAGATTGTATATTTGTTATTTTTTGTTTTCTTCTAATTAATTATTAATTGTTATTGTATTTGTATATTATGTATATTATTAGTTTTTTTTATATTAGTTTCTTATTTGTTATTATTATTATATACCTTTTTTTTATTAAATCTCTTAAATTTCTTTTATTTGATATTGCTTATTTTTCCAATGATTTTATTGTCCTGTATTTTAATGTGTTAATTATATAAGCTATATTAATATCTAAAACTAAACTGTTCCTTCTTCTTCGTATTATTAATAGAAGTAGTAGTAATATTGGTAGTGTGGCAGTAGCAGTAGTAATGATAGTATCACTACCAAGAGCAGCAGTACGAACTGTAGTAATAAACACAAGTGAATAAATCTGTAGTAATAAAATAATTATAGAAAAAAAATTAAAAAGTACATTAAATTAAATTCCCTATAATGTTAAATTAAATTAAAAAAATAAATTAAAAACCTAAATAATCAAAGTTAAATGTAAAAAATGATGTGATTTTCTACAATGTTATATAACAACCGTATCATCAGCAAGAATGCCCGCAAAGTCTGACACCAGAACCATAAGCCTGAAGAGCAGAACCGAGCTCCGGGCGGGCTGAGGAACTGGGTGAGTGACGTGTGGAGAGAAGGGGGAGGAGCTGTGAGGAACCATGGCTTCAGTGGAAACTGAGGTAAGAGACCGAGGCTCTTCCACCATCTATCGCCGCTGTTCCGCGACCAGAGCCCGAGAATCACCCCGGGTGTCAGCGACGATGTGAAGGGCTATCTGACGTACCGCGGGGGAGCGGGCAGAGTCTCTGCGTGCTTTAGTTTGACCTCTATCTGTACGAGTTTTCAAACATCCCGCCGGACGGTGTCGGTGCGGACCCGCTGCTTTTGTGTTGCTAGTCGTAGAGAGAGAGAGAGGGAGAGAGAGAGAGAGAGAGGGGGAGAGAGAGGGGGAGAGAGAGCGAGAGAGCGAGAGAGAGAGCGAGAGAGAGAGCGAGAGAGAGAGAGAGAGAGAGGGGGAGAGAGAGAGAGCTGCTGAGCCTAATACACAAGCGGCCTGCAGCCCGGGAACCTGTATAACACTAAGCGCTTCGTCTAACGTGCTTGGGCGTTTTTCGTTATGCTGGTTCCAGGGCCCCGTGCCATCCGGCTTCAGATGCTATGCTGCTACTGCCAGCATAATATCCCCCCTTTTTAAAATCCTCCGGACATTTTAGCGATGTAGCCCTTTTTATGTGTGTCCTGATAACCGAACTGCTTATACTGCGGAGTCGTGGAGATTTTAGAAATGAAAATATTTGTATATTACAGCAGGAAAGCTGGAGCAGGCTAATAGATAGCGTATGAAAATAGCTAGCCAGCTAGCGCTAGCCGTTGCCAGGCTGGTGTTTTGTGACCAACGTGTTCAGCAAACGTGTTAAAATGTGCTCAGAGGGTCGTGTGCTTACGAGAGACGCACATTTGGTCCGGTAATTGGGGGGACTGGTGCATACCTGCACTGTCAGGATGATGAGGGTAGCTAGCTAGATACTGCTGTCAGTGTCCTCGTTTATTTAGATAGCTGTCCTGTAGCTGTGGACTGGACCAGTGGTTCCCCAGTCCTGCTCCTGGAGGACCCCATGCCCTGTCCTGTCCTGTCCTGTCCTGTCCTGCACATTGGAGTATTTACCCTGCCCCCATCATGACTGATCCAGCAATTAACAAGCCTTTCCTGGGTTGATGATGGAGGTGTGGTAAAACAGGAAGGCACTAAAATGTGCAGGACAGATGTCTTCCAGGGGTTCCCCAGGACCAGGGACCAGGGTTGGGAAGAGAGAGGACTACAGTCTGCTGAAGCTGGTGTTGATCATGAACTCCAGGCTGCACTAGAAGTGCACAGGTTGTGTCTGGCAAAAGTAGGGCTGTCTGTCCCCTCTCTCTGTCCCAACCCCCCCCCCCCCCCCTCTTCTCCAAATTTGTGAGGAGCTCACATATGTCCTCTAACCAAGTTACATTCTCAATTTGCCACGTTCAGATCATTAGAAATGTTTCATATTTTGGGTCAGAGAGAACCTGCAGGGATTCACCAGTAGAGGGCAGCTTATGCCTGTGACATTTCATTGTATCAGTGTATCTGAATTGCTGGTTCAGAACATGTCCAAAAGTCTGTAGACATCTGCTCTCTCATTAAGGGCGGCCCATTATGACTGAAGTGTAATATCACCATAACTAAGCTGCATATTAAAATGTGTTGTTTTATATGATGGAGCAGGAACACCAGTAGTATGCCAGTTGTGCCACATCTGGAATGCTAGCTTTGCATGATGTCAGTATTGCTGATCATTGCATTAAAACAAAAGTATTGGGACACCTCCACATTAGACCTATGGGAGCTTTTGTGACATCCCATTCTTAATCCATAAGCATTAATGTGGAGTCCCCCCCACCCCCCCTTTGCTGCTCTAATAGCAGGTTTGGAGCTCTACAGTTATTGAGTCAGCAGGGCATCGGAGACCGTAATGCACTATGCTCTGATCTCAGCGCTCAGCCCTGACCTGCTCTGTAACTATTTTCTGTAACTGTTTGACACTTCATGGCTGAGATGCTGTGGTTCTTAAACACTTCCACTTTTCAATAGTACCACTTACCGTTGAAGGCGGATTATCTAGCAAGGAGGAAATATCACCAACTGCCTGGAATTCAGTGAGTTCTCCAGAACCAATAATGTGTGCAAAGGCAGGCTGCATGGCTAGGTGTTTGGCTTTATACACATGAGGCAATGGTGATCAAGAGGTGTGTCCCAAAACTTTTGTCCATACCGTGTAAGTGTATTGCTTAAAAAAAATAATGTTGGAAACTTGATTTAATGGTTTCACACAGTTCTCTGCAGTGGTTCTGGGACTCCCTGCATCCTCCTCAACACTCACTGGTGAGAGGCTGGGAGGGGTACAGACTGTGCAGAGGAGATGGTTCCTCAGACCTGGATTTCAGAATCAATGCACTAGACAGTGGAAGATTGCTGTAAGGGTATGATTGCATTTAGCTACAAGAGCTTCAGTAGGGTTTAGTTAGTGATGTTGAATAATTAGTGCTGGATCATGATTACTCCTCTAATTCGTCCCTAAGGTGCTGGATGGAGCTCCATCACTCCAGAGAACGCAGCTCCACTGCTTGACAGCCCAGTACTTTGGGGCTTATTATCCTTCTAGCCCAAGCATATTTGGCATTGGACACCAGACCCTAAATGACCTTCGGATCTGGTGCAGCCTTTCGGAGGGTTTTATAGTGGGCTGTGAGTGAGTGGGCTTACTGCATGCTGCAGTATAAAACGTGAAACGCAACACATCAGAGCTGGTGCATCTGATTCAGTAATGATTTGACTGACAGTCATGTAGCTCTGCATAGGGGCGTTTTGGTCACTTGCACTGTAACTGATGTAGTGGTTATTCTCAGAATTTAGACAGAGTTAGGCAGAGGAGAAAATTGTATGTGCATAAATGCAAGCCTCAGGAGGATGCCTTTCCTTGCTGGTTGAGAGCCATGCAGACTGATTTTTGTCTACAGCATATGGCGCTGCCAGGTTGTACTGAGCATGCTCAGAAATCTTCCTACTGATGAGAAACAGTGTAAGGCCTGAAAGCAGGAAAGTAGGCCTTGCTGACTGTCAGCACTGGCCTTTAGCACTAAGGGGACTTGGTGTGAATGGTGCGAGTGCAACGCCTTGGGGTCTAGAGTTGCTACAAGCACAGTCAGCAGTGCCTTGCACAGAATGGTTACAGGAAATGATAAGGAAGTAATAAATAAAGTTATTAATAAGAAGATTATAATAATATAATTCTAATTATTGTATTAAATTCGAACTGATTTTGAAAACGAGACATTTTTTGATCATTGTTAGTCATCAAAGTCCTAACACTACACGACCTACAGTGAATGAAACCCCACACACTGGTCGCGAACAAGATTCCCGAGCTCCGATTCTAAAAATCTTGTAGGAGTTTCTCACAAACTAAATATAAACAAACATGGCAGATGACCACGAGACTATTGCTGTGCTGGTAGTGAGCGCTTTCTACACAGGAAAAAAACAAAAACAAGAGGAAGAAAAGAATGTGGATATAGCCATGCCTGAACAGGAGGAGTGGACAGGGCTCATAATGCACTGCAATACAAGCTTAAGGTGAATACATGCTGTACTTGTAACGTTGAATTCTGTTCAGCTCTGCTCTCATTGGTTGACCGTCTTTCAGGGCATGACAACATTTTCACATTAGAGAGTTGACCCTGCCCCAACCCCAAACTACCGAGCTGTAAATGTTGAAATGTTGTTTGGTGTGGCGCAACAGATAACACCACTACCTGCCAGTAAACTACCACACCACGTGGGAGACTGGGCTTCGATTCCCGTTCTGGGTGACTATCGCTGACATCGCTACACAAATACGTCCGTTGGCGAGACTCCTAACACTACATTGGCCCACCTCTGTAATACGAGTAACCTTGTAAGTTGCTCTGGATAAGAGCGTCAGCTAAATGCCATAAATGTTGAACATTTTTATAACTATGATTCACAGTTGGAGCATCCTTGACTGCGCTGAGAGTAGTTTGGAGGTAGGACTGGGCAATATGCAGATATTTTATCATATCGTGATCAATTTTGTTATTGTGTTTCACAAGATGCTTTTTATAAGCATATCAAGGATATGTAGTATTTAATAAACACTGATCAACTGCAAGTTTCATTATAAGCTGTGTAATTAAACAAAGCTTTATTAAATGATGTGCAACTGACGTTAAATTAAAAAATCACTTTTCAGTATGGAAGAGTATCTTCCATTAATATTGTGTATCGGCAAGATGTCGGAGGATGATTTATTGGATTTTAGACACTGGATAATCCATGATGATCATCATTTAAGATCACCCTGAGCTTGATCGGCTTAAAATCAGGGTTGCCTGGTATAAGACAAGCATGTCAGAACCCCCATATGCTTGTTAGGAACCAGGTTTAGGTCAAGAATCAGGAGGCTGGTGCATTGTTCGACTGTCCTAGTTTTAGATCTTGTCACATTTGTGAGCTACTGTTCAGTGAATGCCCCACATGATCCTTTCCTACCAAACTGTATAACTCCTAACCCCCAGCCCAAAAGTTAGTTAGTCAGCCCAATTAGCCTCTACTGCAACCCAAGCAAGTGTTAATGGGTCGTTTTGGTCTCGAGACAAATGTAGAAAATCAGCGGGACTCCTACAGCACATGTCCAGATGTTTGTGGACATCCCTTCTAATGAATGCATTCAGCTACTGTAAGCCACACATTGCTTACACAGATGTTAGGGTTACAGTCTTTTCACCACAGGAAAAATTCAAGTCTGGCTGACCCGAAGCCCACTTCTCAACGTGTAGACTAGAATGACTGGAGCAACTGGTGGCCAGGGGCTGCTGACCATTGGCTTTTGTCCATGGTTTTGAATCTGTAGCTCACTCGCAAAGCTAGCCTTTGCTTGACTAGCTCGGCTACAGCTCCACAGTATCAGACGGCCCAGTGCAGCTGCTGTTGACTAACTGCTGAGCTTCCAACACAGGTGTTGTAACAAAAAGGCAAGTGAAGTCTAGCGACTCGTAGCCAGCTTCTAGACTTGGCCACTAGCCAGCAGGCTAAATGCCACGATATCTGGTATTACCATTATACTGCCCAAGCCTAGAGCAGGTAGAGAAGTATTGCCAGTAGAATATTGCACAGGTGGAGGGACGAATGAATGAATGCCACAAAATACCAGCAAATTCTAGATGCAGTTGTCCAACCTGCTGGTCATTTGCTGGGCAAAATGATGGTGTTTGGTGGTCAGCTGAGGTGGTCATTACTTAGCTCGCATTAGCTTTAAGCCTAGCACAGATGTTTGCTTGTTTCCTTGAATTTCTCTTGATCGCTTAGTTTGAGCTTCCCTTCTGCAGACACTGGCACAAGAAGATCACGAGGCCTGGTTCACACAGCAACAGCTTTGCTGGACCTTTTGGAAGCCGTGCTGCTTTCTGTAGTTTCTGTCAGCGTCTCTTTGTTGGATTTTACACATTCTAATTTATTTTTGTTAAAAGTGATATCTTGGAGGAAACATATGCCCTGGTGGATTGATGTTGTACAATAGGGGAGATTTTTGGTTTTACAGTTACAATACTTATAACACAAGGTTTCAGGTGACTATGGGGGTCCGTAAGTCCTCACCTTGGACCGATTCTGGGCCTGTTTGGGGGAGGAGCTATTTATCTCTGGTTTGCTTCCACACAGAAGAATTCCATTCAAACCGTGGATCGACTTGCACAGTCTGAAACGTCAGTTTTCTTCCCGCATCTTTGCAAAATGGCAGGATTTGGTTGGCTTGAGTGGTAGGTTCATGCCTTTACTGCCTTTATTTCTGGAGTCATGGCATTTCAGGAAGCTGTTCTTGCAGGAGAAGGATTGCAAAGCAGTTACACGACAAAATGAACCAATCACATGAGCAGCAGACCTGAGATCGGTTTTTCTGGGCTCTCCTGGGCTCGAAAACGTCTTTCGCTCTTGACCAAACGCATTGAACTCTCAGAGTAAGCGCTACTGGGTCTGAAAAAAAGACCCTAAATGTGTTAGCGTTATGTGATCTGTATCTCTTTCCCCTCTTATTTATTAGCATACTCGTTTAGAGCTAAATCCCTGATGTAATGGCGTAGTAATTAGAGTGCTGGGTTATTGATTACAGGGTTGTGGGTGTGATACCTGGGTTTACTAAGGGGCCACAACCCTCTCTGCTCCAGGGGCATTGTCGCATGGCTGACCATGTGCTCTGACCCTGGCGTTTATAGCTCAGATAAGATATTTTTAATTTACTGTACAAGTATATTGACAATAAAAGCGTCTTCTTGTTACTCTCGTTAAGAAGGTGAGCTGTCTGATTCTGTTCTTCCTAACGTGGACAGGGGTGTATCTGTGGTGTATCTCCATAGTTATTTAGGCCTCCTTCTATGTCTGGGACCTGTGCGATAGGGGGCAGTGTTGAAAGACGAATGTACAGAAAACTAATAAAGAATTTGGAAGAAGATCACATGGGAGGGGTCATTTAAAATGGTAGTGTAATGTTGCAACTGTTCTGATGTTCCAATTTTTCTCCAGTTCTGGGTCGGTGTTTGGTATTATGTCTCAACCCAAAAACTGTAACAACAACATTGTAATTGTCATTATTCCAAAGCTCTACCAGATAGGGTTGCTGTCCTCTCAGTATCCTTGCATTGCAATTTGCGGTTAGCTTGCTATTAGCCCTTCTTGGCATTGGCCTAGCATGGATACCTGTTCACTTCCCTGGGTTTAACTTCCGCAGTCCCCTAGTTTGAGTTACCCTTCTGTGGACATTGGCACAGGACTGTTTCCTTAACTAGCACAGTCTGCTAGTCTCAGAAAACTGAGTAAATGAATGGATCGTTCAGTGTTTTGGGGCGATACTGAGCGTCTTTCAGGACGATCAGCCGATGGCCAAACACAATCAAGAGCAGTGCTGAATGCCACAGTAACCTTTCCAGGAATTACTTGGTAACACATTATCAGGCAGGGATTCTGTCATGTTGGGTGCTCTGTTGCTTTTTTGGAATTAACCACATTGAAATCGCTACCGAACTCCGAGCTCCAGCTGTGAGAGCCCGCAAATTCCTGTACATAACAGCACTGTGAAGCTCATTGTGGTCTTACTCACTGAAACTCACTGTACTGGGCTGAGTGCTGTACTCTTGAGAGTGGTATCCTGTTAGTGTTGTTAAGTATTTTCTCTGTGTCCTCCATGATGCACATTGGAGGTTTACACATTCTACAAATATGCGTACAGTGAAAATGGGTGTCTGTAGCCATGAGTAAAGCCTGTATTGCCATCTAATGGTTGAATGAGGGACTGTGTGTGTGCTGTGACCTGTGCAGAGCTGCAGGAATTCGCAAGATATGGATCATATGATCTGACCAGCACTCAGGATCAGCTAAATTATTGGATAATCATATATAATTGACCTGAAAATCTGATGATAGCGATACGTAGCAGATAGAATTATCCATAGTGTTCATGTCACTGATATTACTATTGTCATCTAAAATGTATCCTGGTGCGGGAAGAAAAACGGAAAAAAGAAATTTTCTTTGATGAAATCAAACTTTTTAGCAAATAACTCTTATGTAGCAAACAGATTTCCACTTTAGTCTTAAGTTATATTATGTATTTGCTAACAAACAATGAAGAAAAATTTATTCCTTGTTCAAAAGTTCATTTTTCTGCTCATAGAAAAAATGTGAATAACTTTATGCAAGTGACGTGCAGAAAAAAATATAACCACTTATCCATTTAAACCAATTTTTCTGTTCTGCGAAAAAGGAATCACATGTGAGGCAGTATTTTGGCTTTCAGTTTCAAAGTATTATGTGTTACGGCTACGTTTGTGTAGGTGACTTTTATTTTGACACGATCTGGCCAGGGGCCTCCTCTGCTCGCGGTGTAACCAGCAAGCTGATTGGCTCTTTTTGTTAAAGGTCGGGACTTTATTTGTAAACATACGCAATGCTGAGATGTTACGAGAACTTACCATTTATATTTCAACCAGTGAGACTTACATACACTCAGCCCGTGTCCACATGAGACTCCCATGCCTCACACTAATACAACTCTGCACGCTAACACCAGAGTGGTGGTGCTGCAGATGTGTGGCCGTGTTGCCTTATGGCTTCGTAGCGGTTTTACAAAGTTTGTACGGAGGTCTGCTAGGACAGCTGCAAGGTCTGTGTGTATTCACTGCAGCTCTGCATTCAGATTGAGGGAATTATTACTGTATGAAGTAATAGAGGCAGTAAACTGTACTCCACACTACCGTGGTTAAACTTTGGTGATTAATCCGCGGTTCATGTGTCTCCTGGACGGTCTTTGTTTAGCACGAGAAACGTGTGTGATGACATCACCCACTAATTTGGTCGTTGCACCCCTAATTTTCGATGTTGCTTTGTTCCTTGTTAGTAGAATTACATGAAATTAATACATTCATAAAATTTTAGACAAACTTTTTAATTAGACAAACTTTGAGTAGGGGTGTCTTTTATTCACTGATATAGATGTTTATTATACATTTTATAAACAATATAGATAGTGTGCTTTATGTATGTATGTATGTCTTTGACGTCTCGCCAAAAGACTCTTGTTAGTGCAGCGTTGGTGTTCCTGTTGATTTACCACTTGTAATTACTGTTGTAATTGTGGCTATGCTCGCAGCTAAAGTGAAAGTGAACGTCTTTAGAATTGAAGGGGAAAGACCAGCTCAGCTCCTCTGTTTTCTCCGAAAATGGCTTGAACGGGCTTGGACCGTAACGAGATTGGGAGATTTGGTGATAATGCCTAACAGGAATTTAAGAGTGTTTCTTTAGGAAGGTAAATCCCACTTTACTGGTTCTCACTGAGCTGTTTTCAGAGGAACAGGAGTTAAATAAAACACAGCGATACACACTCTTCTTCCTTTGGACTCTTGAAATGCAGCAGTAGTTGTTGACTGAGGACTAGCATGCAGAGAATGTGAAAAACGGTGGTGGCGTAACCCTTCAGCTTCTGTCATAGTGTGTATATAGCCTCCTGCTTTAATGTAGGTCTTGCTTGGAAAATGCCCTTACCCCTAACTGACCGTTTTCTGGGCAGAGAGCTTTGATTGGTAGGATTGCATTTGTCTTGTCCTAGGAAAATGTTTAGAAGCCAGCACTGACGCCCAAAGCCTAAGCACAGATAAGAAGCTTCAACATCATCATATACTGGGCCTGCTTTCATTTGAGCCATTAAAGCAAGATTAACAAATCATCCTTGTCATTTTCTTTTCTTTTTTTTATCATGAGCACAGTCTGGGGTGAAGTCTGCACTAAAATTGTTCCTCCACTGAATCCACACACCATTCCATGAAATGGCTGCAGTGTTGTTTTTTTCCTGCTCTTCTTTCTTCGTGAAGAACAGCAGAGCTCCAACTGAGCATGCCCAGAGAGCGCCATGTCAATGCTTTCTACAGAGTTGATCATGTGACCCGAGCAGGGACGGTGCTTGTGTGGAAAGCTAGACGTTAGTCAGTGGAGCTTTACTCTCGCCCTCTTCCTCCTCCCCCATCAATGGAGACCCACAGCTTAAGTCAGGTACTGCCATGTTGCTGGAGGGCTCGGCCTCAAACAGGGCAGGATTATTTACTTCTCCATTTCTCTTGCCTCTCTCTTTTTTTTTTTTTTTTTTTTTTTTTTTTTTTTTTAAGGGCCAGAGATATGCCTGGTATTTCAGAGACTGTTTATCTGATTTCTGAAAATAGGCCAAGGTCTGTCCTAGGTGTGTGTGCTTTTCAGCCATCACTGTGAAGGTTCTCATTTTCATTCTCTGTGATTTTGAATCTATTCAATTCCAGGTGATCCGATTGATCCGCCAGCTGACTCGCGGATGGACTCGCTTGCTGGTCCACTCGTGGTGCAGGAGCTGATGAGAAGGCCTTTCAGACTGACAGTTGTTGGATAGTGGCTCTCGTGCTGGTGCTCTTCTAGATGTTCATCTGACCATGGTCTTAACCACGCTCTCCCTGATCCTGTCAGAGGACAATAGGCTTTTGTCTGAGGAGTTTATGTTGGGTACAGGTGCACCGTGAAGGTCCATATTAAGCTGGGCAGTCCATTTGTCTAGCAAACAAAGGCCTCTGGAGATTTTTCGCGGGAACGGCCGCGGCTTCTTATTTCTCTGCAGCCGTTTAACGTAGGAGTGCAACGAAAAGGCAAGGCCTGTTGCTCAAAATAAATGGTTTCGAGGTTTACAACTAATATCTCTGAGTTGTTAGGCTGAGGCAATGCTGTGTGTGGATGGGTGGCTCCCTGTACACAGGTTGTTGGTTGTTGACATGCTGGAGAAAGGCTGTCGTGAAGAGATTGCTACTGCCTTTGTGTAATGCTAGATTATTAGCTTACTGCTGACAGATCTCACCCTGCTCAATCAAGGCCGAAGAGGAGTCCCCTCATTTATTTATCTATTCATTTTGTAGGGATCTTGGATCACGGTTTCCTTTTTGCAAGCTCTTTCGTGTGGACTGAAATGAGGTCTACTTTCATTTTCTTAAATGACACCCTAAACGTCTTCCGTGGGCATTTCTCACTCTGGCTCCTGGAAGGGAAATGGCTGGAGCATACTGTTTGTGAGGCTTGCTCTCTTTTCCTTCATTCTGTCAGTGTTCTCTTCACTACTCTTTGCTCCTCATGTTGCTCTCTCTCTCTCTCTCTCTGACTCTCTCTCTCTCTCTCTCTCTCTCTCTCTGACTCTCTCATTGTCCTCTCTGGCTAAAGCCAGTCAAGCAGAAGAGCTTGTTGCAAGACATGAAGCAGCAGCTTCTTCTTCTTCTTTTCTCTTTGGAGAAACCCGATTTGGTTCTGAATTTTCTAAATGTGGTAAGACAACTTAACCTCAAGAGGGCCGGTAGCTCCTAGTGCTTCTCCTGCCAGTCTGAGGCGAATTCAAAATGGCTAACAGGATCTCCACTGAGCATGCTCCATTGGTTAGCTTAGTCATCTAGCAACCGTGGTGGCTCGGGCAGAATGATGCATCGTGACACTTTTGTGGCGCCAGCCATCATAGCGCTCTGTTGCTTTAGTTGGACAATGAAGAAGCCATTTGCAGACCAGTGGGGTATTTCACAAAGCAGGATTTCTCACTTCAGACAAATATCTTTGAGTGTAATGTCGAGCCTGTCCAATGGGAAAACGGCTGCAGGACATTCTGTTGGACAGTCCTGTGGGTTTTTGTTTTCTGTATGTTTAGATTAGTAGATGGCCTTCTAGTAGGGATGCGAATTTTCTAATATTCCAAACTTAGCGTAAAAATACCGTAACTGTTGTATGTAATTCATATAACCCCTGGCTCAGATGACACTAGCGAGACCTCAAGGCATGGACTGTTTTAGGTGATGGAAGGTGCTCATTATAGAGGTCAACTGGTCCACAGTGGCACATTGATTGCTCTGTACCTCTCCCCGGAGTCATCGTTTCTCTCTTCGATGCCACGTGACCGGGTTTGCAGCACATTATAAATAGGCGAGCACACCAGTCAGTTGTAGCAGAGTGCAAAACAACTTGGACTGATTTCCAAAAGGGCATGATCCTTAGCTACCGGGCGAAGGGTGGGATGTGCTAGAGCCGCCGTAGTGATGATGTACTGAGAATGGAGAATAACAGTTGTGCCCCACAGGCCATTGATGCCTCCGGCAAGTGGTACAGAGCGGTCGACGTGCCACTGTGGAGAAGGTTAACCTCTATAATGAACATCTTTCATCACTTAATACAGTCCATGCCACAACGTCTCCCTAGTATAATCTGAGCCATGGGTGTTTTGTTTATTATTTTTTTAAGGGTTGTACCCAAATTGTCAATTCGTAATACTGGGTTCACGACTTAATATTTAACATATATTTGAACAAAATTGAAAAGAAGACAAATGCATACTGTGTTTATGTCGTTTCATAATCTAGTAATGAGACTAATCGGTCTGCTTATGATAAAGACTCGTCTAGGTTTAGTATAGTATAGCAATCGTCAGATACTGCTAGGTTTAATATAGTAATTGGAATTACTAATATAGTAAGGTAAAGGCTGATTTTTCAGGTAAAGCCTAACATATTTGACGGGAATGCTCATCCCTACTTTCCATTTCTTGTGTTCGTATTCTTTCGTGTTTCTTAATTTGGTAATGCTTCTCCAGATCTCCACTGATCTTTGAAAGACAGTCCAGTTAGCAGAGTATAGAGAAAAGTACTTCCAGTGACAACACCTAAGTGCTTTGTAGCGGATCTGGTCATGTGTACTTTGTCCTTCGCTTTTACACTAGGCTATTTTGTCCTACCTTGACTGGGCGTTTTTACTGGTTGTAGCAGTCCACGCACAAATGCTTTGCATGCTCTGCGTCTTCTAATTAATACTGGCCCAGAAATGCAATCTGACTAATGTTGACTGGAGATGCTAAAGGCTTGGACATGTTAGTCTTTTTGTAGCTCCCAGGTGTCACTATTGTTAGCATTGCACCATTTCTTTTGGGGACGGTTTGTCTTGGCCTTGAGTCTCCTGTGACAGCCCTGCCTGTCTCCGGCTCAGTGGAGATAAAGACCTCTGCTGTAGATGAGAGGAGATTAAGGATAGCTCACACTCTGCTTGGTCCTGCTTGCTTGCTTGCTTGCTTGCTGTTTTGGCTAACAGGCCCCCCTGGCTGCTCAGACACGATGGTCCCTTTGGCCTCCTCGTGCCTTTCCTGTTGTATTCAGGCCGGCCACAAAATGGCTACTTGCTTTCATTGGTGCCCTCCTTTAAGAAGAAGGAAATGTTTGAAATTTGAACTGACTGAGCATGCTCGGTTTGAGCTTCAGAAGGGCCGACCAACAGAGGGAGCTGCTAGGTCACGTGACCAGCAAGCCGGGTGAATGTCTGCATGCAGGAGGAGGAGGAAAAAGAAGAACAATCTGTTCGAAGCTCTCTCGTTCTCCCTCAGTGGAGGCCATCGGGGGAAAGCAGGTATGATGCTGCTGGAGGAGTACCTTTTAGCAGACGAACGGCCCCTCAATCCTCCGTCCACGCTGGCTGTGAATATTCATCGTTTTGAAGCTCATCCACTTGCTGGGTTCCTTTTTTCACTGTCTGCCTTTTATCCCTCTATTCACTTTCAGTCCATTGAAAGTTGGCTGCTGTTCTCATGTTCAGAGTAGGGAGCTCTCTTGTGACCGTGAGGTGGCATCCAGCCTTCAGCTTCGCTCATGCAGTGGTCTGGGCTGAAGCCTGTGACCAGGCTCTATGGGCTAATGCAGAACCCAGAGTCGTTTGGCCTCTTATTTTTTATTTTTTTTGAAGGTGAAGTCAAGTGACATGGCCTAAATGCTGTAGGCTTTGGAACCAGCAGAGGGAGTTTTGAACCCGGAGGATTGTCACTGTCCGGTTTAATGGATGCTTCATGTGTTTGGCAGGGGGGTGAATAGGAAGAGAAGAAGACCAAGCCAAGGTTCTTTTAATTAGGCTTCAACGGCAAATCATTTAAAAAACTCCTGATTTCCTAGACCGCTTAGTGTCTTTCTCCTGTTTGGTTGCTTTTCTTCTCCAGAGTCCCTTGTAGTTTGCTGGCTGACAATGAACTCTTGCAGGTTTGGGCCTGTTAAGCTGGCCAGGCCTAGAAGAAGAGTCTGGAGAACAATCATATGCTGAAACAAAAGAATTACAGCTTGCTCTTTTTTTGTCTTTGCTAGCTATTCAGGGAGTTGAAGATTTCTCTTACAGCTGTCTCTAAAGAGGGGACGGGAAACTGAGGCTTTGCCTCACCAAGACAGGGGTTCCATAACGAGCTCCATTACCCTGAGCATTGTTCTCTTCAGGTTTGGCAGAGCCACGCAGATGAGAGAAAGATTGCGGCACCTAAAGTGCCTTGAGTCATGGACTTGTGATTATTTTAAGCCTCTACTGAAGATCTCCTCTTCTTCTTCCTCCTCCTCTTCTCCATTTTTGCTAATTGCTTTTCTTAGATGTGTTTCTAATTAGCACTAGTCTTGAAGCATTTGCAGAGGTTTCTGAAATTGTCCGGATGCATGTTGTGTTTATTGTTGTTGTTGGTCTGTTCCACACTGCTGGCCTTGCTTAGCGTTGATTAATCCATCACTGAGTTCTTTGTTTGCGTGGTTGTAGAGTGAGGGAAACCTCTCTGAAGGGCTTGTTTCAGTTTCAGTGGTTCTCAAAAAGGGGGGTTTACTAGGCTACAGTTTTCTCACAAACAACTTCTGCTCTCATATTTTGCCTTCTTCTGTAGCTGCCTTCGGCATGCTGGTGTGAACTTCGTTCTCCACAGCCAGGTTAAGAGCTGTGTGTGTTTGGGTGCATGTGTGGCTAGGTATCTGTGGTATGGCCCTGCAGTGCTAATATAGCAGTAGTAGGTAGTAGGTAGACATCTTCTTCTAAATCACCCCCTCACTGTTGTTTCTGCACTGAATAAATTGGCATGACTGGGGGAGCGCAGCAGGAACAGTAGGGTAAACTCAGGAATTAGCTTGTATGGATTTTTTTTATGTAGCCTTAAGAAATAGACAGTGTTTCTCCAGCTTCTGAAACAGCAAGCTGCTTCAGTGTCTGCATTATTATGGCATTTTCTTTGTTGGAGCAACAGCTCAGCTCAGCAGAACTCCAATACCATACAGATATGGTATCTATTTTTACATTTTTATAATGGCAGTGTTAATTAGCTCAGTTGTTCTAGCTTAATGTCTAAATCCCTTAATTGTTTTTTCCCCTAAACTGGCAAAATGGTTTGAATAGGCTAATCAGAATTGATGGATGTTGGCTTTTCCGTCCCCCACCCACACCGATCCTACCCGAACGCCCCCTACCCAACAGAAAAATTCACTGTCTGTCCTGTTGTGTCAGTAAACAATCTGGTTACGAAATGGCGGTTAGGAGCAGAAGGCCCATCCCTCTCCCTCCTTTCCTCTACTGGGTATGCTCTCTTTTTGGCCTGTAGGGGGAGGGCTTGGGAAAGAGAACAGCACTTTCTGCTGGCATTGGTTTTCTCCTATTGAACAAAACTGAGCTTTTCCCTCCTCATTATTCCAATAGCACCTAGTTCATCTGTAGGTACTACACTGGGAAGGTTACAGTTTAGCCCAGGGGTCAAACTGGTTCTACGTGAGGCCTTGAAACATCTTCTCTAGGACCCATAGCAGTCAGTTGTCCATTTCATGTCTCAATGTGGGGACAAACAGATAGTAAACCAAGACATGCCACAGTGTATTCAGGCTTTTCCTTTGAAACTGAGCTGAGAGGCTTTGGAGTTAGGATCTGAAACTGCTTCAGCCTCTCATGCTAAAAAAAAAATGCCAATGGATAAGGTTGCAGTAGCATTGGCTGTTGGCTCAGGAGAGAGCAAACATCTGTGCTAGCCCACATAGCCCTGCTAAAGCATGGAGGTGCTGCCACTTGCTGGAAGTCAGAGATCTCAAGTCAGGCCTCGAGTTCTATACTCATGTTTTAAGTCCGATGACTTGATATTTTAAGTCCGGTCCAGAAGGTTAGATTGCCTATGTCAACAACTTCTCTCATCTCCCTCGTCTCACCACCGAGACGGCTGCTGTTTGTGTAGATGCCCGACTTTGTCTATTAGTCCATCTACCATATGCCACTGCTGAAGTGAGCCCTTTTGCGCTGACCTTGTTCCCCCTCACCTCTCGAGTTCTGTGTTCCTGTGCAAATGCAATTTTCGTTGACGTAGATGTTGTCTCTGTAATCTTTTGCGAAGCGGCCTAATTTAATCTGGACTGCCAAGACGGGGAACTCCATAGTGCCCATAGTTGATGTCCTTGTCTGCCTGCTCTGAAATCCATTGACTGATTTTGGTGCTGTGCCACTGAATGTGAATAGTGCAGTTTTTATTGTCTACTAGAACTTCAGTCCTGGTATTCTCTCCTCTACCTGTAGAGCATGGCAGAAAGATTGTAGTGAACGCTCTGCTCTGAACTCTTCAATTAAAAAAAATAAACAAATAAAATAAAAGGGACCCAAACCATAGACGGATGATCCTGACCTAAAGATGCTTTTAGGACATTTTGGCCCTTTTTGGGAAGAAATGGGGTGTTTTTAGAGTTTTCACAGCTGTGACATAAAGGCCACAATGGAAACTCCTTATTGATGAATGACAGGTGACCTTATTGAGGTTGTCAGTGGTACGCCCTGAGTTAGGAAGCGCTCTCCAATTGTCACTTTTGGGGATTTTATTGGACCAGAAGCTCAGGTTCAGGTTGGTTAGATAATGGGGGACTCTTATTATGAAGTGGCTCCCCTGGTGGCGAGAGAGGGAAACAGAAAGAGGGACCGACCTTTTGTTGGAAGCAGCTCCAACGAACGGCACGGCAGACATTTTCTGACCGTCCTGCGGAAGGCAGCTGGTGTGGCTGCCAATCAGATGAGGGTTGGGGAGCTAGGCTGAGGTGGGGGAGGGGCAGCAGGGGAAGAGCCTGGATTTTGCTGTAATTACTACACCTTCTGACCTCCTTCCTCTGAGCCTGGCTGCTGAAAATCACTACAGTAGATATTGAAGGCTGGCAAGTGAGTGAGAGTGTCATACTTACTGCAAGCAGATGCACTACACCAGTTGACCGCAATGCATTTGGCTCTTGTACTTGTGTCCTTCTCAGCAGAGATCGGTTTATCTTATCATTTGCTTAGTTGTTCAATTGTGCTTTCTTTGAAAGATTTTGCTAATTATAGATATGGAAATTGGGGGAAAGGGAAAGTCCCTGAGGAATATGTCAACCAGTATGCTAACCTGTTTGTTTCTCTTGCAGAGCGCTCAAGCTTTCTTCTTGCCGTGTGCTTCTGGATGGATGGATGGATGGATGGATGGATGGATGGGTAGATGAATGATCTTGCTTTGGTACAACCGCTCCTGCTCTGGGTTAGGTGGACTGATTCATTGCTAGTTTACCTGCTTTTCGCTGGTGCTGTGGCAGTTCTCCTCAGGGTTGTATTATTGTGGCCTTCCTAGGACGTTTAAAAAACGTGCTGAGGCATTAGCAGGTTTGCTTCTGCTTCAAAACATTTGGTCTTGTTAGTGGAAGCACTGTGACCGTGACGGCAAGAGGAAGAGAGCGAGCAAGAGATGTAATTAT
Source organism: Salminus brasiliensis (assembly GCF_030463535.1). Lineage (NCBI taxonomy): Eukaryota > Metazoa > Chordata > Actinopteri > Characiformes > Bryconidae > Salminus > Salminus brasiliensis. The sequence goes on from NC_132895.1 coordinate 10,934,018, forward strand.
CTACCAAGGCGCATCTCGATTGATTTTTATTTTATTTTTTTCGTAGACCAAAGGCCTCGCACACTGCCTGTGACAACTAGGATAGGCAGAGGAGTTGCTGGGTTTAGTCGTTTGTTCTCACACACACACACACACACACACACACACACACAGTGAAGCCAACACACCCACCTCAAGGTTTGGACAGTATGGGCAGGGTCTAGCTCAACCCTGGAGCTGGTGTTCTGACTGCAGGGCCAGCTGAGCAGCAGCTCGGGCTGTCTACTGTAACTGGGCCAGTAGCCAAATACAGCCATACAACGTGACCACAAGACACGACCAAATGAAAAATGGAGAGAACGTCAGAGGAAAAGAGTGTGAATTGTGATGAAAATTTGATGCTGACGGAAAGGAGAGAGTGAGAGAGTGAAGAGTGAAGTTAATGTTGGGCCTGTTCATATGTGGGTCTTTGTTCTACTCGTTCTACCTGTGGTTGTGTTTTAGCACCTTTCTGCTGTTCGTATTTGTTGGATAGACCTGTTCAGAGCTCACTTGAACAAAGGAGGCACAGCTGATCACAGCTGATTCCTACCAGAAATCATCTTTGTTATATTATTATTATTTATGGACATGTGCTGTATGAGTTAGGCACAAAAAAATAATAATTTGGGATCGTTCTCCAATCCAGTCTGTTTCTTCCTAGCCTAGCTGTGGAGAGATGCACTGTTCTGATTAAGGCTCAGCCAGCCAGTCAAAGCCTTTGTTGTTGAGGTGTTGAGACACATTCCCAAGGGGTGAGCTAATGATTCTGTGTTGTGTTTTTTCCCCCCCTTTGCCGATCTCACGCAGTGAGGCAATTTGAATGCATATAAGCTAATAGGCGGTACAGTTGTGGTTTGGACTATTTCAGGAAAATAAAAAGAATACGTTCTGACGTCCTTCTTTGAAGCGCTATATTATTATTTAAGTCCAGTATCCTGGTCCCTGTAGAATTCCAGGTCTTGTGGTTGTTAAAGCTGAGGCTTCTCAAAAATCTGCTGTTAAAAATGAGCTAGGAAGCCATTCTCTTTACCTCTCTGTTTGAGCTAGAGTGCATTTTGCTGGTCCTGCTCCATTTGTAATCTAATGATGCCTGTGTTTCAGCCTGCTGGTTTGGCCAGGGGGATTGTTGGGAGGAGAGAATCCATGAAGACTGAGGGCATGAAGGACTCTCACAGTGATTCGGAAGAAGGTGAAGTTGGTTCTCGTTGTATTGTATCCATCACTGTAACTTATATTCATGACCTTCCTGCTTGCAACTACACTTCCTACAAAAGGTTCTTTTAAGCTATGCTGTAGAAAGACCATGTTTGGTTCCATGTAGAACCATTTATAGTAGATATGTTTGGGTGTGAAGAACCTTATTGAGGGCTTAAAGAGTCTGCATTTTTAAGAGTGCATTTATAGATATACTCTTATCCACCACCACCCCCCTCAACCTATCAGGCACTGATAAGGCAGTGGTGCTCTGATGAATGTACAGTAAAGGCTGAGATGGTGATGGTGGACATGGTGGTGATGGACTGTGCAGCCTACCTCTTCTAAATTGTCCCACTCCACAACATATACTTATTGCACTGTAACAATTTTATAGTGGCCATGACTGAGAAACATCACCAAATTATGAATATCTGTTTTGTCCACCTTGAATTTCATTAAACAATTGGGGTGGCCGTCTTTGTTTATTTTGAATGTTCAGTGCGTTGAAATGGATCATATCCACAGTGATGATAAACATACCATGTTATAATGCGTATAATATGCTCGCAATAATTGGAAGGAGAGGAGAGTTTTATGTAAACATCAACAGTATTACGAGCATTACAAAAGATCAGCGTGCTGTGGAGCACCATATAACTTTAATCCACCTCCTTCCAAAAAAGAAGGGTCTGTGGGTGAAGAAACTAAATTAGATTTAAATTATATTTGAGAGGCTCTCAGGTCAGCGCTTAGGCCAATGCCTTACCTGATCGCCTTGCAAACACCTGACCCGCCAGTTTCACCGGAGCTTCATAACCGAGCCGTTTCTCAGGGTAAGGATGTTCTGGTGTTGGTTTCCAATCCACAAAACCATAATAGCAGATGTATGTATGTTTAGGTGGGTGTTTTACATTAAGCGGCTTCAACCATACACGCAGCTCCTCTTCTTCCTTGGATATGGTACCCCACAGCATGCTGAGCTTTAGCATTATGTTGAAAGGCTAGTTAGCTATGCTTTAAATAGCATTAAATAGCCTGTTGGCATTCGGGGTTAGCGTAGCTGCAGTCACTTTGAATGCGATACGGAAATTCTACAATACTCTTGAATATGGGCGCATCATACTGGATCTGTGCGTCACTAAGTATTAGTTGAGCTGATCATTATTTTTCTGATCACGTACTCTTGTTTTGTTCCACGTTCTAGCTGTGGACGAGGATCGCTTGAATCGGATAACGGAACCCTCCAAAACAGACGTGGAGTTGAATGGGACCTATGAGAGCACAGAACCGGGGAAAGCAGCTCAGCAGCACATTTCTGTCCAAGGGTCACCCACCCAGGCCATGGAGAATGGACTATCAGACACTGATCCCCCTCATGGCTCCACTGTGGGCAGTAATGGATATATCCTCAGTAAGCACCAGGAGGACGTGCCGGCTGCCCAACACAGGACTAGCTGGTCCCCCATGGGGGCTTCAGCCACAGGGCATGCCTCTAAAACTCTCCCTACTCCGGTTAAGTCACAACCCCAGGGCCAAGATGCTCAAAGGACTGACATGAGCAAAGGGCCCAGCCAGGCAGAGGGGTCCTCGGAAAAAGAGACTAAAAACGGCACCGCATCGAGTGCCCCTCCACCTGTGACGATACACAGGGCACGAAAAACCATGTCCCGGCCTGCCTCGAATCAGTCATTAAAGGTGAACAAACAATGGGGCAATTTGTAAGAGGGTATGAATGGTTAGAGTGGGGTTTTGTTGTTGGTCCCCTCTTCTGTGATTAACTTATTGGGTGGTCTCATTTGTGCTGCAAAATAGATAGAGTCTCTAGTATATGTATAAATATAAATACTGTGTATTTCTTTCTTTAGCTTTTACACAGGGAAACAAAAGAGCCAAAAGTAGTGAAAGATAAGCGCGTCAGTGGAGCCGAAGCTGGGCTGCCTCCTCAGACTCCTCCAACCCCTCCGACTCCTCCAACTCCTCCCACTCAGAAACAGCTACCTCAGAGCCAAACCGATGCCACACCGGCAGTGATCACCACACCAGCCAAGCCACACACAGGTTACACACCTACCCTCTTTATTCCTGGTTTCGGGGGTGTAACGTCACATCTGCACCTAAACCAGTTGTTCTTGTCAGAGGTTTATTTTTGTTTGTTCGCTTTGCAATGTTTGCAGTTTGGGTCACTTTGGTATTTCACCACAGATTTTTGTTTACTTAGTAGCGTCCGTGCTGAGGAAGAAGAAGAGGAAGATGGGAACGTACAGTCTCATTCCCAAGAAGAAAACCAAAGTCCTGAAGCAGCGCACAGTGCTGGAGATGTTCCAGAACATCTCCAAATCTCCAGCCAGTCCTAAGGTCAGAGTGCTAAATCTATCCCAAAGAGTTGAACCTTAAGGAAGTTGGAACTTGTGTTTTTGTTTGTTTATTTTACATTTGTGCTGACAGTCCGCAGAGTGGAGGAAGACTGTGAAGAGATGGTCTGAACTCTGAACTCTTACCCCCCGCCAGCGCTTTATCATTTCTTCCACATTGTTTTGTTGGTTGCTTCAGACCACAGTCCAGCTTCTGAGAAGTTGGTTGTGAGGTTGAGGGTGTTGACCTTTTTTTGCTCCGTCTTGCTCTACTGCAGCCAAAAGAGGCCACGCAGGTGAACGGGGAGCGGGTCGAGAACGAGTCTGAGGACGAGGAGTCGGAGGAAGATTCGGAGGATGAAGAAGATCTGGCTGGAGAAGAGGCGGTCACGGCATCTAAGGAGGACCGAAGAATACATTTAGTCTCGCAGGTATTTGAGATTTCTCATACACCCCATTCTGGATGTTTGGAGAGTTCCCTGCTCTAGCTCTACAACTAAACCTGACAATTTACTGAGGGTTCTAATTGGGTATGTATAAGCAGGGAAATCTCCAAACTGAGCAGGATTCTGGCCTGGCAGGACAACAATTGCCCTTCCCTACATTATTACGGAAAGTCTAGCTGTCAGCCAAGCCACCCACCAGTAAGGAGCCCTGATTGCCTGTACCTGGCTGTACCTGACTCAGCCATTAGATCTCAGAAGATATGTTAATTAAATGCACCCGGTGTGTGACTGTGGGGCTAGTAGCTTGTAGTAACTGATTTTGCAGCAGGTATAATGGAGAAACTTAATACTACATTGGGAACTGGTTATAACTGAATGCTGGGGGGGTTATGAATGACTGGATAAAAAGAGTACACCCTACTGCAGGGACCGGAGTATGCTACACAGTCAGAGGTCGAAATGGCCCAGCTCACTAGGAGAAGGACGCTGAAAGGGTTGTTTTGGAGTGATGTCCCAGAGAAACCACTTTGGTTCCCTTAACTACCTGTTAAGAACCAACTTTATTTGTTTGATGAAATTGCTGCTTATTTGGCGTTTTTCTATTTAATAGTTAAGTTCCCCTACTCTTGTAAATGCAGTAGATGTCTGTGAGTTTACTTACACAGAATTGTATAGTCAGCATTCGGCACTTGGAGGATGCAGTGGCCAGGCTCATATGCTTGCCATTGCACAAACCCAGATTGCAGATGCTGTATGATTGAGAAGATTCAGAGAGTTAGTTGGACTTCAAGACACCATGGGGTAGATGATGACGTAAATATGCTCAAAACAATTGCCAAAGCAAGAAAAGGGGAAAACCCTTCTTCTGGAAGTCAGTTTTAAAAGGAGTCCTTTTGGAGCATTTCTATTGGTCCTTTCATCATGAAATTTCAACACATTGTGTCAAATTGAAAAATATGTAAATTATTATTAAATGTGTATTTCAATTGGTGTTACAGCATGGAGAGGAGCAAGAGTCTGAGGAGTCTGCAGAAGAGGATGGTGAAGAGGAGGGAAATGAGTCAGATTTGGTAAGAGATTTCAACCATTTCTTTGTCTTTCTAAACACAGTCCTTAACCAACTGAACATGGGTTGTGACCCCAAAAGATCTCACAGGTCTCACAGTAAACTTGGCCTACCTGATCGTTTGAGGTCATATACCAAGTCTTTTTACTGATTGTACTGAATGTGATTGAACGTTTTATCTACTTTTTATCTACAGAGTTTAGAGTCCGGCTTGAAGAAGAAGTTGAAAAAGAAAACCAAGGGAGACAACCCTTGGCTCCGGCCAGCCAGGAAACGCAAGAAGAAGTTGAAGGCAAAGTCAGAGGGAAATTCTGGTAGAGTAATATCTGCAGTGTATGTGAAGATATCAACAGAAATCATAGAGCTGACGTTCCCTAATTAAAGACCATTTATACACCCAGCATTACACCAATAAACACTCTCTTAGCTTTGAAAGATCTCAGTTGTTAACAGTGCTAGCTACTGATGTTGAAATAGTGGTGAACGGTTGTGGTGTTGAATTCTTTTCCCGATTATCCCCTCAGGTATGGATGTTCAGCCTCTGTCGGAGACGCTCAGCCCAGCCCAGGTGCCTGACCCTGCTGAGGGCAAAGAGTACACAGAAGTTCCATTAGATTCCCTCAATCTGAAAGCCCAGGACGCTCTGCTGAGTACCCCAAGCTTAGGTGAGAATTCACAGATATTAGATTATACACGTATTCAAGTCACTTTTTGTCTTCTTAATAATACGTTGGAGGTCATACTCTTTCGTTACTTGATGACGTCCTTGATAGTTGTTGTTTTTTTTTTTTCCCATTTAAGAGAGATCATTGGCTTTTCCAATGATTTGGCAACTGTTTGGTTTAGCACCTCCACTGGAGTCCAACAGGGTTCTATTTTAGGGCCTATAAAGCTTATTGTAATAATTTACTGTAAAGTAGTTATGAGTAAAAAGCTGAAGTGTGGGGTTACATACAGGATCAAAGTGGTAAAATTGTGTTGTTGGTGTATCTGACACATTTTGAATTTTTTTTTAATTTATTTTTGGATTGACAAACATCTTCCTTGTGTTAATGGTATGTTGAAGGTGAGGTCTTGGAAGGCTTTGTAGATTGAGTTGATCCTGGTGCCATACTGAGATGAGTCATCGCTGGAGCAGTCTCTGCAGAAAGACTGCCCCCTGGTGGTGAATTTGGGCTTGACTTTGACCAGTAGCGGAGTGCTCTATGCCACAGTTTAAGAGGTGTGACTTTCTCTTAACAAGAGAGGGTGGTGAAGGCTCTCTTATTTCATTATTCTTACTGTATAAGGAGAAGCTCACCTTACAGCAGCACAAGTTTCTTGCATTGAAACACCCTGACATAGGTTAAGGGATGATCTTGTTCCCATGCAAGAATAGGCGTTGCTTAATATCGGCCTACTTAATAACTCAAACCCGTCTACACCATTTCGTGAACATGCTCACACTGGGCACAGCATATGAAACTGTCTTCAAGAGGACTTAAAGAAGATTTTGAGATTCATTTAAGACAGATTTTTTTTTCTTCATTGATGTCACGCTCTCCTCCTCTAGCTTGGTTTGTTATAGATAGGAATGCCATTTCCTATTGAAAGGTGGTCTTGTCGGCATCACTGTTAGTCAGGTCATGGTCAGCTTCTGGAACCAATCAGTCTATGTGTATAGTTAAACATTGAATAGCCATTGTTGAATAGCCAAGGCCATTGCTGAATCCACTAGTAAGCATGAAAGCAGCCTTGATGGACCAGGTGTGGCTCCCAATGCCACTTCTCAATTACTCAGACTTCTTCTTACAGGGAAGAAAGGAGGAAAACACAGCTGCTCAATCCAGGTTAGTTTGCACACGTTGAGCTGTGGGCTGTCAAGACGGGAGCAGATTTTCAATGATGGGATCACAATCACAATCACTTTTGTTTTCATTACTAGCATGTGTTAGCAATCGGGACACTGCTTTAGCCATCAACTATGGGACGAGTATCCCACCATTATGTAAATGTTTTGATGGACAGCTTGTGGAATTCGACATATTAAAATAACACTATATTGCCAGTCCAAATCATTGAATTGAGATGTTGCAATCAATTCCAAGCGGACTCGTGGAGACGTGTTCTTTGGAGTGGCGAATTACGCTTCTCCGTCTTGGTGGTTGCCAGGAGAACAATACTTTCCTGACTGCATTGTGCCAAGTGTAAAGTTTGGTGGAGGGGGGATTATGGTGTGGGATTGTTTTTCAGGAGTTGGGTTCTGCACCTTTTATTTCATGCTCCCAACTGTTGCGGGAACAGTTTGGGGATGGCCCCTTCCTGTTCCAACATGACAGGGCACCAGAGCACAAAGCAAGGTCCATGAAGACGTGAATGAGAGAGTTTGGTGTAGGAGAACTTGACTGGCCTGCACAGTCCTGAGTCCTGACCTCAACCCGATAGAACACCTTGGGGATGAATTGGAGCGGAGACTGCGAGCCAGGCCTTCTCGGCCAACGTCAGTGTCTGACCTCATAAATGCGCTTCTTTTGGAGTTTTTTTAACACCTCAGTGTCGCTGCTGGTCTAAGAAGAGTCCTTTAACCAGAAATATCCAGCCTAACCAGTCTAATTGAGTGTTTAACTCCAGCAGCACGGCTGTGTCTGACCTACTCATACCAGCACAACACACACTAACACACCGCCACCACCATATCAGTATCACTGCAGTGCTGAGAATGGCCCACCACCCAAATAATACCTTCTGTGGTGGTCCTGTGGGGTCTTGACCATTGAAGAACAGGGTGAAAGGAGGCCAACAATGTATACAGAGAAACAGAATGACTATAATATGGACAGTTAGTGTTAATTAATGTTATGGCTTTATTGGTGTATATTAAACTAAGTGTGGCTCCTGGTTTATGTTGTGCAGGAGTGTTGGGCACAGCAGACAGTGCTGCCACAGACATGGTGCAGGAGCTTCCCCTTTGTAGTTGCCGCATGGAGACGCCCAAGAGCAGAGAGATCCTCACCCTGGCTGATAGGAAGTGCATGGCCACAGAAAGTGTGGATGGACAGGTGAGAACACAACATTGAATAATGGATGTCTGCATCGAAAGAAAACAACAACTGTATCTCTGTTTTTGGTGTTTTTTGGCATGTAATAAATAAACAAAAGTATTAGGGCATCTGCTTATTCACTGGGTCTTCTGAAATCAAAGGTGTATATAGATTTTGGATGAGTACCACTCCACCTCATCTCCAAGTCATTCTAAAAGTATTAGGTGGTGCACAATCATTCCAGAGAACACAGTTCCACTGATCCACATCTCCGTGCTGGGGGCATTGTACCTCTGCTCCAAAGTGTCCTATTCTATTGGCAGTGCTTCTCTACTGGAAGTACACAAGCTGTGTGCGGGTTTGCACATCTGTGTCTGCAATGGATACAACTTCAAAGTAGCTGAATGCATTCATTAGAAGGGGTGTCCGCAAATATTTGGACATGCAGTGTATTTTGAATCTGGCAGTTTAAATTTGTGTTGTTTATTTTGGATCTGGTGATTTAGCATACATATCCTAATGGTATTCTGATGGTATCCTAATGGTATCCTAGTAGAGTCTGGTACTTTGAAGTCCATACATGGCTTTACATGGACAAACATGTAAATGATGTGTCTCAGATATGTAAGAAGAAGCTTGGCTATTTGAGCTGCTTGATCAGAAAACACCCGTGTTTCTCCCATGTAGCTGAGCCGGTGTCAGAGTGCAGTGCTGAAACACGAGATGATGAGGCCGTCAAACTTAGTGCAGCTGCTGGTGCTCTGTGAGGATCATCGCACAGGAATGATCAAACACCAGTGTTGCCCAGGCTGTGGCTACTTCTGCAGGGCGGTGAGTGCTTAGCCTCCCCTCAGAGTATATGCCGGTGTAATTAAACAAATTTCATCAGAGGTTTTACTTTGAAAGTCTCTGTCAGCTCAACTGCAAACCTTAGAAATGATGACTTTATGATGAATTAACTTCAAGTCAGTTTGGCAAACGAAAATCCTGAATGATAATTCAAAAAAATTAAAACTCCACTTCTTAGGTCGTACAGCCAGTACACTGATTGACAGTGATGTATCCATGGCAGCATAAACAACCTCACACTTTGAGCTTTTGTTTTCTGGCAGAAGGTTATAATTTTGAATCTGTTTGAGATTTCAGATTGCAGGTAAATTTACATTCTGCCAAGATAGACAATGGTAACAGGCATGCTAGGTGTTGGTGGCCAGCACAAATATGGAATGGGTCAATAATGCAAACAACACTTTTAGCATTTGCTAAAGTATAGCATTGTGACAAAGTGGCAGATAATTCAAGAAGCGCTAGCACATGTTAGCTTTGTTGAGCTGGTCAACACACTGCAAACTTTTCAGCATATCAGACCTCCAGTCCAAGCAAAGGCATTGGTCTGTCAACAAACTGCTCTCTCAAACCCAGTTTCGCTTGTGTGATAGTGGGTTATTAGCCATGCATTACAGTCGTTTCACCATGGCTTAGAATTTGTAAACCCTAAAAACACCAAATTGTTCACCTTTACTGTAGGGAACCTTCATGGAGTGCCAACCTGAGGTTAACATCTCACACCGATTTCATCGGTCCTGTGCGTCAGTAGTAAAGGGCCAGAGCTTCTGTCCACACTGTGGAGAGGAGGTCAGCAAAGCCAAGGAGGTCACTATTGCCAAGGCTGACACCACCTCCACTGTTCCCCCGAACCAGGGCCCCAGTACCCCGGGCACCTTGGAAGGCAGAGCAGACACCACTACTGGAGGGTATGTATACGCTTTAGAACAACATGCATGTTCAAGTGAGTGGTTCTGTGGACGCCTGATAATCAGGATCCGATTCTGCTTCGAAGCTTGATTTCGACCATTAATGATTTTAGGCCATCTCGCCCCTCTGTGCTTGGAGAGAACAGAGCCGACAGCACCTTCCCCAGAACTCCAGAAGCTGTAGATGTATCTCTTGCCCCAGGGACAAGCAGATCGAGTACAGCAGTGGGGGCGGGACCCCCAGCAGGACCACCTAAGGAAACCCTGGAAACTGTCCTACTTGCACTGGATGCAGAGAAGTAAGAAAAAAATCCTACTTAACAAATATAAATTCAAATAATAATAAATAAATGTGAATGTGTGCATGTATGTGTTCAATTGAGTCGAGATCTGATGATGTCCTCTGGAAGGAGCGTTTTCATCCTGGATCACTCAGATCAGGACAGATGTTTCATCAGGCCATAAAGGTTTCCACCCATAGTTTGTATTGATTTGTAGTGACCTTTCCCTCAATGGAGACGAGTAAACCTCAACGATGCCCGGCAGTGACATCATAACAGAGCCACCGGACTGTACTGTACTGATCTTCTCAGTCGCTGTCCTGCTCCTTGCCCATCATTCTAAAGCATTACTGTCATTGAGTCTGGACTTTCGACCACAATCTCAACCCTGTCTCCATGATTCTGCGCAGCTTTAAAGGCAGTGTTACTCTAGTCACTGATCCTATTGAACCACCAGCAGCCAGTTGAGCAGTGTTTGTGACTGAAGCTCCTGCCATCTGTGCCTCAGTGAAGAGCACTCTTTCAAAGCCATTTAAATCTTTTCCTTTTCCCGTCTTGATCACAAATTGAAGTCAGCTGCTCCTGCTCAACATTTCTGAACATGCCATAGAGCATGGCTGGTGTTCTTCCCTCCTTTATCCAGGTTTTGCCTTTATCACTCCTCTGTATGGACATCGATCAGCTATAACATTTCAACCAGTGGCTGCTGGTTTGAGTAATATTGATTATCTGGTTACAATGTGACCCATCAAGGGGTGAGATCCACATAACGGTCAGCATGTGAACAGTCAGTTCTTGAAGGTGATGCGTTGGAAGCAGGAAAAATGGGCATGCGTAAGGATCTGAACCACTTTGACAAGAACCACATTGTGTTGGCTAGAGGACTGGCTCAGAGCATCTCCAGAACATGTTCTGGTATGCAGTGGTCAGTACCTACCAAAAGTGCTCTAAGGAAGAACAGGGTCACGGTCACCCAAGGCTCACTGATGCAATCAAAGGAGGCCCCATCTCACAACTTACAGGACTTGAAGGATCTGCTGGTGTCACATGTCACCGGACACCTTTTAGAGGTTTTGTGGAGTCTGTGCTTTAAATGGTCAGAGCTGTTTTCGTGGCACCAGGGGGACTCATAAATTAGGCGTTTAATGTTATGGCTGATCTGTATATCTTAAGCACTTCTTCTACCACTTTTTCATTGGCGCTGTGGTTAGACTCATGGTTTCCTCTCAGATTTCTCATGATCGTTGATGCTTCGTAGTTGACGACTTTAGTTCCTTTTGTTTTCTTTCAGGCCCAAGAAACTTCGCTTTCACCCAAAACAGCTGTACATCTCTGCTAAGCAAGGAGAGCTGCAGAAAGTCTTACTAATGTTGGGTGAGACGTTCTTATTAACCAAGCCATTGTCCTAACCTAGACACCCCCCTTTGTGCTCATCTCACTGATCACAATCTGTCTCTGATTCCTCAGTGGATGGAATCGACCCCAACTTTAAGATGGAGAACCAGAGCAAGCGCACACCCCTCCATGTAGCATCTGAGGCCGGACATCAGGAGGTCTGCCACATGTTGGTCCAAGTGAGCACTGATGCGTTAGGGAAGCTGTTCGCCTCAGCTGTTGTGAGTTAACCTTAATGTAGTGCCGTAGTAGGAGCTGACTCCTTGTGTTTTGCTTTGTTTTTGCTTCTCAGGCTGGTGCTAACTTGGACATGTGTGATGAGGACCAGCGCACACCTCTGATGGAAGCCTGTGAGAATAACCATCTGGACACAGTGCGCTACCTACTGAGAGCTGGAGCCATTGTCTCCCACAAGGTCTTCACAATCCGGTCAATTAAAATAGAGACATCGTACTGAGCCCACTGGCACATTTTAAGTGATGCAGTCATTACCTTCATCGAATTCAATGTTTTTACTCTATGGTTAAAAAGTCTGTAAAAATTGTGGATAAATGTGGCATTAATTCTTCTTGTGAATCTTCCAGGATGGAGAAGGTTCTACATGTCTTCACCTTGCTGCTAAGATTGGCCATTTTAGTATCGTGGAGCACTTACTGTGTTCGGGCCTTACAGATATAAACTGTCAGGTATTTACATATATGAACTGTCTGTTATTTCATTTTTATCACCCTTCGTTGCTTTTGTTTCATTGCCAGAAATACAAATATGCTAATTGTCCAAATGTTTGTGGACACCCCTTTGGATAAATGCATTTTGCTGCTTTAAGTTGCACCGAATGCTGACACAGATGAGAAGTACTGCCAATAGAATAGGAATCTATTGGAACCATGCCTAAAGCCAGGTGTGGGCCAGAGGGGTATAAAACACCCCCGGCATTGCTGCATTGAGCTGGAATGATGGTGCTCCATCCAATAGTTTTGGGAAGAGTTGGAAATAATGCAATCCAATCCTCTCTGCAATGCTCTAATATTTAGTGGAAAACCTTTTTCTAGACATAAGAGACATTTACTCCAACATCAACACCAATTTCTTGAGTGAGCATGTGTCTCAATACTTTTGTCCATATAGTGTATTTAGACATGTCTTAATTGTGCTCTTGTCTACAGGATGACGGTGGCTGGACGGCAATGATTTGGGCCACAGAGTATAAACACATAGAAATAGTCAAGCTGCTGCTGTCTAAAGGTGCTGATCCCAACATCAGAGACAAGGTTAGTGTGGGCCTGTGGGCTTACGTTGTTCAATATTTTGATCTCCTCTTGTTTTTAAATTTTTAATGTAAGGATTTGGTGCAAGGCTTTCTGCCCTGGGACTCTTCAAACCTCTTCAAAGTCATGGGAACGCAGCTGAAACTTCAGTGAACTAGTTTTGACTTTGATAGATTTATATACTCCACACCCTTAAGCTGATGAGCTTCATTAGGAATCAGAGTCTTAGCATCATAATAGCTGCCAGTTGTGTCATTGGGCTATTTTTTAATGGGATGTTGTTTGATTTTCTTAGGAGGAGAACATCTGTTTGCACTGGGCGGCGTTTTCTGGCTCCGTGGAGATTACTCAGATTCTGCTGGATGCCAGGTGTGACCTCAACACGGTAAACGTCCACGGGGACTCTCCACTGCACATTGCATCGCGGGAGAATCGTCTGGAATGCGTTACGTGAGTATGGCTGTGGTCCTGTATGGCCTGTGCACATACATGTTAGCTCTGCAGTTTTAGGCTGAGTCCATTTTGCATTTGACCATAGCTACAGTTCCCTGATGAGGAGAATCTAGGTGTGTAGGAAGGGAAATTGAGATTAACACTGCTATTGAATATGCACGGCACTGAGTTAAACGAGGGTCTTTTGCGCCTCCTCTAGGTTGTTTCTGTCTCTAGGCGCTAATGTGAACCTGAAGAACAGGGAGGGAGACACACCCATGGAGTGTTGCAGCCAGAACTCCAAGGTGTGGAACACTCTGCAAGCAAGCAGGAAGCAGAGAGAGGCCAGCCATGACCAGAGCTCTTTAAGTGAGAAGCTACTCAACAGGTATTCCAATACATTTTAATTGATGCTGATTTCCTGATTTAATTGATGCTTCCTGGCTGTTGACTTACTAAATCTGTGTAAGCTTTCCCTGGTTTTTAAGCTCAAGTCGAGTCCACAGATCACTTACTATGTGTCTGCTTATTTTCAGGGACATAGCACGAGGCTATGAAAGAGTGCCTGTCCCATGTGTGAACGCAGTAGACAGTGAGCCTTGTCCCGACGACTACAAATACGTCCCGGATAACTGTGTCACCTCCCCCATGAATATAGACAAAAACATCACTCACTTACAGGTAAAGCAGCTTCTGGCCTCTCTTATTACCTCGTCTCGGCCGAATTGTTGTGGCTGTCTGTAATTGAGCCTTTTTTTTTGTTGTGCACAGTATTGCGTTTGTAAAGACGACTGCTCTTCAGCCAGCTGCATGTGCGGTCAGCTCAGTCTGCGCTGCTGGTACGACCAGGTAAGGCTGGATATCCTCTGAATATCTATGTAATGCCCAGACCTTCAGAGCCAGAATGCTTGACCTAAATGAGGTTTTAAAAGCACATTCTTGGGCTTTCTCAGGAAAGCCGTCTTCTTCCGGAGTTCTGTTGTGAAGAACCGCCTCTTATATTTGAGTGCAACCATGCCTGTTCCTGTTGGAGGACCTGCAAGAACCGCGTTGTTCAGAACGGGCTACGGTAACTTCATTTCACACTTCATCCACTACCCAGGCTTTCTTACTGTTTTGGTTTTTCCCATTATTGATTCACATTGACTGTCCATATCCTCAGGATTAGACTGCAGCTGTTCAGGACTCAGAAGATGGGCTGGGGTGTTCGGACGTTACAGGATATCCCCCAAGGAACCTTTGTCTGCGAGTAAGCCTTTCTGAATTTTTGCGAGTGTGCCTCTAGGAAGTGTCATATTTTCTATATGGTGCGAGAGAGTAGGTGCCTGTTTACAGATGCACATGACCGTTTGCCAGTGTATGTTTCTTTGTACACGAATGCGTGCACTAATGCTTCATATCATGCTTCCTCTGTGCAGGTATGTAGGGGAGATCATCTCGGACGCCGAGGCAGATGTCAGGGAGAATGATTCCTACCTTTTCAGCCTGGACAGCAAGGTAGAGCCAGACTAAAAATACCTGCCCCTTAATGGCACATTGACTTCTACAGTGCGCTTCACTGAAGATCTTATGGCACTGATATGCAGTGAACCTGTCTGCTGCAGGCTGCATTGGAGATGGTCAAGAATAATGCCTCTGGTTTTGCTTTTGGCTCTCCGTTGACCTGCTCTGCTTCTCTGCCCCATCCTTCTATAAATAGCCTGTTGCTCATCATCATGGTGATGAGTATGTTGCCATGGCTTTGGCTCCCAGACCTTTATTGATTAAAATGGGCTGGAGGAAGACACAGAGGACCCACTAGTTGTCCTTTAGCTCAGTGGTGCTCAAATTAGTGCCCTGGACCAACAGACGGTCCACCTTTTTGCACCAACCCCTCCTGAGATCTAGCTGGATATATATATATGGATATATATATATGGATATATATATATATATATATATATATATATATATATATATATATATATATATATATATATATATATAATTAGTACCCTGGACCAACAGACGGTCCACCTTTTTGCACCAACCCCTCCTGAGATCTAGCTGGATATATATATATATATCCATATATATAATCTGTCTGTTGGTCCAGGGCACTAATTTGAGCACCACTGAGCTAAAGGACAACTAGTGGGTCCTCTGTGTCTTCCTCCAGCCCATTTTAATCAATAAAGGTCTGGGAGCCAAAGCCATGGTAACATAAATTATTTATATATATATATATATATATATATATATATATATATATATATATATATATATATATATATATATATATATATATATTTTTTTTTTTTTTTTTTTTTTTTTTGCCACGATAAATAATGGCCCATGCTTTTTCCAGAGTAATCCTAAAATCTTTAATGTTACAAACCTACAAAGCACATGTGGTATCTGCATACTTCTGACTGGCAGAGTACATCATTAATGAATGGACAAATCAATAGCTGTGAAAAACCTTTTTCACTTAAATGAGCCAGCGTTGTCATTAGCATAACAAGCAGTAATGTGAACTAAAGCTATTGAACTATTGACTAGTTGTCAACAGTCAAGGTCCACTCTGGTGCCTGGACAGAAGCGGTCATTCCTTTAGTCTGTAATTCTCCTGAGCTAATGACATTTTAAGACCTGTCGGCCATCCTTACCTGTGACGTAGCAATGCCTAACTCATACTTCTGGCATTAATGAACCAATACGCACTGTTTTCTCGCAGGTTGGTGACATGTACTGTATTGACGCTCGTTTCTATGGCAACATTAGTCGGTTCATAAACCACCACTGTGAGCCGAACCTGTTCCCCTGCCGCGTCTTCACCTCTCATCAGGACCTGCGCTTCCCGCACATTGCCTTTTTTGCCAGCAAGAGCATCAGCGCTGGAGATGAGCTAGGGTGAGCCTTGATTTTCTGGTGGGATGCAGAACACGACGTATCAGTGGAACCATAACTTAAAATAACAAATTGAACGATTTTACTTGATGTGTAAAATAGTAAGTGTAGACTCTGCTTAGGGGGACACATGCTCAGATGCGGTTTAGTTTACTATGTACAACCCTGTTATTTTGCCTCAGAATGAAACACACTGATTTTCCTTTTATGGATAGCTTGTGGGAAAAATAACTAAGACCTAAGGCTGTGCTGGTTTACAGCACAGAGATGGGTTCTCAGGAGCCGCATATCACAGTATATTAGTTTTAATACTGAAACAAATCTGCAGTGGTTTTTCCTGAGTCTTACCAGATAACGTTGCTGTTCTCTTTGTGTCCTCTCAGTGTGATGTACTGTTAGCAAGCTGAAGAGACTGTAGCTGGTTAGCTTTTAGCCTTGCCCCCACTCGCCCACTTCTGGGATTGGCTTTCTTGAGTCCTACCGGTAAAAAATGGTGTGTTTTAGCTCCAGTTTGTTTTCGAGGCAGCAACCCATATTCCCATAAAACAGTATTCTCCTGTGACCACTGCATTTTATCGTTTCTCCAGTTTTGACTAGGACTTTTGCTAGTGGGCGGGTTTAAATGGGCATAACCAATCTCATTTCCTTGAGACCCATCAATAATGTATAGTATGGTAGTTTTATTTTACAGAATCAATTTGAACAATTTTCAACCTCTTCGAATTAAACAGGCTGTGTCTGAGACTGTGCCTTTTAACACAGACCCAAGATAAGCTAGCTCTGTTCTGATTGGCTGCTTTGTGTTTTGTCTCATTCAAAAAGCGCTCCTGAGAACTGCAGTACGAGTGGGATGTGGCTAAACTGTGCTAGACTTGGAGCTGTTTTTCTTACACAACACTGTAACTGACTCTGCATGCTCCCATGTGTCCCTAGGTTTGATTATGGTGACCACTTCTGGGACGTGAAAGGGAAGCTGTTCAGCTGCCAGTGCGCCTCGTCTCAGTGTAAGCACTCTGCGGCGGCGATCGCCCAGAGGCAGGCGGACAGCACACCAGGCGAGCAGCAGGCCAGCGCTCTGCCAGATACAAGCTCATCCACCACACCACCCAGCCCCAGCTGAGCCCCAATCTCCCCTTCCCCACATCCTCCATCTACTGGCCATCCTGCTCCCTCTACCAGCCTACCGTACCGTCACCGCCGTCACCAGCACAGACACTACTCAGCAGGGCCCACAGCATTGGGGGAATACTAGAAAAGAGAGCCAGCCTGGACCACTTTGACCACAGCAGCGTGTTTTGTCCGCGCTGTTTGACTGCGGATGTGCTGTCCCTTTGGTAGAGGAGGAGGAGGAGCTTGGCAGAGACAGACTGGCTTGTAAGCATTTTATTCCTATTCTTGTTTAGGATGGACTCTGTTTCCCTGTTGCGGCGACTCTCCAGGACTGTAGCGTATCGGCTCTCTGATGAACTGAGCTCTGTCAGCGGCCCTGCAGGATTATGCATCCCTCCGTGTCCACTCCCTCCGAGCCCGCAGATGCTTGTATCATTATTTTTTAAACCTTCTGTTTCCAGCAGCAAGTGTCCATGCACAATTCAAAGACAGTCATGCGCTTACCTCTTCATGACCACCCTTTTTTAAAGGTCTGACCTGCGTTCACTCATGGCACGCCTACATTTCTCACGGACTTCGTTTTTTCAGGCATTTGTGACGGAGGAGACTTTTAAAATTCCAAATAAAATTATTAGCAGAATATTTTGAAAATCAATTCTTCTTATTTTTTAAATCCCTTCAGAGAATTGCTTTTCTTAATGGCCTTGCATTGCTGCAGGTTTTGCAACAGTTGGATATCATGCCCACCTTGGAATGGCCTTCATGTGTTACTTATGTGTTCCATCAGAGTCTTACCACTTCCGCAGTGGACCACACTAAGCTCATGTGATTACTGTTGGCTCATTTATAGACAGCAGTAAGCATCTGTTCATGTAGTGAAATTTGGATAGCTGCTGGGCATTAGTTATCTGCAAATGGTATTTGTTGATCGATTCCCATCCGCTGGTTGTCGTCTTCTAACTCTACACAGACTGTGGGAGGGATGAACTGCCCGTTTTGAGTTATTTCCTGCATGTTACTGGCTTTGACCAAGTTGACTAACCTGAAATGCGTTTTGTCATTTTGTGAATTTGTAAACTTTTTTGTTTTGTTTTGTTTGTTTTTTATTCTGCTGGTGTCATGACCGAAGCTCATGCTGCACATCAATTGAACGTTGACCGTCTCTATCCTGTCCTCTATGAGTGGACGACTGTAAACACATTAGTGGTTTCTAGGCTTTTCCTTTCCGTCATGAAATGTTGCCATGTTGAATTTCCAACAAAAAAAAAAAATTCTCCTCTTGACGAAAGCAATCCGTTTTTCATTTCTGTTGTTTATCACAACAAGACGTTAATAGTTTGCTTGGAAGACCGTGAATCGTCTAATTGCAGGAGTTTTGCCTAACAAATTTGTGAATTTGTGGTTGGACAATAGGATATTGCAAATGGTGCTGAAAAAAAAGGTTCTGTTTTTCTGTTTTTATTTTTCTATTATTGACTGAGAATACACGTTGTAAAATATGACGAAGAAGCAAGTGTTGCTTGTTTTTCTCTTCATTTCTACACTTTAAATTTACCTCTGTTTTTTTTCTAACTAGTTGACATCGTTAGTCTGTATCAACTTTGTTCCATGAGTTCATGTTGATGAAGCTATTCTTGTCTTTTTAAATGTTGGTAGTATAGTCACGTCCTTTGTGCTGATTCTGACATGTAGATCCAAAACACTGCAAAGTGAAAGAAGAAAAAAAAAAAACTGTTACATATTTCTCAAAAGTGAGACCTGATGCTCCCCTGCATCTATTAATGGTTGGGATTTTTTTTTTTTCTTTTTCTTCAATAAATTTCCTTCTAATAAAAGATAACACCCTCTTTTTAACGGGATATCCTGTAGTCTCCTTTTAAATAATGTCTTTGGTTACCCAATGATGCTGCTAACAACCCTGCTGAAAAAGTTTGACCAGCATAGGGTATGTTTTTGTTCGAGTTTGATGGTTTAGCTGGTCTGCTAGCTGACCAAGATAGACCATGCTTGACGATTTTCACAATTCCAAGTTTGACATTGCTGGTGGACCACCAAAACCAGCATCACCACACTGGTCAACCAGCATGACCAAAAACAAATATACAGTATGCTGATCGAGGGGAGGGTGTGTATTCATCTGAATTGCCATCTTTTCAACCTCCTTGACCATCAAAGACCAGCTTTGACCATCTCAGACCAGCTACAAGCAAGAGCTGGTCCTGAATTTTCAGCAGGGAAATCAAAAAGGGCCGTCTTCTCACTTCCTGCTCGTTGTTTTGGCTGAATTATGTTTTCTCCAGGTTTTCCATAATGTTTTTTAAGAAAGTATAAAAGTATACAGTTTTGCAATGGATGTAAATTATAGCTCTCAGTCCGGTCATTTTCTGCAAGTTTCCAAAGTTTATTTTTGTTTGTTTGTTTTTTTTTTTTTTCTCCAGAATTTTTTTGCATAATTAATCCACTACGGCATAAACAGTCATTTGATTAATGAGCTGTTCTAGAAACACACTGTGAGAGTTGTTGGCATTGGTGGTGATGGGAACCAGAGAAACCTATCTAAAGTGTTTAATGCTTTCGAAATGTACATCACACAAAACATAATACTTTAAATTGTTACACACAGAGCACTTTTTTAGGGGCTTCCCTTTGCTCTGAAAACTTTTTAAATTTTTCAGTGCAATGGATTCTACAAGATGTTGGAAGCATGCTTTTGGAATTCTGCTCCATGTTGACATGACTACATCACACAGTTCCTGTAGATTATTTAGGAGCACCACGATGCTCTGCCATATTCCAAACCGTTCCATTGGATTGAGATCTGGAGCCCCGGGAAGCCACTGAAGAACATGGAACTCTGAGTCATGTTCGAGGCAACGGTTGGAGACGACTTTTGCTTTGTGACATGGTGCATTATCATGCTAGAAGTAACCGCTGGACGTTGAGTAAGTTGTGGTCCTGTAGGGATTCACGTGGTCAGCAACAGTGCTCTAATATGCTCTGGCACTTAGACAGACAGACAGACAGACCCAAAGTGTCTCAAGAAAACAATGTCCTCACATTTACACCACCACTTGATTTAGGAGGCGTTCAGGTGTTTCTAATGAAGGGCTTGATGACTGTAAGCTGCCTGATGATTGAGCAGGTTTGGTCTAAACTGCAATTTTTAACATTAGTTTGTGTTAGAGAGGCATTTGCAGGACAATGTAAGAACAAAAGATAGTTTTAGATAGTGTCTATATTTGCTTTGTAGAGATTGTGACCCCTGCATTCTAACACCACCACTGTAAACCGATCTGATTCTGTGGTGAGTTTCTGTACAATAAACCATTTCACAACAAAAACAATGTCAAAAAATCCCCTTCAGATTAACTGATATTCTCTCTATAGCCAGGTTGTCCAATCTTCTCCTATTCGTGCAGGTTTTCTAGTCAACAAACTGACTCCATTTCTTCAATCATCTGCTCTCAGTCCTCAATTGATTCCATAATCACAGTTTGGGACATTTGGGACAAAGCTGATTCTTAAATAGGAGAGTAAACATCACACTGAACCATCTCTCTACCAGTTAAGATGATCGTAGACAAAAGTATTGGGACACACCTCTTAATCATTGAATTCAGGTGTTTCATTCAGCCCTGTTGCCTAAGCTGTGTAAAACCAAGCAGCTAGCCATTCAGTCTGCCTGTTCACACATTAGTGAAAAAATGGGTGGTTCTACAGGGCTCCCTGAATTCCAGCGTGGGACTGCATGTAATAGGAGCCACCACTGCAACAACAAGTCAGTTGGTGAAATTTCCTTCCTCCTAGATATTCCATCATCAGCTGTGAGTGGTATTATTGGAAAGTGGGAGTGTTTAGGAACCACAGGAACTCAAGTATCAGACAAAGTATCAGACCATGTAGATGTACAGAATTGGGGTCACCAACGCTCTGCTGACTCAGTAACTGCAGAGCTCCAGACCTGCTGCTGTTCAAGTTGCATAGGGGGACCAGCTCCACATTAAAGCTTATGGATTTTAAAGGGGATGTCACAAAAGCTCCTGTAGGTTTAATGTGTAGGTGTGCCAATACTTCTACTCCATATTGTGCACTTTTGGGGAAACCGAGCCCAGTTGAGCTCCTGATGTGCTGGACTGGAAACCTGTAGCCATACCATCCCTATGCAGATCAAAACTGGACATTTGTTTCATGGAGGATCAGAAACTTCAAGCATTTGGGTTGAGGTTGTTAAACAAGAAGTTGAGTTAAACAGTGCTGCAGGATCCAGCGAAACCCCAAGCAGGAAGTCTGTCTGACTCTGCACCAGCGGGCTTTTTTACTTTCTATAAACTATATGATTGTCCTCTTCCTGATTGTGGAGCAAAAATAAGATCGGTAATTGATTCTGAGAGAAGACGCCAAGGCGCTCTGAGGCCTTTTGGCTGGAGGATGAAGGCTCTTAATGAGCGAGACAGGAAACTGCCTTTCCGCATTCCACCGAGCTCAATCCAGAGGCCCAACAACTGTCTTGATCTGCTGGTGGCAAGTGCATTAAGGAGGACTACTCCGAGTGCATACTGGACGAGGAGTGTGAGCCTATTACAGCCGAGAAATTGGATCTTAAGCCTGTCCGTGTGGCAATATTGGATTAAGAAGAATGGAAAGAGCTGTGGGACGAAAGGTGCAGCAGAACTCCAGATGGGTGGAGAGGAGATCCACGGTGGTCTACGGTAGGACTGTGCTGGGTTTGGTTCTACATTTAGCTAGAACTGATTACGCTGGAAACGAAAATCCTGTTTAGATGCTTATTGGAAACTCTCCGTTAACTCCAGTGCACTCGTGTCAGGTCCATGTCTTCTATAAAAGAGCTGTGGAATGTTCTCTGCAAGTATAATGAACCACTGTACACAATATGGACAAAAGTATTGGGACACCTGCTCGTTTATTGTTTCTTCTGACTAGGGTCAAATTAATAAACGTATTAAAAAAGGTTTATCATACTTTTGGTGGAGTATCTGTCTCTACTGTCCAGGAAAGGGTTTCTACTAGATTGTGGAGGAACATTGCTGTTAGAATGTGATTGTATTTAGCAACAAGAAAGTTTGTGAGGTCAGGATGTTGGATAATCACCACCCCAACTCATCCCAGCAGTGTTGGATGGAGCACCATCCATAATTCAAGAGAACACAGTTCTTTCACTGCTTCACAGCTCAATGCTGGGGGGCTTTATACCCCTCTAGCCCACACCTAGCATTAGGCATGGTGCCAACAGGTTCATGTTTTCTTTTGGCAGTACTTCTCTTTTGGGATTAGACAACCTATGTGTGTGCATTTGCACATCGGTGTCTGCAATGGGTGCAACGTAAAAAAGTAGCTGAATGCATTCATTAGAAGGGGTGTCTACAAACTTTTGGACATATAGTGTGTTATAACGACCCTTCCAAAAGGCCTAAAAATGAGCATGGTTAAATTGGCACCAGGTAATGAATCTTTTGGAGGTTATAGTGAGGATGTCTCTGTGTGCACTGAAGACCAATAGATATTTTTCTGAATATTTTTTTTGCTGATCTCCACATGCTTCCAATTATAATGGAATTAATGACTTACTGACTTGGTTGTGCGGTGGGATCACTTTTCAATGATCTGTCTGTTTCCACACACCCTTACGCGTCTGTTTCATGACCACAGCTGTCCGCTCTGCGACATTCGGAATGTGGCGGATGTTGACGTTGGGGACAGAGTACAGCTCCTGGGCTTGGAGTGCTGAGCTTACAGACAGACAGAAGAACCAGAGGTCAGCTGATGCAGATCTGCCGGACACTGCTGGGGTCGCTGAGGACAGTCAGGGGCATGGAGGCCCTCAGAACGCTACACAGGCCAGCAACTATGGCACTGTCACAGAGCTGGAGAGGCCCACTGATCTGAAGAACACAGACATCATCAGCACACATGAAATGTGCCAAGAGGAGGGCGAGCTGAGGTCTAGCAGGTAAGCTTCCGAGCTGAATGGTAGGTCAACACTCACAGGAGATGGTTTTTACTCATAATATGACACATCTGTGCTTGTAGCCATCTGAGGTATGTTAAGGTCAGTAAGCCAGATTTGAGTATTGAAATGGCAAAGGCTTCAAAAAAGAAAAAGGATACCCAGTAGTAGTGATGTGGTGGAAATCTCTAGGCCAGGGCTCTTCAGTTTACATCCTGGAGGGTCAGTGTCTAGCCCAATTCTGTGACTTCCTTGCACCAACTAATCCTGGTTATTAACACAGATGAGTCCTTGTAGCCATCCAATGTATGTTAAGGCCTTATACACCCTGGACCAGCAGGCCGGATTTGGATATTGAAATGTCTGAGGCTTTTACATCTATTTTTACCTCCTAGAGGGCCAATGTCTAGCCCAGTTCAGTGATTTCCTAGTGCCAACTAAACCTGGTTATTAACACAGATGAGTTAAACCTTGTTCCAGCAGAGAAATCACCAAACTGTACATGATAGCTTGTCATGGAATCGTATAATTAATACAGAATAAGCTTTTTGTGCTTGTCACTGAATTTCAACTATCATTTTAACTGTACCTGGAGATTGCAGTGCACTCTTTTTACCACTAGGGGGAATTAAACATCAGAAGAAGGTAAAAGGACAGAAAAAAGGACAGGAAGTACATCTGGCTTACTTTCATAAACCACTTTCCTTTGAACAGAAAAGGCCCAGTGTCTTTTATAAAGTGAATCAGTTCATGGATTAAAGCTTGTGGAGCTTTATGCTTCTTTAAGGATCATTCTATATAAAGTATCCCTGTTGTCTGACCAGAATATTGGGGTTTTTTTCTGTCCGCATGTCCTTTCTATCAATGTGAAGTCCACTTGCATGTTAAAAGTAGGGCAGCAGGACAGAGGAGTCGATGCATAAAGGGTTCAGACGCTTACAGCAGGCCAAAACCCAGAAATGGCCTGGAGTAATCCAGCAGTCCAGCAGTTCAGTCACACTTTTGGAGGTCAGGACGATGAACAGGCTGAACATACACTGGAATTCACTTGTGTACCGGCTGTATATATCTTAATAAGATTATTTGGAGTATATCAACAGCAGTAATGTCTAATGAGACACAAAAGCCTATAATAGATACAATAATAAATATAATAAACCTTGTATAAACCTTATTTGCATAAGTCTCTAGAAAGAACAGTTAATATATTGTTTATTTTTCAATTTTAACATGCAAAATCTGAATGCAGCAGTTTTTTTTTGCATAACAATGTATGCAATGTATGAAGATGTTTAACACATAAATTATAGCTGCTTTATTGCATTATGAATTTATGCCAGAGTTCAAACTGCACCACTTTACACGTGGCAAACATAGCTTGCCTGCAATGCTTTTCATGTAGTTAACGATTAGTAATCCTTAGGGTGTAGTAAAATTCATTGAGAGTACCAATCATTTGTAAAATTGCATTGGGAAACTGGGATAAGAGGTTGAAATAAGAGGATATATGAAGGCATGACTGGTTTGATGAAGTGTTACAAATATGCATACAAAAAGATCATATCTAGGGCTACAAACTTTACATATTAGGTTATGGTCTGTAAGCATCAGGGGAAACAAAAAGGGTTAATACTGTATGTAAATTGCTGATTTGACACCTCTTGTGTATATGTATATAAACCTTGTATCTCCATTATATTTTGACTTTTTGACCTAATATGAATCTGGCAGTTGTTCTTTACATGGTTCCAAAAATTTGCATGATGAATGCACCAATAAAAATACAACAAATGATACAGATATGTTGCAATTTCAGAGATACAAGGTTTTTGACCAACAGCAATGATATATTGAAAAGCAACACCAGTGTAAATATCACGGTTTGTGGACAACATTTCGCCCAGAGCTATACATGCAGTGCAAAATGATTCATATAAAAGATCACCCACTAGCTCTTTACACGTGCATAAACATGCCACATCCTCCAGTATGTCTACAAGTGCCCATGTGCATCCTACAGGCCGATTCAGTTAATGCGTGACCTCTCAAACTTACAAATTACATTTGCACCTGCTTCCTTTTCCAGACAGATCTTTTCTCACAACTCCTCTGATGTGGATTTTTCCTCACTGTTGAATGAAGACCATTAAAAACCTTGACGGTTGTGTCTGTATTCATGGTCTTTGGTTGTTGTAGTGTAATGGCTAACAACACTGCCTTCCCCTTGACAACCTGGGGTTCATTTCCCTGCCCCGACAAGTTACACCAATATAGAGTCCGTGGGCAAGACACTAAACACTACACTCACCTCCTTGCGCAACATAAGTCATATGTAAGTCACTCTGGACAAGAGCATCAGCCAAATACTATAAATGGCCATGCTGGCTAATATTTGACTTTAAAAGATTACTATTAGGTTTCGTAGGTTCATTTACATCTCTAAAAAACCATCAAGTCAAGTCAAATCAAGTCAGATTTATTAGTATAGCGCTTTTTACAACTGTTGTCGTCACAAAGCAGCTTTACATAATTAGTAATTAATAAAAGATGAAAAGAAGAAAATAACATAAGACATAAAGGATCAAAGACCCCCAGTGAGCAAGCCAATGGAGACAGTGGCAGGAAAAACTCCCTCAGAGCTGGAGGAAGAAACCTTGGGAGGAACCAAGACTCACAAGGGGGACCAGACCCGTCCTCCTCTGTTCAGAACTATTTATAAATTATTGATAAAAATGACCAAACCAGATACAGCAGATAGTTAATAGTGGTGATATTAATAGTGGCAGATAGTTACATAGAGTCCATTTAGGTTTTAACATGGTCATTAGACAGGTAGCAGCATTAGGAGGGTGTGCGGCTGGTCTGGTATGGGTGGTGGTGGGTGGGGGGCCTGCTGGTTGACCAGTCCTAGCTCACCTGATGAAGCATAAAGATCTTTTACACTGTGCTATGAGCCCAATAGGAAAACACCAATCACATCCAGCCCCTCATAATATCCCCTTATAATAACCCCTCATATTTCTCTGTTTTACTCAAACAAACAGATTAAACAAAACTGAGAACCCACCAATTGCACACCTTCAGCTGTGGGTGAGCACCAGTGGACACTCCGCCCCCTGCAGGACACACTCTGTCCAGCGGGGGGCGCTGTCCACAGGCCACTTTCCGTCGCTGGAGGTACTTAAGGAGCAGCAGCGGCTCAGTTTGGCCACACTGGCAGAGCGCAAGCTGAGTGCGAGTTTGGGTTCGAAGATTTCGTTTTTTTCTCAATGAAAAACGTTTCAGCTTCACCAAACAGCGACAGAAACGCGTCCTAGTCGTGATACTCGTGGGGGAAAGGAAGGGAATGCTGTGCGTAACTGTGCGCAAAAGGGGAAGCCCTCGCTCGGAGGCTCTGAACTGCCGGCTTTTCGTTCAGCTCGTTTGTTAGTTTGGCTTTCTGCTTTGTTTGGGGTTTAACCGCGTCCAGGAGCGAGGATGCGGCTCGGCTGCTGGACGTTGCTTGAAGGACGCCTGGCGTTTTGCGCCGTGGAGTGAATGAACGAGGCGAGAGAGCAGCAGCAGACCGTTCCCGTGCTCCTTTCGCGTTTTCTTTCCCTCCTCCGTTAACAGAAGCACTGGTTCTGCACTGATGGAAACTGTAAGTGGTTGCAGATTCGTACCCGGTGATGCGCCTGGAGCTGCTCGGATGTGACGCCCGTCCGGATCTGTTGACCTGTTGGATTTCTCATCCCTATGTCCAGGATGACTCGCTTTGGGGACGAGGCGCGCTATGGCAGAGGGGCTGCCAGGGCCGGGGGCGCGCCCGGAGCCCCCAGGATGTACAAACAGTCGATGGCTCAGAGAGCCAGGACAATGGCTTTGTACAACCCCAAGCAGACCAAACAGAACTGCTTCACGGTCAACCGCTCCCTGTTCATCTTCAGCGAAGACAACGTGATCAGGAAATACGCCAAGAGGATCACAGAATGGCCATATCCTCTGATCTTGACGTGACCAGAATGACCCCTGATCAGCTACGAGTCTTTGGTGATCTTGGTGTCTTGCAGATAGGTGCCCAGTGCAAGGGAAAAACAGTTGTAGAAGCCAGGTTTGCTACAGCTGGGTCAATTGTGATCGGCATTAAGGGTCAAGCTGTTCAGAACCACGTTATACATCAGGGCTCCGAGTGACAAGTACTGGCTGGTCCACTCCTGTAGTGGAGCTTACATCTTCCATTCAAGGAGAAATGAGTGTAAGGCTTTCAAGCCCCCTGAGAAAAGACAGGCTGTCCACCCCAGTGGTACACAGGCTCCAGCATGTGCGATCATTCTGCATGATGTCCAGTCTCTTCCTGTTAAAGGGATTTGCTGGTGATTAATGTTAGCAGTGAGTGGCAAGGCTGCTGCCACAACAGGGACGGACCACATAAGCCCGGGGTCTGCAGCGGTTTAGTGTGTGTGTAGGTCTGCGTTCCAAGCCTTTGGTTTCTTTCTGGAGGTCTGAGTGTTAGGCTGCTGATCAGCGTTGTTGTCTGTTTGAACTGAAATGTGTGCGTTGACTCATTTCCCTGTTTTGGCAGATTGAGAAATTAGACATTTATCAGCTGTTGAAAACGTATGGAGATGAATCCCCAGCCCCAGGTTCTGAAAAAGACACTCTCCAGGGTGCTGAAATCTCACAGCCAGTCTCAACATAAGCCAGTGTTTCCCAGCTCCATCCCTGTAGCTCCCTTGATCTGCACAGATCTGTGTTTTACACTCTAGAAGACATGGTTTTAAAGGATTGGAGGGATGGTTCTGAGAAAGTTCTAATGAGTATTGGAGCTCTTTAAAATAGGAGGTTCTTTAAAGTTTAATGGGAGCCCTGACTGTTAAGAGATGGACGCTGCAATATGGTGTACATGTCCAGGACAGTCCAGTGAGTGATGCCATGGAAGAATTTTGTCATGGAAGAACCATTTTTCCATTTGGTCCATTTTTTTAAGAATATATAAGTGTGAAGAACCTTTTAAAGACGTCAATGTTAAGGTTATTTGCCAATTTAAAGGTTCACATGTCTTACATAAATGCTTCTTCTATGACATTGTTTAAAGAACCCTTTGTAGCACCTTTATTTTTATATAGTATACTGTTTAAATATAGTGTATACAGCAAGAAAAACACTATTTATTAGAGATGACCTCTCCGTGTCAGGCAGTTCACAGTAGGGCTGTGTATTGGCAAGAACCTGGCGATATAATATGTATCACTATACTGGGGTTGCATTACAGTGTGTTGTGATATATTGTGATATTGTAAGCAAGACAATATATTGCCATTTTTTTTAATCAAATTTGAGAAAAACTGTCATGGTATAAAAACACCATCATGCACATAAAATCTGAGTAAAAGAAAAGCTGTCTTTTTATCCAATCACAACAGCGAGATCTGAAGATGGAGCACAACACTGCTATCTAGTGGTCTGCAGTTAAACACAACACAGAATGAACCACTGCCTGCCACAATATTCATTAAAAATCAATACAGTGATTTTAAAAATCGATACAGTATTGCAGAACAAAATATCGCAATACTTCAATATATCTCTATTTTCTTACACCCCTAGTTATCAGCAGTAAGTGCTGGATAAGATCTCAAAAGAAAAAAATAACAAGCAGATCTGATCCTGTAGGAATTTTAGTCTGAAACTGTGATGGCATGCTTTCAGACTCTCATCTTAGCTGAAGTGCTTCAATTGAAACGGGTTCTTTATTAAGCTGAGTGATTGTTAAAGGAAAAAAGGTATTTTAATTAAGTAATGCATATTGACATTAAGTATCTGTCTCAGTATCATAAAAGAAAAAGAGCTATCATACCATCTGTAGTATTTATTATTTATGCCTCCACTGGTAGGCTGCCACTTTTGTTGATGCATCAAAGGGTTGCTAGTGCGCTTGTCCACTCAGTGAGGAACAGCAAGCTGATTATTTAATTCAACTCCAATATATGATTCAGCTTTTCCAGCTGTAGCCAAAATCTGACATCCCCTAACACAAACACCAGTCTCATTTTTCATCAGAGTGAGTGCAGTGCAACCGCTGTGTGATCGTGGTAATGTACAAGTACAGGGATTTTACCAGTCTATTATACTTCATGATAAACATTTACATTTGGTTTATGCATCATATTTTAATAGTTAATGAGTGTGCAACATTCAATCAGTCTTAGCAATCAGAGTTCCTGAAAATCTGTGAAAATCTGTTTCACACTTAGATCTTAGATCAAAATTGGTTCTTAAAAACCATCCATTGTAAGTAGGGTTGTTGAATCGAGTCTAGCATGTTAGCTTGTGGCTGGTGTTTTAGCTGGGGGCTAGAATATAAACTTATTTTTTGAATGCTCAAAAAATAAAAATGGAATCTTTAGCATTAATATAAGACACATTTTCAGCCATTCTTTAGTTTTCATATCAATTGAGAACCCACTGCATCTCATCAGACCATAATCTGAATCGTTACACATCGTTTTTTGGGGGTGGAATCAAAGTCAGTTTTTCTTATTTCACACATGTATTTTAGGAGTGTAACCTATCTGAGTTAGATGCAGTGACATGGAAATTGATGCCAGTGCTAATCAAAGCACAGCAATTCAAAACTTACAAAAATGTTGAATTTTATACTAAATCCACCCAGTTAAATGAATAAAATACAGATATTTTAGTGCAGCAGCCCATCATCACCCAAACATCCTGCTCTTCAGAGTGCAGTAAATGTCCAAGCATAGTTCGAAATATCAGTCAAATCTAAACATCAGTTTGAATTTGGATTATTTATTTGTTTTAAGCAATTATCTGCCAATACCAATATGATTCTGATCAGATCATTGTGCATCCCTAATATCCCTAATATATATCCCTATATTCAGATGACCTAATGAAATGCTTCAGGTGTAGGGAATCACAGACCTCTGTGAGTCCAATAGGCTTCCAAGAATGGAGCTGGGAATTAGTGGCTTAACCTCCTTAAAATCCTTGGAAGCTCTGATGGTTCCTGGCTTTTCCCCCTACTGTTATAACTGAGGAACAGCTCAGGTCACGGAGCATTAGGGGTTAAAGTGTGTTTTCAAGAGCAGTGTTTCCATGCAGGGGATTTTCAGGCAGTCAGAATCTTTAGCTTTAAAGATTTTCTGGTATCTGGAGCCCCACTGTTTCAGTGTAGTAAATGAAAAGAAGGCAGTTTATTACCTCTTCCCTCTTCTTACATCTCAGGCTCCGTACACCTCGATTGATAGTTAGATGGGTGAATAGATGATGGATGTAGTTTTGCATTATAAAAGCACACTTAGACTCCTGGCCATTTGCAAAGTGCGAGGCAGAGCATATGCCGACCCTGCGGGTGATAAGTACGCCACTGGAGTGGTCAATGGAGCTTTAGGTTTGCTCTGTGAATTGCAGTCCTATAAAGGCTTTAGCCCTAGGGGAGCCGCTACGGAAAATGAATTGTAAAATGGATCTTGGGCCTAGAACGAGCTGAAATGGCCAGCCATCCATAAAGAGCAACTCTCCATTTATACGAGGTACACGGATCTTAGGATGTGAAAGTCTGTAAAGCACACCAGGTTCTCCAAATATCTCAGTGACCAGTGTAAAGCAGCACTAAATCAGACTATCCATGCTTCACTCACACATAGATATGTTTGTTATGGCAGATATGCTGTTGTTGTAAGGTTGTACAAGCTTTACAGAGCGATAGCACTGGTCCCATTGAGGCTAATGGGAAATTAGAAGGCATTCTGTTTACAGTCACTATGTAACACTTTACAGCCCTTCTAGTTTATGCTACACTATAGAGCTGGTCTGTGTTGTTGTACACTTAAAAGTGCTACCAAGGCTGCTTTGAGGGATGCCATATAAGAACCACTTTTGGTTCCATAAAGAAAGTCGGGCCTGATTCACCAACTGATCTTACAACTGTGATGTGATTCGTTTGGGTGGGTGTAATTGCACTCCAACCAATGCAGACCAAAACAACCATGCTAAGGAAGTAGTGGTCTTGGTCCGGTCCCAAACGAACTCTGGAGTGGTTCATATGTGGAGGCAACATGATCTAACCTCAATCCAACCCAACTATCAGGTATAGTCCATACATTTGGGCTAAACGGCTCACAAAGCCAGGTATAACCTGGTGTATTACTCACCTGGTCGGGGACACAGGAACTTCTCTCTGTGTTTACTTTCTTGCTCCCGCCTCAGACAGGTCTGACCAATAAGCAGAGAGAATGTTCTCACATGGTATTTTAGTGTGCTTGAATTTAATCAAATCCAGGGGGGGAAACACTCTAAGTTTAAAACTCGTTAGTGATTCAGGCCAGAACAAATCTACTTTAGGTGTGCAAACGGCCTTAAGAAATTTCTTTTTAATTTTTTTGCAGTTTCACACAATCTTCACGTTTTCTTCAAGGACAACTTTTAAAAAATTCTTATAAAGATGTCTCTTAAAGAAATGGTTCTTTATAAAACATAAAGTGGTCAGAACCATGTGCAGCACCTTTATTTTTGCAAGTAGCTAATCAACACTGGACAGGTTTGAAAGAATTAGCCTCTGTGCTAAAGTTAGCTTTTGGTGTGACCTTTTTTTAGCGATATTTCCGAGGCTGATTTCTGCATCCTAACTTCTCATCAGGTGGGATGTGATTTTTGCCGGTCTGGCAGTAGCTGTAGGAAAGGACACGAGGTGTAGCCAGAGTATGGACAGATCAGGTAGATTGAGCCCTGATGCTTAAGACAGTTCTGAGAGCTTTGATGAATAGGTGCAGATTTCTCAACACAGGCGTGACGAGATGGGAATTGATCTACCAGCAACCTCTGGCAATTATTGTTCACTTGCATAGTTAATAGTCTTGATCAGGGATAAACAGGATTATTTTGCTCAATGCGATTTAATAAGAAGTAAGATGAACCTTACAAGAACCTTCAAGTTGTTAAAAGGTTCAGTACCAGTTGAGGCCTACTTTCTACACTCACAAAAGGCTTCTTTAGTAACTGAAAAACCATGACGCCCAAATCTGGCAACCAATTTGGATGGTTCTTTGGCTGAGTTATCTGGTATGGTGAAAAATCTTTTGGAGATGGTTCCTTATAGCACCAAAAAGCATTTCAGCATCGGTTTCTTCAAAGATGATTTTTTTCAGTAATATATAGAACCTTAGGACTTAGAACCTTTATATTATATGGAGGTTCTTTAAGCTTTAAAAAAAGAGTCTTTACACTCACTGAAAGGTTCATTTGGTTTCTTTGGTCCTCTCTTAAAAGTAAGGATCCTACAAATGGTTCTCTGAGTGATGCCATAAAAGCACCACTTTTTTATTCCGTAAACAACATGCTTGTAATAGAGATGTATGACTGTGAAAAACCATTTAAAGGCTTAAAGAATCTTTCACTTGTAAAAAATGACACACCTGTTTTACAAACGAAGGGTTCTTTTGTGGCATTAAGCAAAGAACCATTTGAGAACCGTCCTAAAGAGCATTTCTGAGGTACTTCATTTTGAAGAGTGAAGAGTTGAGGCTTTGTGAGGGCTTGTACAGCTTGTTCTGAATTCTTATCCATTAATAATGTTGCTAAAATCTGCCCATGCCTTTTATTCAGACCCTGTGTTCCTTACACACTCCAGTAAAAGTCTGGTATTTATTTATAATAGAGATTTTGTACAACTTTACTTTCGTCTGGATCTGTTTGATTGTCTGTGAAATGTCTGCACTTGTCTGTACTTTTCCTTGACCTGCACACTCCATTTGAATACATGATCCTTGCCACCATCATTGCCAACTGCATTGTCCTGGCACTTGAGCAGCACCTCCCCGTTGGTGACAAGACGCCCATGTCAGAACGCCTGGTAAGTCCGTTTCTTTCCTTTTATTCACTGTCTTTCAGCTTTTCTTTCATTCTTACTCTCCATTCATATTCACCCCCCTCCCCCGTATACCTATACCCCCTCCCCTCCCTCACCCCCCTTTGATTTCCCTCATTACTTTGAGCATATTCAGGTATTGACACATAATTACTTACTTAAATATGTAAATAAGGGGCCTGCTGTTTGGTGCTGTGAGACAAAATACCTCTTTTTCTTTTCCGATACTGATATTGAAATCCATCAGTCAGTTAGCAGTTCAATTCATTCTTTAAAATTCGCTGAGCTTTATAATGAGTTACACTATATTTCTACACTAAATGTTTGTGACACCCTCTGCAAATGCACACACACAGCTTGTCCAGCCCCTGTAAAGAAGCATCGCCAGGAGAAAAAACATGAACCTATTGACACCCAACCTAAAGACCCTCAGCATTGAGCTGTGGAGCAGTGTAGTGATGTTACCCCATCCAGTACTTCTGGCATGAGTTGTGGAGTTGGGAATTCGGTAGGGTGATGATCATCCAACACCTTGACCTCACTGACGCCCTTGTCACTGAATGCAACCAAATCCATCCATGTGGTTGGTGTGGCGCAACGGATAACACCACTACCTGCCACGGAGCTACCACAACACCCTGTGGGAGACTGGGGTTTGATTCCCGGTCTCGGTGACTATGCTGCGCTACACCAATAAGATGCCTTGGGCAAAACTCTTAATACTACGTAATAC
The DNA here is from genome assembly GCF_030463535.1 of Salminus brasiliensis. Taxonomy (NCBI): domain Eukaryota; kingdom Metazoa; phylum Chordata; class Actinopteri; order Characiformes; family Bryconidae; genus Salminus; species Salminus brasiliensis. The sequence goes on from NC_132895.1 coordinate 10,967,814, forward strand.
CACCTCTGTAATACGAGTAACCTTGTAAGTCGCTCTGGATAAGGGCGTCAGCTAAATACCATAAATGTAAATGTAAAATGTAAATGTAAATCCTCACAGCAGTTCTTAGTAATTAGTAGAAATCTTTTCCTGGACATTTGATACAGTTACTCCAACAGAAGCAGGATGAACAGGATTTTAGAAGAAACAATAAATGAGCAGATGTCCCAATACTTTTGTCCATATAGTGTATATATAATTGAATCACTTCACTTTAAATGATTGTCTGAGACGAGGCTTTCTTGCTCAAACTGCTTAAGCATTTTACTAAACTCTTAAAAAGAAAGATGCTTCAAAGGGTTCTTTGAGTGACACCGTCGCAGAACTGCTTTTGGTTCTATAAAGAACCATGTTTGTAACAGAGAGTGCATTAATGTAAAGAACCTTGAATTGGTAAAGATCTTCTACATCCAGTGAAGGTTCTTAAGACTTGTTAACGGTTCTTTACTCACTCTTTCTCAATCTTTACACATCTCTATTACAAACATGGTTCTTAATGGAACCCAAAGTGGTTCTTTTATTGCATTGTCGAAGAACCATTTCTAGCGCCTTTTTTTTTTTAAGAGTGTGCCCCACAGAAGGAAACACAAACCTTATTTAATGCTAGTATAGAATCTTTACATTTACATAAACGACCCATTGATTGGTTCTGGTAAACATAGGTTCTTCCATGACATCATTAAAAAACCCTTTCAGGCTTTATTTTTTTTAGAGTGGATCAAAGATAAAGCAAGGCAATAACGAAGATTTCAGAGAGAGCCAAAAAAGAAGCATAGATGTTCTCCACCCGAATAACCAACGTCACTGCTCTAGCACACTGATCATTTGGTCATGCACTGGCGTTTGCTGGTTGACCAGGGAGCCTATTAGAGCTGAACCTGCTTCTCCTATCCACCTCTCCAAGCTCCTTCCCTGGGCTAAATCTTGGCACCCACCCCTGCTGTCCACACAGGAACCACATCTGTGCCTCATTAAGGCTTAGCCTGCTGGGAGCTATTGACTTTAAATGTGAATACATGCTCTCTGGGTGACCCAACCCTACCCCACACAGAGAAGCCTTTGATTGCTCTCCTGTGCTATCATGCTCTGTTTGAACCACCAACTGAACTGTGTTTGCCCAGTCACAGTCATAAAACACAGGTCCTTAGAGGCCTGCTGTAGAGCAATCAAAGCAGACTCCTGGCTGACTGCAATAAGGCAGTAACATCCTCTTTATGAGCTTCAGCACACAGGCTGTAATACAGGGGGTGGGCAAAAGGACGATATCATTATCACAGTAAATTATGTCAATTCTTGTGTATAGCTTTTATCAGCATCCCTAGAAAACATGAAGAAGACTTAGAAGATTTAGACTGATTATGGAGAGCCTGTCCATGACAACATAACATAGTATTTGTTCCTTCGCCCCGTACAAAAGAGTAAAGCTTTGCATGAAATATGGACAGAATAAAAAAAATGAAATGAATTGAACTGTACTGCTGTTTGTATCTGTCAACAGAGGAACCTTAAACCTGCAAGAAAGAAAAGAGGAGACTCTTCATAGGCTTGTCAAATGACTTCTAGTTTATTTAATCTTGCAAAACCTCTCTGATGGCAACAGATGCAGTTTTGTGAGCCAGATGCAGAACTAGGGGTTGCCACGGTTGGGGTTGATATTTTCAAGATATGATATGAACTGTCACAGAAAATACAGCAATTTTACAAAATCACAGTATACATTATTTCCCAATTCTTCCCCTTGTTTTTCTTCTTCTGGTTATGTTTATTTGACCACAAAAACCCTGTTTTTTTCCTTTAAGGGCCAGTGTATAATAATAATAATAATAGTATTAAAGATGATGATTAATAATAATAATAATGCTATTAATAATCATGAATAAAAATATAATAACAAAAACATAAATAAGAAAGCTGCATGTGAGGTCTTTTGAAATATTTTATTTCCAATTTATATATATTTATTGGTTTTTAAAACTCTGAAAATGGTAAGAAATGAATGGGATTCTTTTGCATTTTGAATTCGTTTGAACTTTTTTCCCCAATACCAGTAGTTTAGCAAATACACACCATATAATGGTGATAACTGTCCTTTTTCATACCATGGTATACCTAAAACCAGTGTACAGCCTTATTCTGAACCCATTCATATTTTTTATCCCTTTTGATTTACATCTGCTGAATGTTTTTTCATATGTACATAAACAGTAACATTTAGCATAACAATTTAAATGAAAATAATAATAGAAATATATAAATATATGATAATAAAAACTATTACAATTACTGTGCACTACTTGATACTACAGCTGTCATACAGCTGGGCAGCATCTCATCCACCTTTTAACCCACACTGTCAGAACTGACCCATCACTAAACCACTAGTTTAGTAGTTTAAAATGTCTGGCAAAGCGAATCTTGCCAACTTCTGGGCCATAGTACCAAGTGTCATGTGGGTCAGTAGTTAATGCCAGATGTGTTCCAAGTTTGTATGGTCATTTCTATGGTCATATGGCATTTTTTTTTACTTTTTGATTTATTGTGAAACTGACTATTTTTTTACATTAATATATTTACAAGTACATGGTGGACCATGAAATTGCTCCAAAATTGGAATCAAATATTTTTACTTTGACTTCCACTGAAAGTTAAGACCATTCTTACCTTCTCCTGTAAAGTTGCCCCTCTATGGATTTACGTTTTTGTTTTTGCATGACAGTGGTGGTATATTGTACCCAGTTAGGTGTTTAAGTGTTAGCTGTTATTGACAACTAGTGATGAACCTTAAAAAGGGTTATTATTGACCTAGAGACAGTCTCAGACACATTTCATGGGCCATAAAGCGATAATTTAACAAGTTAGCACACTTTATGACCTTGCTAACAACAGCAAGGAACAGCACTTCCATTCCCAACTGGATGTTTGAGCCAAATAATATATCATATAATAAATATAATATGGTTACGCTAAAAAAATAGTCATAAATTATAAATGTTTATAGATCTGCGTGAGTAATCACACTGTTTGTTTAATGTACTCAAGCTAATTGATGGCAGATCCATAATTTGTTGGAGTAGCATCAATAAAGTCCAGCTCTTTAGTGTAGCCTTTTACTCTGGAAACTCAACCTGATGTATTAAACCTAAATTACAACCTCAGTTCATTCAGTCAAATGAGATTTACATTCATGACCTTTGGCAGATGCTTCTATTCAAAGCTTAAGTTTCAGTTGGTGAATGTTGTTTTGCCCATGGAGTCTCATTGGTACTGCATGGTGTTTTTGTCTTCCCCATGGAGGATAGCCGTGTCGTCCCCCACGCTACACCAGTTGTCTTTAGGATTTTCCTGGTGTTCTCTAAAACCTACCCAACATGCCACAGTTGCTATGAATTGACACAAAGTATTGTGTTCCAGCATAGTGATGTAATATTTTATCCCTATTGCTCATCATTATCTCAAGCTGTTGTTCTGGTTCCAGAGCAGGGCTTCTATGAGGCATGGAGAGAGTCTTGTAGCTCAGATAAGGTCAATGACATCCTTTTTTTTAAATAAAGAAAAAACAGCCACCTGCTCCTGTCCCCAATTAGCCACACCACTGTGTCCCGCCAGCGGCAACTCCACATGCCGACAAGCAAACAAAAGGTGCTTAGCATTGCGTTGGTGTTACTGTACTATTTCTACATTGTCAAGCACTGTGATGCATTTGGCACTGAAACTGAGTGTTTCTACCTGTCAGTAAAATTACAGTTTAATCCCCTGCTAAATTTCTCTCTCTCTCTACACACACACACACACACACACACACACACACACACACACAACTCTACAGGCTCTGAAATATTTATAATTAACCATCACTTTTGCTCTATACATAATAGATAGTGGCATACAATCCACACTATCGTTCTTATAATCCTCTCTTCTACACCCACGGCCCCTTATGCTCAGTAATCAGTCATTATGCAAGGCTTTTGTTCAGGCTTCGATGGATCGAGTTCATTTCTGCTCTCGCAGACTTTTACGGAAATCGTTTAGGAGGGGAATTTTTAGGAATGTCCCTTGGAACCTGCTTGATAAATGTGTTTAATTACTTTCAATATTAGATTATTTCGAAATGGGATTACATTTAGCTGCGTTTGTAATAGCAGTTACTGCTGATTTTTATCTTCAGCATACCCAATATGTATCTGGCCAGCCTTTTCTGATCCTGTTTGAGCCCAATTCTTCTACTAATGCGGGTATTTCAGCAAATGCCTGCAGATAACGCATAGAAACATCCTGCTGGGTAGCCGTTTTCCTTCAGAGGGATCCTTCATCATCATGTGAACATGTAAACTCTTCTTACATGTGGTTAAAATATGTCTGTGGCTCATTCAAAGCAAGCAGATGAATCCTGTCAAAAGTGTGGACTATTGACTCTTAAAGGAAAACCACCCCGTCACATTTTCCACATTATTTCGCATTAAAACAAACAGGAAAGCTAGCAGTGCTGATTCAACCCTGTTACAGAGTGCAGACTGAAAAATAATGTAATCCATAACATAATTTCTATTCACGCAATAATCATGAAATTACGACATAATGTAAAAAAAAAAACAGCTGCCAGATTTATATTATGTAATAAAGTGAATAATGGCAAAAAAATGAGTATTTTATTATATAAATCTGATCGGGTTAAGGAACACAATCAAGTCAGATTCAACCCCTAATATCTATCTATATGTCAAAATAATCTTTAACCTCTTAACGCAGAAAGGCCTATTACACACTAAGGCGTATTACTCAGTAACTACAGGTAATTCTGTACAAATTGGTGGGGCTATTCTTCTGTATTTGAAGTTTGTAATAACACTTTCGGCATGCTGGCAGACCAGGTTCTTTAAGGGGTTAATTACTAAAAATATTTATAAGGGAATGTGTACTCTCAGATTTTTAAGATTCAAGGCTGGTTCATATGGCTCTAAACAATATTAAGTGTGTATATAGAATATAGAGTGTTATGCAAGCTGGAAGTCATGGCCAGAGGGCTTAATAGTTTGTATCAAATCTCTATGATTACTTAAGTAGTAACTTCCCCATTACAGCATACCATCACTGTCCCAGATCTACCTATATCAGGTTTAGATGAACAGGTAGACTTTCCACTGTTAAATATGTTAGACGTCTGTTTAAGTGCAGGTTTGTAAGGAAACATGAAATGCTTCCTGAAAGGACGCTGATGTGTTCAGGAGGAGAGGGAGGGAGGTCAGATTGGTGTGAGCGCTGTAGGTGCCCTGGGGCATTGGCAATATTAATGGGTGTGATTTCAAAAGCAGTGTGCCGCATGCTCTGAGCAGTGCTGGCAAAGCGATTTCCTCTACTGTACAGCCTTCCCTTAGATTCAACAAGTTCGAAAGTTAATTTCTCCTCCAAAATATTTCATTTTGTGTTGTTCCAGATTGAGTTTTACCTGTAAAGCTGAAGCTGAAGAGCTTTGACCTTTGATTTTCTCTGCTGGATTTGTTCAGTTTCATCTTAACTTGCTGGTTGTCGGCCTGTTCAAAAGCATCGTGTTGACTCGATTCAAATGTTGGATTGTTTTACAGAGGCAGGCAAATGTGGCAAACCAAGAACTATTATTAGCACAGCCTGGTGTTCTTTCCTCTGTGTTCTACCTACGGTTCAACCTATATCAGCCATTTGATGGATTTTATTAATGTAGAAATGATGTACAGCGTTTATACACATTTCCAGCATCTTCATGCTTTCACTGAGTATGAATGAGAATCTGATTTCAGCACTAATTTGTTTGTTTTCAGGCACTTAAGAAGTCTGAAAATGGTCTACATGGCCTTCAGGCCTAAATGAGTCAGGCAGAAATCTGATTTCTCATTTCTTACCAAATGCAAAACGCACAGCTAGACCATAGCTTTGCTGTCCGCCAGTAAACACACTGAAGAAGCATATGGTGTAAAAGTGAGCCTACTCATTTTTGACTTTGGGAGTGTCTGCATTTCCTGGTTTTATAAAATGCAGTGTAGTGTACACACATTGCTCCAGGTAGACTAGGGTTCGGGTCTTTGCTACATTAGTAAGAGTCCATGGGCAAGGCTTCTAATACTACATTTACCTACCTGTGTAACATGATCTCTGGATCAGAGCGTAAGTCAAATGCCGTAAATATACATTTATCACGATTTAGTTGTTTTAGTGAAGTAAGGAGCTCTTATCTGTCTGGTCATACACAGATGTAGTAAAGTTACCAGAATATACAGTATACTTACCCAATTATGAGCCAAAATCCAGGTGTGTTTTATTCTTTAATCTGATATTATTCTTTAATCTAATATTGTCACTGTCTGAAAACCCTGTAGAATGGCAACCTTCTTAACTTTCAATGGGCGTCAATGTAAAGCAAATCAATTCCAGGTCATTTTTAAGCATTTCTATTGGTCCATTCATCATGAAATGTCGTCGACACAATGTAAAGAATAACTGAGAAATAAAAAACAGCAAAAAATAGAGATCCAAGGTTTTTGCATGCAGTGACGATAGACTGTGTACATGACCCCTTGATTGACTGGGTAACTGCTGTGTACCTGAATGATGATTCGTCTGCATATAAAATGTAAATGTCCATATGGGTTTAACCCCTTATTTCTTCCCTCTCCTCTTATCATAAACTGAGTGTTCCTCAACACAGGCAAAGTGAAAAGGAGCGTCTCTCTTTCGCCCCCTTTTTGTTCTCCGTCTCTCCGTTTCTTCTTCCATGCTTCATTAATTTCTCTCTTTTCCCTCGAACAAAAAAGACCTCAGCCCCCTTTCACTCCCTCTTTCTCTTGGCAGGACGACACAGAGCCCTACTTTATCGGAATATTCTGTTTTGAGGCCGGCATTAAGATCATCGCCCTGGGCTTTGTCTTTCACAAAGGCTCCTACCTCCGCAACGGCTGGAACGTAATGGACTTCGTGGTCGTCCTCACTGGGTGAGTCCACAGCCTGCGGATGGAGTGAAAGTATACTAGAGATGGATGGCTATATGCATATGTGTGTGTGGTGTGTGTGTGTGTTTGTTAATTTGTTTGCCTATGTGTTTGGAGTGTTTGGGAAAGTGCAGGATCGGCCTTATTTCTGCAGAACTGCTTGTTACACCGTGTGCTGGTGGGCTTCCTATCTGTATTCCAGTAAACATTGCCCTCTGGCAGCCGTGTTTGTCACTCAAGGTGGAGTGGGAGGTGGAGGCTTCAATAGAATAAGGAATATCGTAGGCTTCTTTGAGAAAACACATCACACAGTCTCCAATAGATGATTGCATGGTGTTGTTTGGCCTTTTTTGGGAGAATGAGTGGCAGATCTTTTAAGTCTTCGCTGTTTCTACAAAACCTCTATAACCTCTTTGGAAACCTTTTGGGAGAAGCAAAGAAACACTCTGAAGTTTTTTTTATATAGTTAATAAGTACACATATTGTCCCATACCCACACAATGATGTGCAACTGGTGTGTTCAACTGGTGCAGAATAAATCACTAGCACGAAATGACAGCAATTATATCTTTAACTTTTACTTGCATCGCTATATTTATTTGCTTAAATTTCCACCAAGTTTCAAAAGCATATTAGTGACCTTTAAAGATTATTAGTAGGGGTGTCCCAATCAGGTTATTGTGCCCCCCGATTGAATCAGAGTCCGGAGTATCAGCTAATTCTGATCCGATCTGTGTTTGTATAAATAAAACAGTCACAAAGTTTAGGTAAGAGGAGCTGCTGATTAATATGTTTATTAAAATCCCTTTATTTTTAGTTTCTATAATCAGACATTCTGAACTGATTGATTTAGTTTAGTCGAGACTTTTCTTAAAATTACTGTTTTACAGTGTGTTTAATATCCTATCCAGCCTGACTCTGCTCCCTAACCAATCAGCTCCCAGCTCCTTTACAACACTGCAGTCTAATCACCTTCTGTGTGTGTGTGTGTGTGTGTGTGTGTGTGTGTGTGTGTGTGTGTGTGTGTGTGTGTGTGTGTAGTGGTACAACTCTTCAGTTCTGAATGCGCTCTTCAGTGCTGTTTTAAAACCTAGGAAGGCGTGTGGTTCTCCCGCTGGTAAAACAGGGCAGTGATAGTTTTATAAAGGTTCCGATATTATGGTCTGTTTTCATGTTACACTGAAGACTCTCAGCTCAGCTTATTTTATTATATCTGAGAGTGCCCACACTGCTGCCGGCTGGGCAATAATGACTGTTAATGGTGATCTGAACACTCTTAAGACTTGGAACTGGATTGAGATTAAAAGAGCTGATACCTGATCCATTAAAATATGCCTTGATAGACCTTGATGGAACATCCCTAGATTAGGTCATTTGAAGTTCTTCAATACTTGTGCACCTTCTTGTACACATCCCAGGACAAGCAAACTTGCCAAGAGCTATCTGTAGATCCCCTGATGGCATTGTAGGATTGTTGGAGACTTCTTTACGCAGTTTGCGCACTGCTCATCAACCGAACTTGCTAGGGCAGCCTGACCTGGCCATGCTGGCAGTAAAAAAAATGTTTAGTGGACAGTGGAACAGCTGATTTCTAATTATTCTAAAATGTACATCTGCATCTACAAGCTTCTTTCTGAAGGCCTCGGAGAGCTCTTTGGCTCTCGCAATAGTGCTACAGCCCTTATGCATATGCTTCAGTTCCTTCTAACTGCCCACAATTACACATTAGTTTCATAGTAGTCACTGAAGAATATGTTGTAAGGTCAATGGCTGAATAATAAGTGTAGGGCTGAGGAGTGTACATTGTTATTTTTAAAGGTTCACTGACGTCTTTTTCCCACATTCTGAAGTAGTACTGCATAGTGTGTGTGTGTGTGTGGGGGGGGCACTAGATCATAAAGCGTGTGTTGTCTCAGGCTCAGTTGACCTGATCCCACACTCACTCGCTCACAGGGCTTTAAGTGGCAGAAGTTGAGGGAGATTCATGGTTCACTGTTTTAATTCTGTTTAAGACAGCAGGGCACTTTAGGAGTCCATCCAGAGGGCTGTTCTTACCCTGCTTACCTCAGGAGCACTAACTACACTGGGCTCCTGTCTCTGTCTGGATCACTGGCTCAAAACAGCTGTGTGTGTGTGTGTGTGTGTGTGTGTGTGTGTGTGTGTGTGTGCTTGTTTACATTCATTTTTTTAGACTTTTTAGGAAACCACAAAAGCTAAGAGGTTCTAAGAGCTATATAGAAGCTACGGGGTTCATTATAGGATGTATAGTGAACCATAAAGCTTTGTATAGGTAGCTCTTTTTGTCAAATATCGTATATTATAAGAACATACCCGATGTAAATAAATGCCTCATGTTAAGTTGTATGAAAATTATAAATATAATTAAAAATATAATTAAAATTACTTTGTGCTGCAAAGCTAGCATTTTGAAGAGAGTTTTGCTCTCTTTTTGGTATTAATGGTATTAATCTAGTTGTTGTCTTTTACACTGTGTACAAAATTCCATGATGAATGGACCAATAGAAATGCTCCAAAATTATTCCACATTGACTTCCATTAAAATGCCATTGTCTTCTATTAAAGACAAATCACATTTCTACACTTTTGCCTGTACCGCCAAAGCTTATTTGATCCATGTTTGTCTTAAGTTTGGTGTGTAGTTTATACACTGGGACTACGAGACTACTGTAGCTAACAAGAAGAATTAACTGAAGCTTCCATATCACTAATTAGCTTTAGTTATATAAACTACATGCTAATTCATCAAAATCATCACACATTAAAGACGTGATTTGGGAGATAATTAATTTGCACAATTTTGCCCCAAGCTTAACTTGGATGTAACCAATCAGCTGAAACATGATTGGTGTTGAAATTGTTCTCCCCTTGATGCTAACGAGGCTAACAAGGCTACCAGACTCTAAGGCTACTGGTCCTTGCTAGCAAACAAGTCACTCAATATTCTTTTTAATATATACTTCCAGGGTGTGAAGAATTGCAAATAAGATTTATAACTATAAAATATTACTGTGTAACCAAGCAAGGCCACACAGGCCTGAACTGCATGAATTACACTAGCCATTTCTGCTGTTTCTAATTTAAATAGATCTATAAATATTTAGTTCGTAATTTATTTTAATTATTCTATATACTCTAAATAGAAACACCAGCAATCATGAATATAACATGTGAATTATGAGTTGAAATGTATTTATTTTGGTTGACTATTGATTTTGTGAGTTTGTGAGCTACATTGGCCTTGTAGCTCCAGCACTACACTACAGGAAAATAAATTGGACACCAAACATTTCTTGACTGATTTACAGGGCAGTTTGATGATCTGAAAAACCAATCCTGAAAGTAAACTGGCAGCTAAACGTATATACTGATGCATATAATAAGACCTTATTGACAAGTCTGTTCACTCTGTGGCCACTGGGCAGTTATTTCCAGTCACACAAGACCAGGCTCGTATCTCTATGAATGGGGAGAGACCAAAATACTGGAAACTGAAGGTCTGATTACTATCAAAAGCATATTATTAATCACTGATAAAATCTGACAAAAATCTCATGAACAGTTTGTGGCGTTCGGCTCAACAATGCACAAAAAACACGATTTTTTTCGGCTTCTCCATATTGTGGTGTGCTTTCCCCACCAGCATGTCGGCTTTCTCTGCTGGCAGCATTAACGGGGTGGGACTTTACCCGTAAACAGGCACCATGTTGAGCGTTACAAGAACTCCCATTCATATGTCAACCAGTGGTCGGTCTCTTCATTTATAAAATCTCTGCTATAAACTTCTATGTACTTGGTAGCTACATTAGCTTATTAGCTCCAGCGCTATGTCTGGATTAATCTGTGGACACCATGTCTTTTAAAGACCACAGTAAGAACTTAGCGTGCATCAGCACATAACCAATCATGTAGGACTTCCTGTAATATGCTCTTAGCTTATATTGTGGTATTGTACTTATTGCAGCTTCAGTCATTGCTTACCACTTCCTTTCTGTCTTACATTTGTCTTATACCTCAACCCCACTTCTCTCTTTCTCTTATCACCACCTGCTCCTGATGGATTGTGCCATTACAGTCTGTAATTTATGTATGTCATACAGCTTGCTGGTACAATAACAGTCTTTGGATTTATTGCACAAATAATGGCCATTCTGAAAAGTGAATAAACAGATAAATCAAGCTGGAGACATGGACAGATTATCCAGAAAACTGGATATAGTGACAGAGAGGGAGAGTGCACTGGAACAGAGGAATGATGGACGATGAGGATTAGAGATATGGAGCTTGAATCAGTGTGTGTCAGTTCAGGGCTGAGTAGATTCTGTAGGCTTGCCTAAGAGCTCTCTCGCCTTTCACCTGCTTTGGGGCGGCATTGCTCAGGTGAACGGCCATACAGGTGCACAGACGCTGATTTTGAGTGAGTGCCAATGTCTGCTAAGTGAGAAGCTTTAGGCACAGATTGAGACCAGGGGGAATTGAGCCCTTGCCCTTTTACCCTCAGATTGTACTCGAGCGCCCTTTTGGTCAGTGTGCATTTTATTTGGCTTCTTCTATTCTCCAAGGTCTGATTCTTCATGGGTTTAAGGCACTGTGGTCACATTAGCCACATTTCCATTGTCAGCTCAGACACACTGGTTCCACTGTCTGGCCTTGCTTGACGTTCATTATTGGGCCCCAAAGTGAAAGGACAAATTAAATTTATTCTCCAACTGAATTAGGGCTTCCGCTTGCACTGAGAGTGGAATTTCAGTCACACTCATGGATTTAATTTGTCATAGAAAATGCAGTAGGTAATTATTTGGACTGAACTATGGCCCTAGAAATGGAAACACGGTGCAGCAGCTGGCTTCTTGGCTAGTTTGTTCTTTTGGTTTGCTGGGTGATTCAGATTGCTTTGAAAAAAGTAAAATCCTTAATCTTATTGTTTGTGTTTCATTGTGTTAACCTTGGCATTTATTAAAGGTGTGAAACAATGCATTTACTGAGTATATTTCATTGATTGTTGATATATAAATAGTAATTATGTGACTTTGGTTGGGACTGATGAATGCAAACAAAAAAGGCGAACAGTCCAAGAGGGAAAAGGCAAAAGCATGGTCCAAAACACTAACAAAAGGGTCACAGTCCAGATTCCAGTACACAGGCAGATAATCCAAAGGGTAAGACCAAAGGCGAAGTAAAAAAAAACCAAAACATACAGGTCAAACACTGGAATATAAGTGCAGACAGAACGCTCAGTAGTTTCACCAAAATGGGAAGAACATGCCTCACGACAACCTAACCTAAAGCCTGAGTTTAAATACTAAACTTGTATTGTCATGATTACAAACAGGTGAAACACATTAGTATTCCGGAGAACGCGAACGCGGATGCAAACGTGGAGTCATGTGACGTGGATTCTGGGAGATTAAGTCTAGAACCTGTGAACCACTCTGGGAATGCATGACGAAAAAATGAAAAAATGGGCTAATATTTACAACCCTGTTATGTTGAATCCAACCCTCCGTAAAGGGAAAAAACAGTGTTTTATTCTAAAGCAAAATAACAGGGTTGTAAAAAAATAATACGTTAATGTGTTCCGATGTTACTGGCTGGTTACGTCACAACGACGGCTCACAGATTGTATTAGTTTAACACCGTAACAAAAACACAGCCATTTTTCTCTAGTTTGCCAGACAGTGTTGCTGTCCTCTCATTGTGTCCTCTCAGCACGATGAAGATATTGTAGCTGGGTTAGCGTTTAGCCCTGCCTCCACTTGTTTCCACAGGTTGGCCTTTCTTAAAACTTACCAGTAAAACAGTAAGCCTGTGCTTTCCCATCTGATGTTTGTTTAGCTTCAGTTTCCAGTTCAGCTGAGGTAGCCTTGTTTGGTTTCGAGGGAGCTGCTGATGAAGATAAGAGATGGTAATAGCTAGCATTAGCTTTTAGCATAGCTAAAATAGATGGGATGGAATGGGAACTAACTTGCGAAACTTTTTGTGATTTATATATCTGCCTATTCAGCCTACAGCAACTCCTACGTTGTTGAATGTGGGACAATGCAAGGTAGCCAAACATGGAATGGACATCATTCCATGCACCAGTCTTAAAGGCACAGTAAGAAAAACGGCCTCCTTTGTGATGAGTGAGGTTGGAAAATGGTCAAATGAAAATGCAGTATGTCGGTTGCTGTAGTTTAGTGGGTAACAACATGGCCTTCCCTGTGGCAGACTGTGATTCGATTCCCCAGCCAGGAAACACCACCATGCTGCCCCAGTAAGATCCCTTGCTACTACCTTGTGTAACATGACTTGAATGTAAGTCACTCTGGATAAGAGGGTCAGAAACATGCTGTAAATATGTTATCACACACAAACAACGTAGAAATAATCTAGAAATTACAAACTTTGACAAGAAATGGCTCATAATGAACAAGATCTGTTCATAATTGATGATAATCTCCCAATGGCAGACTGGGGTTCGATTCCCAGGCCAGGCAAGCACACCAATACGAGTCCTTGGGCAAGACTCCTAAAGCAACAATTGCCCACCTGTGTAAAATGATTCAAATGTCAGGAACTCTGGATAAGAGCGTCAACCAAATGCTGCAAATGTAATATTATTGGGGAGGACTACTGCTGTCCAAGTATAATGTCTCTTAGGTCCCCAAATGTTCAAGCAGGGCCCTCATATATGGACCTACAATTCTTCACTTTAATAACAGCAAAACCCGCCTGGTAGTTTCATAGTTACTGAATAATTAACAGAGTATTTCAGCCTGCTGCTTCTTCGGCATGTAGTCGATTACCATGACCAAATGGCAGAACAGGGGGAAATGACTGTGATTGGTAAGTCACAGTGTTGTCCAGGTGCACTGTGTTGGTGTGGTAGCAGTGTATTTGCCGTGTTCAGGGCTTGCTTCAGTTTAGTGTGCATTTGGAAGCCGTGTGTTTTGAAGGGTGGTGTGTTCAGTGTGTGTTGCCTGAGCAGAGCCTGAACGTTTGAAGGGCAATGTCCTGCACGCTCCCAGACACAGCTCCCTCGTTACCATCGGCTACCGTTACCTCGACAACAGAAGCCTGGCCCCATGCTGTCCTCAGACAACCCCCCGATTCCTGGAGATGATGCCATGTCTTGAGCTCTGTCTGTAATGGTCCACTCGTTTGCTCATTCACTAATCACTATACAGATCGTTCTACACAGGACGTTCTACAGTGTTTGACACAACGTTCTACACAGAGCGTTCTAAACAGAACGTTCTACAGTGTTCAAGACACAACGTTCTACACAGAGCGTTCTACACAGTGTTCTACACAGTGTTCTAAACAGAACGTTCTACAGTGTTTTAGACACAGCGTTCTACACAGAGCGTTCTACACAGAGCGTTCTACACAGTGTTCTACACAGTGTTCTAAACAGAATGTTCTACAGTGTTTTAGACATAATGTTCTACACAGTGTTCTACACAGTGTTCTACACAGTGTTCTACAGTGTTCTAAACAGAATGTTCTACAGTGTTTTAGACACAACGTTCTACACAGAGCGTTCTACACAGTGTTCTACAGTGTTTTAGACACAACGTTCTACACAGTGTTCTACACAGAGCGCTCTACAGCATTCTAGACACAACGTTCTACACAGAGCGTTCTACACAGTGTTCTACAGTGTTCAAGACACAACGTTCTACAGCGTTCTACACAGAGCGTTCTATAGCATTCTAGACACAACGTTCTACACAGAGCGTTCTACACAACGTTCTACAGTGTTCTACACAGAGCGTTCTACAGCATTCTAGACACAACGTTCTACACAGAGCATTCTACACAGTGTTCTACAGTGTTTTAGACACAACGTTCTGCACAGAGCGTTCTACAGTGTTCTACAGTGTTCTTGACAGAACGTACTACAGCGTTCTACACAGAACGTTCAAGACACAACGTTCTACACAGATCGTTCTACAGTGTTCTATACAGGATGTTCTACAGTGTTCTAAACAATGTTTCATAGTGTTCTAGACAGAACGTTCCACAGGGTTCTACACAGAGCGCTTTGCAGTGTTCTACACAGATTGTTCTATACAAAGCATTCTACAGTGTTCTACACAGAACATTCTATAGTGTTTTAGACACAGAGCGTTCTACACAGAGCGTTCTACACAGTGTTCTACAGTGTTCTACACAGAGCGTTCTACAGTGTTCTTGACAGAACGTACTACAGCGTTCTACACAGAACATTCAAGACACAACGTTCTACACAGATCGTTCTACAGTGTTCTATACAGGATGTTGTTCTAAAGTGTTCTAATCAATGTTTCATAGTGTTCTATACAGAATGTTCCACAGTGTTCTACACAGAGCGCTTTGCAGTGTTCTACACAGATCGTTCTATACAGAGCATTCTACTGTGTTCTATACAGAGCGTTCTACAGTGTTCTGCACAGTTCTATACAGATCATCCTGCGGAGAACATACAATAGGCCGAATTCGGACACTACTTCCCTCCTTCCGTCCTTCCCTTGCTCTCTCAGGTCTTGACCCCAGGTGTTGGAACTTCTTTTCCACTGTTGTCTTCATTTTCCTTCATTTCATCTTTCTCTCTCTCTCTCTCTCTCTCTCTCTCTCTCACTCACTCACTCACTCACTCACTCACTCTCTCTCTCTCTCTCTCTCTCTCTCTCTCTCTCTCTCTCTCTCTCTCTCTCTCTCTCTCTCTCTCTCTCTCTCTCTCTCTCTCTCTCTCAGACATACGTCTGTGAGAGCACTTGTGATTAATTCAGAGGCGTTTGGGTTCAAGGCAGAATGCTCAGAGTGTACTGAGCCTGTGTTTTTTCCTAAATGATGATTTATTCTCCGGAGCTGGCAGGAGTTCTGTGAGCATCAGGAGGTGGAGTAGAAGCTGAATATTAATATTCCATACATGAGGCAGCTTCTGTAAAGAGGCTACGCGCTTCTGCTTTTCATAGAGATGGAGAGAGAGAGAGAGTCAGTCTGTCAGCCTGTTATACGCAGTTAGTGTCTCTGTGATAGTGGTGCAGGGTGCACTCTTAAGAAGGGTTCTTCACTAAAGGCAGCTGCTCTGTATGGAACTGTGACAACCTAAAGAACTCTCTGGATGCTTAAATGCTTAAATTCTTAGCCTGGTTATACGGTTCTTTGCCTCAGTGAAACAACGTCTTATACAGAATGATACACAGGGCCCTTTTGCTTAGATAAAATATGAAGAACATTTTAAAGGTCTAAATAACCTTCGCTTGATGTAGACGTATTAAGTTCTTCACACTCACACATCTCTATGACAAACATTCTTCTTAATGGAACCAGAAGTGGTTCTCCTGGGGCATCACTCATTTAAAGCACCTTAATTTGTTATGTGTGTAATGTCACCATGCCCAGACATACAAAGGCCCCAGGCATTGGGCTGTGGAGCAGCAGATCTGTGCTCTCTAGAGTAATAAGACTCCATTCAATACCTTTGGTGAATGATCTTGAGATGCCATATGGCTGAAAGCCATCAAACCCTTACACTAATGTCCCGACATCTTGTGTAAAGCCCTCTCGGATGAGTAGAGGCTGTTACTGTCTTACTAGGTCCCCCAGTTTGAGGAGAAATGTGGAATGAGGAGGTGTCTACAAACTTTTGGACACATAGTATTATATTGATGGTGAATTTTGTCAGCACCACCCAGCCCTACCGTACAGAACTGCTGCATGAGGGCAGGTAAAGGGTCAGCATCCTCCAAAGTCACATTTGATGGACAGGAAAAGAGGCTACCACTGTTCAGAGCAGACGCAGGCACAGCACCACAGGCTGCTCTGCATCAGACAATGTCAACTCCCTGACTCCAGCTTGTGTGTGTTTGTTTGTGTTTACGCCTGTGAATACCAATGCAAGTTTGCACACATGCCCACCGCCATCCGCCCCACCACTGCCACTCAACCCCCCCCCCCCCCCCCCAACACACACACACACAAACACAGATATTCTCACATGCACAACACATCCATATGCTCCCTCTCTGCTTGGCCTTTCCCCTTATTTGCCACACTGCTGAGTCTCCTCGAGTGTGTTTACATGCACACTAACACATATCTTTGCCCAGCTGAGGCTACTACTCTGACCGATGTAGAAGTCTTGTAAACACCTTTATCTGATTTCTTTAATTTGGTAAGGCCTTAAGAGCAGTAAGCAAAACCTGATTAACGCACCTAGTTTTTAGGGATGCAACTATCCGGCTTTTGCAGTTTGCATATCGGTTGATACCTGATACCAGTCCGATACCATTGCTGAATTAATATACCGTACACCTCACCATGTGGGAGAAACCTAAGGCATCAGGATTGACTTAATCCTTACTTTATATAATATAACAAATTAACACAGATATAGATGTACTAAACTGCCATTTGTCATTTATTTATTTGCACATTTAGTGCAGTCTCACATCACCAAATTAAAAAGTGAAAGGATCGGTTCCATGGATCGGCCTACTTATCCAATACCCGATCCAGCTAATTTTGATAATATCGGTACCGATATCTGATCCTAATATCGGATCGGTGCATCCCTACTAGATTTGTGCCCGACATGTTGATTAATGTAGGCTTTATCAGATTCCTGTCCTCTTCTTTAAATATGCATAGCTCTGCACGGCAGTTTAACCCAAACACACCACCAACGAAGATGTTGAGATGTTGAGAAACTTCAATATTTTGCAGATCTGATCAAACTAAACAAGACCAGTGTCAGTGTCAGACCAGACCAGCTGGCTGAACTGATCCTTGTTTTGTTGGATTCTGTGAATTCTATAGGTCTCCATGCGGAGGGTTTATGATGACTGGTGTACATGATAAACTTTTGCCCTTGTAGTGTGTTGTGAATGTGCCTGATTTCAAACCCAGTCACGTTCTCGCTGATAGTTCCCCTCCTCCTCCATGGCCATCCCATTCACCCCTGTGTCCTTTTGAATTGTTCATTACAATGTGATTGAATACCCACTATGCTGTAGCACAGTGGTCTGCAGGTACGCACACATGGATGTTGTGTTGCATCCATGGTACCATTCAGTACATGCTCTTAATTGATTTTTTTTGGGAGGCGGGAGGAAACCAGAGTACCTGCAGGAAACCCAAGCAGGCAAGGATAATAATTTGTATGTGTGTGTGTGTGTATGTATATGTATGTATGTATGTATATGTGTGTGTGTGTGTGTGTGTGTGTATATATATATATATATATATATATATATAGACCACCCTACATTATCAGTTTCTCTGCTTCGCTGCGTCATTCATTTGCATAATTGTTAGTGGTTAGCTTGTTGGCTTCAAATCGTGTACTGCCATAGGAAATGACTGATCGCTTGTTGCATGCTTGCTTGAATCATAATCAGAGAGACCACGATTGGCGCATGGGTGTCTGCTAGCTGATGCAACCAGGTGTGAGCTAGAGGGGTATAAAGCCCCCCAGGATTGAGCTGTGGAGCAGTGTAACTGTGTTCTCTAGAATGATGGGTGGTGCTCCATACAGTACATGTAGACGAGTTAGGGAGTTGGGGATGAGATGGGGTGGTGATCCATATAATATACGTTTGATGCCATGTCATTATCCATTATCATTTTGCATGCTAGTGTAAACGAACAGTTAGGCTCTGCCTCCATGACCCAAGGAACGCTGGATTGAATCCCGGGTCATGCTGCCTGCCATCAGCAGCCGGAGCCAGAGGGAGCACTATTAACACATGGGGTTTGCTAGGTGATGCAACAGAGCTGGGTACCCGGCACTTATTTTCGAGTGCGTTGGTTGCTCTGTGACATTGCAACGTTGCATCAGCGGCAGCTCAAAAAGTAGGACGCTGTCTGGTTGTGCATGTGTCAGTCCTTCGTCTCCCAGTGACGGGAGCAATTCATGTGATGAGGGGGGAAGAGTACTAATGAGAGGGTTGGATAATTGGCTGTTTAAAATTGGGGAGGAAAATTGGATAATAATTTAAATAAATAAATAAATAAATCATTCTAATTAGATAGTAAATTCATTATTTTCCAGTGAGTATTCTTTCGGGCATGGACCAGTGCACTTCATGCATATGAAGATGTACAGGTTATCCTATTCATGGTGGTGGTTCTCAGCTTGTGCTCTCTTTCAGCCAATTAAAATTGGGTAGTATTATTGACCAGTGCTCTTCCTCTTTGGGTGTCAAAATGAACTGCATGTCTCATAGTCAGAGCTTTTGGTAAACAAACATAATAATGACATGGTATCAAAAGTACACTACATGGATCACCACCCCACCTCATCTCCAACTCGTCCCAAAAGTATTGGGTGGAGCACCAACCATCATTCCAGAGAACACAGTTCCACTGCCCCACAGCTCAATGCCTTATGCCCCTCTATCCCACACTTGCCACTAAACATCTTGCCAATAGGTTTATGTTTACCTGCTCCAGAGAGTCCTATTCTATTGGCCAGTAGCTGAATGCATGCATTAGAATTGTGTCGCATTGGTTGCCCGGTGGCATTGAATCGATGGCAGTTCAGAAAATAGAGGTGCTCGCTGGCTGCGCATGTGTCGGAGGGGGTGTGTTGGATTTCACCCTGCCAGTTTAGGGTGCATTGCATGTGATGGGTTGAGTAATTGTCGATCCAAATTGGGGAGATAATGGGTAAAAAAACAAGGTAGACGTGTTACCATGACGCTAGTTGCTCTAAAGGTCGCAGCATATTTGGTGGTGTGTTTCAGGAACCTGACTCATTGTGCTTTCTTGTCTTTTTTTAGTACAGGGGAATGGATCGGGCTTACTGTCCATGCTGATCAATGGTGCGATACAGATACGGTGGCAAATAGAGATTAGGATGAAGAACTGTGGAGTCTTCCTTTACTCTTCCTTTTATTGTGTTTCTTGTTCTTGTGGCTTTGTCCTTACGTCTGGTGCACTTACTCATGCTGTTCCCCTGGCTCACTTGTCTCCTCTGCTCTCCTCTGTCAGCCCTAGCCTTGCTGTAACTCAATATTCCACTGCTTAATGAAAAGGCCTGTGTGGCCCTGCTGCTCTGGGCGCCGGCGCACCTTTCCTCTCCGACCACCAGACAGGTGGAGCCGTTAATGAGAGAATAAGTCTTTACCCCCTGCCCTCGGGTACAGATCGATAGTGCAGCCAGCTCAGGAACACCAAGAGCAGACGCACAAACACACAGAGGGTGCGCTAGTCTAAAAGCGTTGACAGTAACAGAATATTTATTCCTATTACAGTTGACTCTGCTTGGAGTTCAGGACTACTCAGTGTCCTCTAACTGGTCTCAGCTCCTCAGAGGTGGCACAGAGGTTGAAATAATGCTGAGTTTTGATTATGCGCTGGGGATCGGTTAAACACCATTTCTCTAACATTCATCTGACCTTTTGGCAGGTATGAAAATGCTGTCACTGAAACCTAAAGGGTGAAGAGAGGCAGAAAATACAAGACAGATGTGTTATGAAGTCTTTGAACAGTGCCTTCCTGACTAATGTGGTGTCAGTTTTTAAATGCATTATAACGTAATACATCTCATATAGTTTATATTTGATGACAAAAGTATTGGGACACCTTGGAACGCAGCTTTTATATCCACAGAGTGAATGGACAGGGCTAAACTGCTGGAGGCTTAATAGACGGTTTGCAAAGTGCAGACCACGCTCACTTGGCTGAGGCAAGGAAGGGGAACTCCAGAAACTTCGAATGGAGCTCTGGGCAGCTTAGGTTAAACTAGAAGGAGCAGCTGGGGCGGTGCAAATATTCATCATGAGAAGGATTGGAAAGAGGAGGGGGGTTAAGGTGTGTGTTTTTTGTCTCCCAAACTTTATTACATCATTATTATAATAATATAATGTCTTGTCTTATTTACCAGTACTAGAGGAGGATTATTGTTGTGGAGTGTTCTCCGTTATGCATAGCATGCATGGGTTCACTGGACAGATCATTGATGAGTACAGATCTTAAGATTGTCACTGAACATAAACAGCATTTTCTCAGTGTCAATATCCTTCTGAAGACTGGTGGTAGTAATGCTTTTCTCTTGCCTGATTTAGCTGTCTCCCATTCAGACGGTCTTTGATCAGCAAAAGCCCTCTGGCCCAATCCTGCACCCATGTGCTCATCAACCCGGCTTCTGAGCTTCATTACTGCCAATACAGGTGAAGGTCCAGGGTCACGTCAGTCCATCCTCACATCATTCCGAGGATAAGGTGCTCAGTAGACGCTCTACTGCTTAGCTACCGCCTGTTACCATGGTTACCCCCACCCCTTCCCCCCCTTTTCCTTAGCTACACATGCCTGACGCGAGCAGCAGCAGCAGCAGCAGTTGATAAGCACCAAAACGCTGGAACTGACCCGAGCTTTACAATATGACTCCATGGTGGCGGGGGGAGGGGGTGGTGGTGATGGCAGGGCTGTATGATGTCCATGTTTGATTTGTAACCCTGTAAAATATTCATAAACCACTTTAATTGGTGCAACTTATCAAGCCACGCCAACGCCGGAACAGAAAAAAGACAGACGAAAGCTTGTTTGCTTAGCTCGGTCCATGATAAGTGCAGTACGCGAGGAACCCTGAGGACAGACAAAGCTGGGAGTGCATGGGGGTGGCTATTCATTCTGCCACCCTCCATTGTCTTTAGCACATCTGTCTAGCTGTCCTGTTGACATTGGCACTCAGAGGCTTTGGGCTTTGAGTCAAATGCATTCAGCCCACATGCGGTTAGCATTGTCTGCTTGTGTGTGTGTGTGTGTGTGCGTGTCAGGCCCCTGCCACTCAGAATATTCAGAGTTTGGGCCGCAGCAAACGGCTCCGCTTTATTACTGCTCGGGCCGGCCCGACTTCAAAGACGGGCACGAGGGCCTGGCTGCTTTCATGTGTTCGGGGGCCGCAGCAAAGCATTGGTGGGCTTCAAAGTGGCAGGCCTCGTCTCGCTTTGCTTTTGCCAGAGTGATGCAGGCTTGAGTGCCATTTGAACGCATGCCAACGTCTCTTTACCCCCAGACGAGCGCACGAGTTTTGATGTTGGTAAATTGCAGGCGTGTGCGTGCGTGCGCGTCTTTGTGGGTGTGAAAAAGAGAGCACAATGTGACTTTCTTTTTCATCACCCGCACACACACACACACACACACACACTCCTCCTAGAGTGCGCATGACCATGCAATAGGCCGCTGCGGTTTCCTGACCGCTTCTCTCTCTCTCTCTCCTTCACTTCTCATGTACTTACATAAACCAGGGTCACTCAGGAAATTAACTTTTTTTTTTTAATTAAAAATTACAAATTAAAATTATTAAAAATCGTTCCCTGCCACTTCTGTTCCTCAGAGATTTTTGGGCCCATCAACAAGTGGACTTCTGTTCAGATGCTTGTTCTTGACAGATGCCCTGGTGTCCTCACTGTTCTCCTTTCACTTTAGAGGTGGGCAACAGGACTTGGAGTGGACAAAGTACACCAATCCTGTAAACTCTTAAAATTAAGGTGCTTTGAGCAATGCCATAGAACAACCACTACTGATTCCCTTAAGAACCATGTCTGTAATAGAGAGGTGTGAGTGTGAACCTTTTAAATTGGTAAACAACCTTTATATCAAGAGAAGGTTCTTCACATGCACTTGTCTCCTTACAGACAAGCTTCTTTATGTAACTAAAAGTGGTTCTTCAATTCCATCGTTTAAAAAACATTAGAAGCGCCTCTATTTTTAATAGTGCACTTGACTGGAAGTAGAGACACTCTGTAAAACATCAGTCAGATAAAAGAAGAATTTGGAGAAGCACAATTCAAGTATCCTTCATATCGACAATGGTTCTACACGATATGGCCAAAAGTATTGGGACATCTGCTCCTTTGTAATCAAGGGAATGAAAAAAAAAAAAAGTTTCCTGCTATAATTGGAGTAATCGGACCCTATTTAATCGGACCCCCATTTACATTCACTTCATCCTTGTTTGGCATCAGGATTATATATAAGCCACATAGAAATGCGAGCGCGCACACCCACACCCAGTACGCATCTAAACCAGATACAAATCCTGCCTATTAAGTCCACAACCAAACCTATTCCACAACCAAAACTCCTCCCAGTACAACCAAAAACCCCAATAAGAATTGCCATGCAATGAGCGAATTGGCATATTCTGTCCCACACTGCGGTCTGAATTCAGTCTCAGTAACTGGAGACGCATTTGACTAAATGAATGTGGCTGAAATCTTATCAGGATACTTTCCAGACACTAGTCACATGAAGCAACCAGGTGTAAATAGGGTCTAACTGTCTCTGCGATCCAGGAAAGGCTTTCTACTAGATTTATGGAGCATTTTTGATTGCAATCAGTGGGGTCAGGGTGTTGGATGATCACCGTCTTACCTCATCTCCAACTCCACAACTCATCCCAAAAGTACTGGATGGAGAACCACCATCATCATCATCATCATCATCATCATCATGCTCCACAGATAAATGCTGGCACTGCTAGGTTCATGTTTATCTGCTCTGGAGGGTCCTATTCTGTTGGCAATACAGGGTATTACAGGGTATCTCTACAGGGACTAGACAAGCTATGCATGTACATTTGCACATCTGTGTCAGCAGTGGGTGCAACTCAAGTAGCTGCATTTAAGGGGTGTCCACAAACATTTGGACATATAGTGTGTATGGCATTATTATTATTCTCAATACTGTAATAGCCTCGTTGCAGACAATGGAATTAACAGGTGCAATACAATTTTAGGCTTGTCCACTGCCATCCATGGCCTTGCTTCCCCACCTCCCCCATCACTCAGCCTCATACTAGCCACCACATGTGTTTGTGTCTTAGCTTACATAACAGAATTGACAGCTAGTGTTCTCCTCTAAGCACTTCTTCTCCGAGCTGTCTAGTGACATTGCAAGTGGTGATGCCTCACATCTCGTCTTGGAGGAAAAACGCTCTAGCCCTCACCTCCCAGCTTGGTAGTCTGTGGCGAGGGTGGTGGTGGTGGGGGGGTAGGTTCTGTGTAGTTAGTGTTTTTAAAATCAATGTATCCATATCACGAAGGTTTGATATGTTAGCATTTAAAAAAATGTATGTGCCAACCATTGCAGAATCCGATTTCACTCACAGATTTCTTCCATTTAGCAGCATTCGCCACGTGTCTGGTGTTTAATTTCAGACTCTGCACACAAACCCTGTACATGTGGCTGAAAGTCGAGGTCTTTTATGTCCTGAAGTTAGTCATAATGTGATCACATGCACTACATGCTCCTGTATGTGTTGCTCCTAATTATATAGCGTCGGTGGCATGAGAAGTTGTGCTGGAGGCCGTGTGAGCCTGCAGCCTCCGAAACGAGCAGCACATCACGCTTCAGAACCTCTTACAAGAACATTTTTTCCCAGCATTAAAGGAAACAGACTTTTACCAATTAGTCTTTTCCTCATCGTTACTGTATTA
Organism: Salminus brasiliensis; assembly: GCF_030463535.1. Taxonomy (NCBI): domain Eukaryota; kingdom Metazoa; phylum Chordata; class Actinopteri; order Characiformes; family Bryconidae; genus Salminus; species Salminus brasiliensis. The sequence goes on from NC_132895.1 coordinate 10,992,244, forward strand.
TTAATCTCAATCAGGTCACCTCTTGTCTCTCTCTCTCTCTCTCTCTCTCTCTCTCTCTCTCTCTCTCTGCCTCTTTTCTTTAATCGCACACTTTTAACTGCTCTATTCACCTGATATGTCAAGTTGGCTCTGATTCCTTTTCTCTCTAATTGCATCCAGACGGAAAAGCCAGACGTACGAGTACAGCAGTCAAGACGTACACTAATATATAAATATAAATAAAAAGAACAAGGAAAATGTGAATATATATAAAATATTAAATGGAATGCCTTTATTGAAAATTGTCAATCCAAATAATAGAGATGTCCCGATCAGGTTATTTTGGCCCCTGATCCGATCTGAGTCTCTTAATGCTGAATATCGGCCAATTCTGATCCGATCTTTGTGTTTGAATAAATAATACAGTCCCACAGTTTAAATCAGATGAGCTGCTGATTAATCCGTTTAGTAAAATCTCTTTATTTTAGTAGTAGTTTCTATAATGAGACGTTCTGGACTATTAGTTTAGTCCAGACTTTTGTTAAAATGACTGTTTTATAGTGTTTAAAATCTTATAATCCAGTCTGACTCTCCTCTCTGACCAATCAGCTCCCAGCTCCTTTAAAACACTGCAGTCTAATCACCTGTGTGTCACCTGTGTGTAGTGGTAAATGTTATCTGCCGAGATCAGTGGAGAACATATAAGCCCTGTACCACCTCTATTGCCATATTTCCATGTCATATAAATGATAGTCCGAGAGGCACCCTGCCCTCAACATTTTAGTGGACTCCCTGCAACTCTGAAAGGGCTTGTTAATGAGCTGAGAAGTTAAACCATGTGTTTTGAGAGCAGGATAAAACACTATAATGTGCAGGGCAGGGTGCCTCCAGGATGTGTGTTCACATACATTGAAAACTGCCACTCCCCTTTCCACTGTCTAAGCCTGTTTCTAGCTCTGGCAGCTGAAATATCAGCTCTGAGCACTCTGGGATATTAAGAATAGCGGGGATATAAACAATGAAAAATGTCATTTTTTTCCTCTGCTGGAAAGTGAGTGTTTCAGAGATAGAGGGGTTTGGTGTGACAGTGACGGTAGCTCCGTTGTTTTCTTTTTGGAGAGGATCTTTGAGCAGGTTTTTTTTTTTTGCTCAGCAGCATGTTGCTTTCAGGGCTTGACAAAAGTGATGCTGACAAGCACTTAATCTGGCAGGTAACTGCAGGCCACATATAGGTCTCTCTCTCTCTCTCTCTCTCTCTCTCTCTCTCTCTCTCTCTCTCTCTCTCGTGCGCTCTCGCTCCCACTTCAGCAAAGCACACAGATTATTTTACCTCTCCCTGTCTTTCATAGAAACGCTTGTGTGATCTGATAATGACGGGGTCTCTGCACAGGTGTTTTTTTTTTCCTTACACAATACCTGCTTGGTGTATTTACATGTCTCCTGCAGGTGTCTGCTTCTCACACACACACACACACACACAGTCTGTGCTGGCTCTGATGGGATCCTTTTGCTGCTCCTGATTCTGTGAAGTGTATTTGTTAAAAATGTTAACAGTATTGTATTTGCTTCTTTAATTTTGTGGCGTGTAGCCATTAGGCCTACTGTGAAAAACAGCCAGGCCCAGCAGTGAATAGCTATAGAAAGTATTGTGCATTACTGATGGTTTTATGTGCTCATCTTACTGATTATCTTCTGGAAAAAACTCCCTGTACACTACTTGTCCACATGTTAATGGACACCCCTTCTAACGAATGCATTCAGCTCCTTTAAGTTGCACCGATTGCTGACACAGATGTGCAAATGCACACACACATACACAGCTTGTCTAATTGCATGGACCAGGCATGGGCTAGAGGGGTTTAAAGCCCCCCAACATTGACCTGTAGAGTAGTGGAATGATGAATGGTGCTCCATCCAATACTTTTGGGGTGAGCTGGGGGATGAGGTAGGGTGGTGATCATCCAATGTCCAAAATCTAGTACAGAGCCTTTACTGGACAGTGGAGACAAAAGCAGGATAAACTCTTTAATGCGTTTGATTTTAGAAGAAACCATGAATATGCAGCTGTCCTAATACTTTTAGTATTTGTAATCATGTTTAGTGGTAGGTCTTTAAGGAATGCAGACATGAATAAGACATGTTTTGGCATCTGTAGTTTGCTTCCTTACTTTATAATGAGACATGCTAGGCTAACGTTGCTAACAAACACCAGGCACCATAAATACAGGCCCAAAATCTCTCAAACTGCTGTGGCTATAAAACTCTAGTCAGATTCAAGGCCCTCTTTTTATCTTTAAAGCAACAGGCAGCACAAACAACACTGTGTCGATGTGCTAATTATCCAAAGCTCACACTTTTCTAGCTAAATGAACACACTGATTGGAAAGCCTGATGGGTAGAAGTAACACAATCCTGACACTGTTTTCATGCCAGTTGAAATATTTCCAGTCATTCAGTTTTTGGCAAGCCATAGAAGCACTGTTAAGTTGCAGCATGCATGTGTTTAGTTGGTTTGCATTGTTTGCATTGTAGACTGGCTGATAAACATACAACCGAATCTGCATCTAATACAGCCAGTCATCCAGTTCTGATCCCGTCCAGTTCCAGCCATGCACCCTTATGTTACACAACTCCACTGTGTTATTCTCATCTTCTTGCACACTGCATGGCTCTGCAGTGATGCCCTGTAATCCTCCACCAGCCCAGAGACACTACTAGTCCTGCAGTGACCGGGAGAAAGTGTCCGTGACCCTGCACTTGACATTGCTTTATGAGTGACGCACTTAACAGGGCCTTTAAGAGACCCGGCCTTTCTGCCTCAGGGTGCCCTGCTCCCTCAGATTTAATCTCTTTAAGCATGAGATTAGCTGATAACTGTGAGATATTTGCCTCTGCCTGCCACCCACAGCTGCACACAACTGCTGATGCCAAATATTGCAATAGCAAAATTAAACCTTTATGCTCAATTGATGTAAGGATGGCAGACTAATACACACTAGGGATGCACGGCATTGACAAAATGCTAACTTTGCAATTAGCTACATCTTTACATATGGTAATACGGATATATATATATATATATATATATATATATATATATATATATATATATATATATATAATTAAATGGTATCAGTAATAAATCAGTGAAATCACATCATTAAAGTAGCTATTAAAGCAGCATTATGAAAGAATTGATATTTCATGCTCCTGGGCTCCCCCTATGGTCTGGACGTGGAATGTGCGCTTTGAGTTGCAGTCTGAAAGGAAATTGACCTTTTTGCCTTAGGTCAGATCATATAATTGGTCATATTAAGTTCTGCTGTTATTGTCTGCTTTACGCCACTGAGGCAGCTTGCAGAAGCCACATAGCATAGCTTTGACTAGCCTAGGCTGGCCCAGCCATGCACTGTAATAAGAACATTATTATACCTGATGATATTGCTGTCTTCTTGGTGTTCTCACAGTGTGGTGTGCGGTTAGTTAGCCAGCCAAAGAGATTGTAATTGGTTGGCTGGGTTAGCTTTTAGCCTAGCTTGTGCTAGTTTTTAAGGCCCTTTAGCCTTGTTTCTATCTTTTACTGAAGTCGCCTCATTTTGCCTTGATAGGCGTTCGCTAGTGGTCTGGGTGTATGTGCATTTTGGGGGTATAAATATAAGCATATGCCAGATTTTCTTTTCTGCAAACAAACAACAAGCTGCTGTTTGTATTTTTGAAGAGCAGTAACACTTTGCAGTTTGACCAGACTGACAGTCTGCCGATTAGTGTATAACTGATTTCTAGATAAGTGCATCCTCAGTACAGCTGTTGTCATGTTTACTTTCTTCTGCTTTGTTGTGGAGAGACTGCAACTGTGTGTGTGTGTGTGTGTGTGTGTGTGTGTGTGTGTGTGTGTGTGTGTGTGCGCGCAGAGTCATTTGTGGTGGTAATGGTGACATTTGCGTCAGCTCCTTAGCATGGCCGCACCGTGCGTATCTCTCCCTGAGGGAGGGGGTCACCTTTCAGCTCCACAGCATGTGCAACATGGCTGAACCCCCTTATTCATGTCCCATTCTGTAACACAGGCCATTTGAAGTCCGGCTGGCAGGAGGGTGAGGTGGCGGGGGGACATGTAGCCTGTAGGAAAATCCACACATCTGAAAGGTTAAGGTTACTGTGTAGCAATCGTAGATGTGTGGTTTCATGTGGTTCTAATGAATAAATTACCACTGTTGAGGACACATTATAACTGTATTACGTTATTTTTTATTTATATTGGATGAATATTGCACTAATAAAAAAGTTTATCTTTGAAGGTTTGTAAGGCTATATTAAGCTACTGTATGTTGTGTTTTACCTTAAAAGACTTCAAAACCATGTTAATGCTCCACTGACTTGCTATAGGATGGCTAGCATCTCTAAACGCTGCTAAATGCTCTATGTTAGATATCAAGTAAAGAAGTACAAATACTTGGACTTTGGACTTTACTACATTTCGGTTTGTAATCATTCCGGCTTGTCAGCCTTCAAAAAAAAACAGGAAACAATTGCGCCATCTGGAAAGTGACATAGCAGCGTGTAGCCTAGTATGAAGACGTCCATGGCAGAGACTCAAGAGAACTCGAGTGAAATGTCCCGACTAAGAACCACATTTACATTCCAATAAAGCTTGTTGATCACATGCCTCTGAAGTTTGACTTTTTGCACCATTACAATACTAATAGGCAATTAACTCATCATAATGCTCAGTAGTGCACATAGATGCTCCTTTAATATATCTGATATTACTAAAATGCATTCATTTTCAATGGGCAGATATGCAGCTGGAACAGGTAGCTTAGTGCATCCCAAATTTTTTTAACATTAACATTTTATTAATAGAACATTCCTCATTATCCTCATTATGGCTTTTAGGAAAAAAAACAATTGGGGGAAGTGGGGTAGTGCACTATAGGCCCCTGTGGTGCGGCCTAAGCTTTTGGAATTTGTTTTTTTACCTTACGTTACTTTTACTTTTACAGTTTAAGTTGTTTTGAAACCAGTACTGTTACACTTTTACTAGAGTAAAAAGCTTAAGTTGATACTTCCGCCTGGCTCTGCCTCTGGTCTTCGGACAGTTTTGGCTTCATTTCTATAGAACGGAAGGGAATGGGATCATGACGTCCATGTTTTCTACACTTTGCACCGCAGATGCATGCAGGGCCACTGACATTGTACATCACATTTTAAATGCTATTATTAGGCCACAATGCCCATTGAAAAGAGTTTAAACATATAGCATGAGTAGTCTGCTTTATCCACCCAGTCATTTCCGTTAAGTACTCGTCGTCTTCTACTGTAGTTTTATGCTGCCGTGTCTCTGTGGTCATAATTGCATCTCCTCTCCTTCCCACGAGGCCTTTATGTATTGACGTCTTTCATTGACGGTACCACAAAGCCCCCTAACACAGAGAGCTATGAAAGCCAGCATTTGTAGCTGAATAATTAAAAGCATAAATCACATCTGTCTGCATCTGTGTTGTTCCAGTTCCACCTTAGTGGACCTCAGGGAGCTTGTGGGTTTTGAGAAGGCTGGGATTGTTGAGATGAGTGTTATAATGAGTGACTGCAAACTGCTGTCAGAGAGGAGAAGGGAGCGGAGGACAGGAGGGAGGAGAGGACGAGAGGAGAACGGAGGAGAAGAGAGCTGTGAGATGGAGTCCGGTTGCTCTTTGTTCGGTTTGTGCTTGTAGAGAGAGTTCAAACAGACCACACTGCCACTCTCTGCTTATCAGCACACTCTCAGGGAACACAGGCCAGGAAAACAATCTGCCCCGCTCTCAGCCTGGGAAAGGCAATGCGGTTTTCTCTGCCTGTGTTGATGCTGTTAGTACCTGTGTTGTTTTTGTTGTTTATTTTTTATGTTTTATATATATATATATATATATGTTTTGTACTCTTCTTTTAGAGTTAGCAGACTTACAGTAGTTGTAAGCTTATGTAGGAAGAAGCAAGCATGACCTTCATTAGCATTGCATATTGTCGCTGTCATATAGAGCACAAAAAATACAATAAACCAACATAACTAGTCACCAGCAGAACCAGCATATACTGCATTATGGATGCTGGTATGCTGGTCGATTTAAAAAAAAAAAAAAAAAAAAAAAAAAAAACAGAATTATTGGGACACCCAAGGCTATTAAAGCAGTTAATCCTGCTTTTGGTGGAGTACCTGTCTCTACTATCCAGAGAAGGCTTTCTACTAGATTTTGGAGCACTGCTGCCAGGATTTGATTGCATGCAGTGACAAGATCATTAGTGAGATCAGGATGTTGGATGATCACCACCAAACCTCATCCAACAACTATTGGATGGAGCTCCATTAATCCTAGAGAACACAGTCCCACTGCTCCACAGCTCAATGCTGGGGGCTGTATACACCTCTATTCACCTCAAGCCTGGCATTAGGCATTGTGCCAATAGATTAATGCTTTTCTGCAGCAGAGAGTCCTATTCCATTGCCACTACTTGTCTACAGTGACTAGACAAGCTGTGTGTGCATGTGCATTTTCACATTTTTCTTTGTCAGCAGTGGAAACGTTTAACTTGCCTTTGTTTAAAGCAGCATTATGCAAGAATTGGTATTTCTTGTAACTTTACATGGTTCTTGCGAGTTCTGTCCTGTCCATTTCACCAAAGCTGCATAGTGCAGTTAGCAGCATGCTGAGTCCAGAGTAGCAACGATGGAGACACTGCTCTCCCGATTACAGTGGAGTCAGTGGAGCAGTACAGTTGTTTTGAAACTCTTATTTTAAAGTAAAAATGCTACATAATGTTGCTTTAACTTCCATTTTTGAGTTTGTCTCGGCCATGTCTGCAGAGCTGCTCAGAGCTAAGCAGCAAAAGTTGAAAATGACTGAATTTTGACCATTTGTTGCACTGACCTTCAAACATACAGCTTTACAATGGTGTGAATGCTGCTTAATAATTAGTTAAAGAAACGTCTTGTGATTGGTCAGGTGGAATGAACAGTGTGAGCACTGTGCACGGATTATTACCATACAAACTACAGGACTTACCAACTGCTTCAAGCTGAGTAGTGCTTCAGTTCTGTCCTTCAGACCGGAGGTTTCTCTATAATGAATGGCTTGTTATTTGAAGCTGTATCGCCTCTCAGGGTTCATTAGGCACTGTATGATGCAGTGCTTGCAGTTAATAGTGACAAACAGGTAAAAGACTCAATTCTTGCTGGAATTAACCCCTTAGGCCCATGTGTAAGCCCACACTCATAACTGCTTTCTTAACTACATTACAGTCATGATTATCTTGTTAACTTAATAGGCCCCAAAATTGAACCCTGTGGGACTCGCCCACAAAATATGTTACACCAAACAATTACCAAATAAATGATTCACAATACTTTTTCTGCAGTTTATACAGATATGCAGGGATTTGTTATGATTGCAGCAACATACCACTTTCACTCTTGAAGAGGAGACAGACTGGCTGAGAGGTAGTGTGAATAGGCAGGAATATGGATGGAGAGAAAGGTTAAGTAAGGTCCTGAAATGGAGCACAAGCCAGTGGGAGCTGCTGGGTGTGTCAGTTTCGCATGGCCAGTTCAGGTACGTGCAGGGCTGCCAACTTTTGCAATTTTCCCAAACAGGGATTCAGGTTGGATCAGCTTTGAATAGCTGGGAGGGAGTTCAGGGTTCTCTTCAGAAGGCCCCAATCCAGAGTACGTTCATTTTCATTTATTTACTTATTCACAGCCAATGAGAGTACTTCATTTGAATCAGTGTGATCATATACAGTGGGTGGCTTGTAATTGTTTGTTTTCAGGTTTGTGTGTGTGTGTGTGGATGATTCATGGTATTTAAAGGATGTGTCAGTGCTAAACCAGTAATGTGTTCCAAGCTGTGGATGAGCTGAGAACACAAGGTTCAGTAGTCTAATTCCCTGCTTCACAAATACAAATTCATAAGCAAGCAGAACAATACTGGCCATTTGTTCTTATCCTTAACTCTATAATGGCTGAACCTTCAATAATTGCCAGAAAATGTGAATTATTAGATGGATTTATTTAAAAACATAGGGTCATATCTTACACTTGTCCCGATGCTCATTGCTATCTTACACCCCACCAACAGTCTATTTGTGCGCCTTCCACCTGCATCATTTAAACAGCCACGGTGCTTGCAAATATATCCACGCCGATGGGCATGGTGGTCTCGAAATGAGGTGTGTTCAGATACATTTCTGGCGTATTGCTAGCTTGGCAGTGGAAAACACAGGAGCGCCACTGACTGAAAACAAGGCAGATGTCAACAGTCAGGCGTTCATTGCTATCTTGGTAGTGAATTGCATGCCCAACATACGTATACCCCCAGCATGGCAGCAGTGCACGAACAGAATACAGACTAAAATAACATTATCCTAGAGGTGAAGTGCTCCACCGCTTCAGCAAGCCTTCCCAGACCGTGCCAGATTGAAATAGCAATCCGCCAAAGTCAGACCGCACCTGGATCTTAAAGGGAATGAAAGTGCACCGCTGACTGTTTTTTTTCGGACGTTACACCCAAAACACGCCCGTGAATAATCAAGAGACTTAGTACATGCCTTTTGTGCATTTCAAGCTTACTTTTCCTGTCGTTACGATAGCAAAGACACCCCGACACGTCCTAAATCAAGCTGTTGGTACACAGTTGACAGCTTGCCTAAGATCACTAAAATAGGGCCTATAGTTGCCAACCAATAGGGGTGGGCAATATGATATATTGTGCAATATTGGGCAATATTGTGGCATGACATTTCACAATCTTACACATGTGGGGACCCCCTGGGAAAAGGGGAGTGGCTAATGTGACCTGGTAGGCAGCAGGCATTTAAGTTGCCTTCCACCCAAACAAAAACTTCATGAAACATAATATCTCTAGTGGGGGCGCTAACAGTCTCAACACACATGTCTTCCTAGTCTCTGGAAGCCAGTCAGGAGTCTTTGTGCTCACTGCGTTTGCCCTCTCCTGTGTAGGACTAAGTAAGGCCTTTTATGCCGTTTACCTGGGTCCCTTAGACTGAATGGCCACAGATGAATGCCATCAGGGCGGTGTAGGGTGGCGCCATGGGCAGGCCTGTGGCTCTCTCCCGCCACATTTTAAGGTCATTATTTAAGGTCATTTATTATTTAATTATCACTGATGTTGCAGTGTGTCTCAAACATAAAATATAATACACATGGGCTTAACTGGTTCAGAACATGTTTAGGCATCTGACTGAACCTGCACTGTCAGCAGTTCACCTGAGACTTCTTGTGGCCTGCATCACTGTGCTGACCCTTGGATGACCTGACGGAGGCAGGAAGCTCTGCTCACACTCTTCCAGTTGTCTACAGGAACGGCTCAGCCAGGCTGTTCTTGTAACCAACACCTCTCTGCTCTCTAGATCAATATCAGGGAGTTGTGAGTGTGTTCATCACAGCCAGCCAGCCCAGTTTATACAGCAGTGTGAAAGGCCACAGACTGAGCAGCCAACACCGCTTAGGGGTGGGATATTTTACCGTTATGATAATAAATCAAGTTTAAAATTATGCATTGTTAATGTTAAATTAACCAGTAGGGATGTACGAATGCTCAAAAATATGCCTCAGAAAAAGGCAGTTAATAAAAAAAGAAAAGATGTCTGTGTAATGGATTCGACTGAAACCAGCTGTATTTATGAAGCTCCAGAATAGCAGAAAGTTGTAGTGCATATTTTATTTCTCTGTGATGTTAATGCACATCATTCATTTCAGTATCTATGTTTTATAAACGGTATTGCTGATGCTTTCTATGCATACACATACACTGTATGGACAAAAGTATTGGGACACCTGCTCATTTATTGTTTCATCCAAAATTAAGGATATTAAAAGACAGAAGGTTTATCCAGCTTCCGTTGGAGTAACTGCCTCTACTGTCCAGGGAAGAAGGCTTTCTACTAGATTTTGGAGGAACATTGCTGTAAGGATTTGATTACATTCAGCGACAAGAGCGTTGATCACCACACCACCTCATCCCCAACTCCCTAACTCATCCCAAAAGTACTGGAGTTTCAGAGAACACATTTCCACGGCTCGACAACTCAATGCTAGTGGGCTCAAGCCCACACCTGACATTTGGCATGGTGCCAACAGGTTCATGTTTATCTGCTCCATAGAGTCCTGTTCTATTAGCAGTACAGTAGCAGTCTCTACAGGGGCTAGACAAGCTGTCTGTGTGTGCATTTGCACCTCTGTATCAGCAACCAAGTGCAACTTGAAGTAGCTGAATGCATTCATTAGAAGCAGTGTCCACTAATATTTGGACATATAGTCTCCATAATCTCCATTTTTGATACAAGGTAGATCTGGCAGATGTTTTTATTTCTTTATTTCTTTATTTTTTTTAATTGTGTCAGAATTTTCTGATGAAAAGACCAATGGAAATGCTCCAAATGACTTCCATTGAGTTCAGAGGGTTCTCCACCTTCTGTAAAGTTGTCATTTTGTAGATTTTGGAGTTTGGATTTTCTTCCTGACAGTGATGATTTAGTGCATTGTAGTATACTGGCAGTTTTAACAGCAGTGATTCTGATGCAGTAATAACCACACACCCACTTCTGTGACCCCAGCTTAACCAGGATTCAAGCTTGTGATGTTCTGATGATGGGGTAAAACTGTTGTGCCATGAGGGAAACAAGTGTGAGTCACACCCTGTTTAATTATGTCATAGCAACACAGACTGAGCTGCTGAATTTGAGCACAGAACGCCGGGTACGCTGTGCTCTTTCAGTCTCGATCTGATCATCACAGCAAAACAGGAAGAAGGGACATGGAGGTTGGACTCCACCACTAAGCAGCACTGCAGCACTCATGTAAACAGCATGCCACAATTGCTAAACACACAAATGGCCATTAGGTATTAATTCATTTTCCTGTTTTAATATCCATTTAAAAATTCCACATATGTTTGCTTTAACTCATTAGCCTTGCTGGCTGGAGGCTAATTGCACAATGGTGTTCCCTTTTGAGGATTAACGGAATAGGTTCTGTACAGCGTGGGAAAGGTAGGTAAAATATGATGTTTTCTTGCTTTAGAAGATTGGGTTTTACAGGGCAGGGCAGGCTTGAGACGTACCATCAAATCAGCCCCACAGGGGTGGTCTCAGAAGAGGCCAACTCATCTGGAGGTGAGAATGGGAGTGACTCAACTCACGGTTTCATAAGGGCACTCGCTCAAGGACTTTGTTTCCTCTGCTGCTTTATAGGGGCTGGATTTAGTGCCAGTGTGTTGCTGTTGTATTGACACAGCAGTTAAGGAGCGTTTTATTTTCCTGTTTTTACACCGTGCCCGTCTTTATTAGATTTGTTTTAGTGTGTATTTTGCACAACAGTGTGCGCACAAACCATACCGCATAATTGCTCGCTCAGACCGTCATCAGCAATTCAACATCGGAATCATGCGCGGCTGTAATTTTGGTTAACGAAGCCTTTAAACGCGGTGTGCTCGGGTTAATGCAGTATGAATTGATAGTGACTCATATGATGAACTCTTCTCATTATCATGCTGTTTTTTAGGAACGGGCCACAGAACACCGGGAGGCCTTTTAGTCGCCATGGCAATTGATTTAGCACCGTGTCTCCGTGCTGTGTGTGGAATGATTGGAGAGGGGGAAGTGTGGCAGGGAATAAAATCAGCCTTACACTGACAGTACTGGGCCTTGATGCCATCCAGGCAAAGCTTACCTGGATCTCTGTGGCAAATGCAGTGACACTGGTGTAGACAGGAACTCTTGAACTGTTACTTCATATGAACTAAATGGGTCACTAGCTGTTAAAAGGCCTGTTTCTTACCTTTTTATATATATTTCTTTACATTTGTATGGGTTTATGGAACAAAAACGGTCCTTATTTATTTTTCAGGACCATTTTCCTCACTTCACTTGTTCACTAGAATTAAACAGGCAGTTTTTGTTACTGTGCCTTTAATTGTTATATGTAGATGAGCTCTGTTCGAATAAGTGGGTCACAATATCAAACTGGGTATTGCATCTCATTCTGGCCAATATGTAGGCCCTATTACTTAAATGCTAAACCAAGGTTGAATAGTTGCATGTGTTGAACAGGTGGATATGTATGAATGTACTGTTTATTTTAACATTACAAACACAGTGAATTCAGAACGGGCTGTTTATACAGCTGTGTTTGGGCTGGAAAGTGAACAGTACATTTTTAAACCATGTTTATATAAATTTGTGTTTCATAAGAAGTGCAAAAATTAAGTTTTCTAGGTTATGGACCTTTAAAATGTATTTCATTAGCATAGTTTGATAGCTTGGTTTTATTGTGTCGCATTCAGTCAGAAACGCTCCTTGTAACATAAATGCTAAACCGTGGTTGGTTGAATGATTTAATAAGCGAATACATTATTTAAAGAGGCAGATATATATGCAAATGTCATGGTTTTTGTGACCTCACAAACACAGTGAATTCAGTACAGACTGTTTATGCGGCTGTGTTTGGGCTGGAAAGTGAACAGTGCGTTTTGAAACCATGTTTACAGACAACACTAATTGTCTCAGAAAAGTAAAGAAAATTAAATTTTCTGTGAGAAAATGGCAAAATTTTATATCTTTCACTGTACGTTATCTCTCATTCAGGCTGAAACACGCCTTGTGATGTAAATGCGAAACCATGGTTGGATGGTTGAATTGTTTTTTAGTGACATCACCAAAACAGTGAATTAAAAGTGGGTAATTTATGCAGCTGCGTTTGGGCTGGAAAGTGAACAGTACATTTTGAAACCATGTTTATATACTACATCAAATTTGTATTTCATAAAAAGTGAGAATAAATTTTCTACAATATATTATGTATTTATTCTAAAATATATTTTGTATTTTATTAGCATAGTTTGCTAGCTTAATTGTATATCACCTATGTTATAGGTGTATATATGCAAATATTAACAGTGGCATAAATAAAAAAATGGCCCCTTAAAATGTATTTCATCATCAACATGTAATAGTTTTGTCACCATGACGATCATCTAGTGAAATGATGCGTTCTTTGTGTGTTAAAACAAATGCAATCTTGCATTTTCATGCTCACAGGGGTCTGCCAAGGTTGTGCTTCTTAAGATGCATTACGCAGATTAAAAAAATACGGCACTGCAGAGTAAAGGTCACTTTGGTCAGCGGATACATTCATGCCACAATCTGGAAGCTGTTTTTTTTAAATGCTGAAATAAAGGCTTGACTGTTTGCAGCCACTGCCCACTATAGTGTACTGTATAGTGTGGACTGAGAGAGAGAGCTGCTGCTGCATGAGCAAGCTTCCCATCCTCCATCCTCCAATATTTCTCTCTCTCTCTCTCTCTCTCTCCTTCTCTCTCTCTCTCTCGTTTTCCCCCCTCAGGCTTTCCGTACCAACAAGTCCTCCCATCCCCTCACCTGACATTTAAATGTTAACGCCTGTTCAGATCTAAAGAAAGCCCCCATGACGCTCAGGGTCATTCCCTGCCATGCTGGCTCTGTCCCCCCATCCCCCGTGCCAGGGCTTGTCCCTCTAACTGCCCCTTCAAAGCCACCCCCAGTTTCTGAGCCCCGCTGAGACTAGACTAACCACACACACACACACACACACACACACACACACACACAGACCAGAGCTGCAATGATTAGTCAACAGAGCTGATTAGTCGTCAATGATGTTGATTAATGTTTAATTGAAAAACTAATGCTTTGTAATGCGGCTTTCCCCTCACCTAGCACGCCTGATTCAGCTCATTACTAATTAGCTGGCTCCTCGTGTTGGATCAGATCATGTGCCGAAAATTAAATGTCAGGACAATACCGAATGCCAGCATCAATTTAATGTAGATGGTGACGCCAGCTGACGTAGATATTTTGTTGATGCAGCAACAAAATCCAACATCTTTCAGACGTCACATGCCAACATGGTATGGTCAACGTCTACTAATCGCCATAATGTTAACGTCCGCACAACATGAAATTCTAACTTAGGATATGTGCCTTTTGATTTCCGAAAAAAGTTCAGGGTCTGTAAAACATCTGTTTGATGGTGACACTGTAATGGGTCAGTAGTGAATGCAGAATACACTATATGGACAAAAGTATTGGGACACCTGCTCATTCTAATGATTTTCTTCTAAAATCAAGGGTATTAAAAAAATGTATCCTGCTTCTGTTGGAGTAACTGTCTCTACATTGCTGTGCGAATTTGATTGCATTCAGCAACAATGTGGTGTTTTATCCTAAAAGTATTGGTTGGAGCACCGTGATTCCAGAGAACACCGTTCCACTGCTTCACAGCTTAATACTGGGGGGCTTTATACCCTTCTGGCCCAGGCCTGGCATTAGGCATTGTGCCAATAGGTTTATTATAGTAGGTTTATTTGCTCCAGAGTGTCCTATTTTATTGGCAGTACATCTCAGCAGTAAGTAAAACTCGACAGCAGAATATTAGCAAAACCAGCTTGCTGGTTTGGTCTCTCATCGTTCATTAAGACAGAAGCTGGGTTCTCGTATGACCAGTAATAAATCCCTGGTGGCGTTGCAAAGATGGGCTCTGAGTGAACTGATTTGCCTATAAGGACTTTTACTATCCTATCTGCTGATGCTGCACTACTGATCCAAATATACAAGCTATTAATATATAGTCAATGAGATTTACAGATGTTAGACAGTGCTGTTTACATAGAGGCACTTCACAGATATGAACTGTTGAAATTTAAGTGAGTGGGGTTTTGCCTCAGAGTAGCTAAAAGCACAGGTGCTGTATTTATGCCTGTCCTTAGATGTCTTAATGGCTTATTGTCTGTAAAGTCCCAAAGTCACATATGATTCATCTCTATGTGACTTCCTCCCTCTGTGCCACTCTCTCTCTCTCTCTCTCTCTCTCTCTCTCTCTCATTCGGGTTGATGCTGTGCTCCAATAAGCCCAGTGGAGTCGCTGTCATGTCACCTTCCTGTTACTATGGTGACAAAGAATGAGCTGTTTCCATCGTGGTTTACGCTTCAGTAATGTTACACGCTCTCGCTCTCCTTTCCCATTTCTACCTTCTTCTTACTCATACAAACACACCCACACACACACACACACACACACACACACATACACTGAACAACACCTGCACACAAACTCTATTATACACACCTTGCATCCACATTCATAATGTAATGTCAAGATTATGAGTTGTTTAGGTTCTCTCCAGGCTCCCTCTCGCTCGCACAAAATGCAGCATCATTATTGGGTCCTGAAAAAACAGTCAATTATGGGTAGTTATGTTGTTCAATGTTCACTGAAAAAACATGCTTCCTCCATAATTACAGCACATTAGCTACACACACACACACGCGCGCACACACACACACACACATTATATATGTGTGTGTGTATACATATACATATATATACACACACACACACATATATATATATATATATATATGTGTGTGTGTGTGTGTGTGTGTGTGTGTGTGTATATATATATATATATATATATATATATATATATATATATATATATATATATATATGTTTATATGAACTCCTCCTATTGCTAGCAACGCCTAAACAGTAGTAGGGTAACGGCCATGTGTCTCACCACAGCGCACGCTTGAAGGAAAGCATGGCTCCCCAGGTTCAATACAACAGCTAATGGGTGGCCAGTTGTGCTCTCTCTGACTCCGGCTACTGATGGCAAAAAGCATGACCCGAGATTCGGATCCTCGGATCATGGTGGCAGTTCAGTGGTTTTAATTATTTTTTAAGTGAAATGGTCAGTCCCTGTTACTTTCTAGGGACATAAATTTGGTGGTCAGAGAATACCTACACTTTATAAAATAAGTTAAATCTGACTTAAGTCCAAAGCTGTCTCCGAAACTGTGCCCTATCCAAAATATACTGCACTACTTGTGTAGTGGTGTCCGAAATAATCATTAGTGTATATAGAATTTTCAGTGCACTGTAACAATCCCAAAATGCTCTGAGAAAGACTGACCATCAGATTGTTTATACAACGTGATCCGCTGCCGTGCAGCAGTGAGCTCACACACTTGAGGTGGTGTACGATATCGGTTCTGTTCTGAGAGAGACAGGACCAGCATGTGAAGTGAAAGAAGCGTGTGGACTGACAGGGTACAGTAATATGCCAGGCAGCAAACACACCAGCCATCACTGGGCAGCCATCACTGCGGTTCCCAGGGAGCAAACAGGGTTAAGGGCCTTGCTCAAGGGCCCAAGAGTGGCAGCTTGTCAAGCCCTGGTATCAAACCCACAACCCTATCATCAATAGCCCGGTGCTCCAATCGCTAAGCCACTACTGCCCTTTTAGAAGAGTGTGTTAAAGCAGGGAAATCAGCGAACTGTGCTGGAGCTTTCAGTGATTTTGCTTATTGAAATGTATTTATTTTTTTTGCAAAGCCAAAGTGAATGGGTAGATTTGTCTGTGTACAGTCTGTCCACAGCTTTATTCTCATTTGAAACCTACCAGTAGTCTTAATCCTAAGCTAAATAAGCTAAATATGCTTCTTCTGGGTCGCTGTGTCATGCTCCTCAAGAAAAACAGCAAATAACTGGGAAATCAGGGAAATATTACAGTTCCTAAGGAAGATGTGACTGTAATCTGTGGACTGAAGAGCATGTGGCTTTTTGCCTCATTACTCTTAGCGCAGGTGTAAGATAGTGATACCCACAGCAGAATGAGAGCACTGCCAGACACACCGGCATGTTGCTGTGTGTGTGTGTGTGTGTGTGTGTGTGTGTGTGTGTGTGTGTGTGTGTGTGTGTGTCTGAATTTGGAATTTGGTGGATGAATTTCTCTTTTTAGCTCTTTCTTTATGCCCTGTGTTTCTCTCTGAAGCATGACAGGCAGTGTGTGTGTGTGTGTGTGTGTTTAGCTCCGCCTTCATCCTGTCATCTTTGCGCACCTGTCATCTTCCACTGCCCCTCTGTGCCAGCCTAAAACCCTTCTAGACCCACTGGTCCCTCTCTCATTTAACGTTCATTCTGAGTCTTATCTCAGTCCCAGGAAGGTCATTAGGGCCCACGCTTCATGAGCTGAGCTTGCTAATCTTAATGAGTATGTTCTCTTAAGGGAGAGCTTTGTGTTTTGTGGCTCACCGTGCTCAGTTCTCATCTGAAAAATAATGTGCATGAGAGCTTTCACGGGTGTAAACCTCTGATGCTGCTGCGATTCTGTGTGAGTTCTGTGTTTTTTTGGTGAAATTCTGAATCCTTAGAAATAGACAGTGGTTTAGAGGTGAGCAATATGGGGATGGTGTATTGCTATCATTATATATTTTGTTATTATTGGATATGGTGGGATATTACATTACATTTATATTTATGGCTGACGCTCTGATCCAGAGCGACTTACAAGGTTACTGGTATTACAAGGGAGGGCCAATGTAGTGTTAGGAGTCTTGCCCAAGTTTCCTGTCCTGTTTCACTGGCTGTAGTGCAGCAAATTTTGGATAATCTGTAAGTTTTTGGCGGCAGTTTGTGAAATCTAGCACTATTTCCTAAGTGCACCTGGATCTGCATTATATTTACATTTGTGGCATTTAGCTGACGCTCTTATCCAGAGCGACATACAAGGTTACTTGCATTACAGATGGACCAAATACAAACATCTGTCCATTGCCAGTTTGTTGTTTTTAAGCAATTATCTACCCATGTTCATGTGATTCCGATATTATCCTGCATATCCAATGATAAATCCAATGATAGACGCTGTTATTATGATAAAAAAATATGCTTTATTGTCTGAAAATATTGTTGTTGTTATTATTATAATTAGATATTATATGCAAAATAAGTTCTAAATTCTGGTACTGTTTTGTATATCATGACAATGTTTTTATGCGCCAAAATATAATAGTTCTCCATATTTCCAACCCCTACTCTGAACCATGTGTCAATGTAGGCAAAGATAATGGATTTACTTTTTCACGCTCATATAAACCAGGCAGCATCTGGGGTGGATTTTCTTAGACATGTTTCAGATGTTGGAGACAGGAACGTAAGATATTCATCCCCAGTTGTTGAACTTGGCTCTTAGCATCAAGCGTGAGCGGAAATGAGCGCGTTCCAGGTGTTGCTGACGTCTGTCCGTCATTTGGAGTTGCTGGATGGGTCATGACAGGGAGATGTTGTGAGCTTTGTGTGTGGAGCTTGGAGGCTGCTCGTCTTTTTGTCAGATGACAGCTGCGTTTGTGCCGGGGGAGAGGAGCTGCTTTGAGTGGGCTGCTGAAAAATGCCCTTTGTCTTTTGCAGTTCTGATTTTGTGTTTGTTTATTGTTTAACCCCCAGAAGTCACTGCTATCAGCAGAAGTCACAAAAGCGAGAACACATTCAGCAATGACAACAGCACCTTTCAGCTGATTTCAGTTTTGTGTTTGGAGGTGGGGAAGGAGACACAATATTAGAATTTATTTAATTCTATTAGATTTTTTTTCATTTTCAGAATGATTTTGTCTTTTGTTGGTCTTAGGACTAATAGGAAATGTCTGTGTTCAACAACTGTGGACCTTAAACTGTTGATTCACAATGTAATTGCACATGAATTATGCAATTTGACAACACTACTAATTTCAGATGAAACAATGAGGGGTTAACAGCAGCAAAAATGCCTGTAGATATTAACAATAGTAACTTTAGACTGAACCCTGTATCCTGCAGACTTGGTTGGTTGTGCTAATGCATAGTACATGCACAGATAGACTCCCAGCAGGCCTTGAGCCCCTGACCTTTTACACTTGGACTGTACTAGTGCCCTCTTGTCCGGTCCAGATAATAGTTGTGTCTTTTATTTTCATTCTTTAAGAGCCATATCATTTTGGAATAGATCTTGAGAGTCTAGAAGTTCTCCCCTGTTGCAGGACAGACCACCTGTGGCTATTTTGCCTCAGTAACGCTTTAACCCTCCTGCTGTGTTCCGGTCAAATATGACTGATTTTTGAAACATTTTTAATTTGAAAAATGAATTTTATTTCATCAGATTATTGTAAGGTTTCATGGCTTTATCCACAGAATGCATCTAAACACATAAACTTCCTTATTTTATTTATTTATTTATTTTTTATTTTTTTGACTTTGATGTAAATGACCGGTTATTGTGTCACTATAAGAAGTGGATGAAATTGGGTTCAGGCACATGGTCATACATCAGATAGTCACTGTTCCTCTCCCACACCCTCATATGCATGTGCAGCACATATAAGAATAGTCTCTGAGAATAGTGTCCTCTTGAAGAACTCCTTCCAGCCAGGATTCACCTCCATCCAGGCTTGAAATCCATGCATTTTAAATATCTCTGAATCAACTCTGATGCAATCCAGGTGTTTCTAATATTTTCCATTAAAACAAACTTTACATTTTTACATTTACAAACATTTCTTCAAGCGTACTCCTTGTAGCATTTGGGTAAAACAAGTGGTTTGTCCAACAAATAACCATCTTATGCTGATAAATTGTGCTTTTGCTGTTTAAAACCTGGCTAGTGCGCTCCCCAGAGGCTGCAAATTCAGTTGAGCGGTGTCTGTCACTCCGCCTTCATTGATGATGAAAGGATGAGGAGTTTTCCCTTTGTTACGTAGGGGTGGGCGGCAACCTTGCAAATGTTGGTGCTCCCACTGGTCGCCGTGGTGACGTACAAAAAAGAAAAGCCTCTGATTGCATTCTACTCCATTCTAGCCTTCCCGTTCCTCACTAAGCCCCACCTCAATGCGCTCGCATTTCTGAATGTGCTGAGAGGCAGGAGACCCATAGAGATTGAGGGAGGATCTAGTTGTTAGGGATACAGTACTTATCACTGTTGTACTTTATAAACACAGAGCTTGGTCTCGCATCCCCCTCTAATGCCGGACCCTTGAAAGCTTTCCCATTTATTTCTTCCACCTCATAAAGGGACCCTGATGCTGTCAATTAACTTTAATTAATATCATAGCTGCTTTTTTTCCCCCCCTGAGCTCCTATCTCCCAAAGGTCCACAGTGGGGAATTGCAGCTTAAAGGGAATGTGGCCAAGTTACAGAACTAACTTTTTTTGTTGTGGCATTAAAATAATATTAAATAATAATAAGTAATACAATAAAATAATTTGAATCAAATCAAATGAATCAAATTTCCATATCAGTGCATCCCTACTGTTTCGGAGATAGGTAGGTGAGTGAGCGGAGGTCTGTGAGTTTGGTTTGGCACAGTTCAGAGTTGGAATACAGCCGTGAGTGTTGATAATGGAATGACGGTGAGTGGGTGTTGATGGTGTGTGTGTGTGTGTGCGCATACATGTGAGGGGGTGTGAGTGTGTCAGAGTGAGGCTAGCGGGCAGAGACAGCTGTCCAGTTGGAGTGTTGCTGTGGAACTGGCAGGAGTGTGAGTGTACAGACCCTCGTAGCCTAATCTGCTCTTTTTCTCCCTCATTTACTGCTGGCTGCAGCCCACTGAACACACACTGTCTAACCCTCACACACACACACACACACACGCACACACCCCTAATTAGCACCGAATCCCAAACCCTAAGCATATCCCAAACTCTAAATAGCAGTGCTGGAACACCTAAAAGTGATTTCTCAGAAGAAAATGAAGGTGTTTAAAATGGTTCTTGGAGCAGGGCTGTAGTAGAACCACTTTTGGTTCCACAAAGAACCATATTTGTCATAGATCTGTGAGGGTGAAGAACGTTTGCTTTGGTAAAGCCCTTTAAACCTTCACACTCTTCACAAAATGTGGTTCTTCTATGGCATTACATAAAGAACACCTTGGACCTCACTAACACTCTTGTCACTGAATGCCATCAAATCCTCACATCAATTCTCCAAAATCTGATAGAAAGCCTAGAAAGACAGTAGAGAGTTTTCCAGCAAAAGCAGCAGACCCTTGATTTTAGAAGAAACGATGAATGAGCAGGTGTCCCAATACTTTTGTCTTTATAGTGTCTCATTTTGCTATTGCTATCTGAATCATTTGTAATAGTTGCATGGATAAGAACTTACTTTTTAGCTCAACAACTTTCTAATTAATACATTTATTGATGAGTTATTGGTATTGATGTTGCACATTGAATATTTAGGCCTTTAAAATGTTTAAGGGCTTAATCTGAGGAGATATTCTAATAGATCTAATCAATACACTGAATTTTCAGATTCCAATCAGTGACTTGTTTTTTCAGCTGTAAGCTTTTCAAATCTTGTTTCAGTGTAGTTCGTCCTCATCACATCTGCAAGGTGCCTCAAGCAGTAAGTTCAGTCCTTCGTTTGAACTTCTAATTGCAGGATTGCTTCAAGGGTCTGCATAAAAGTTATCGCCACTGTTTACATTTCAAATCGTAACATTTACTCTCCAGTCCAATACACACCATACACCGATCAGCCACAACATTAGTACCATTAGTTGCATAATAATAAGCATGTCCCCCATGCGCCACCACAACAGATCTGACAAGACGCCTGAAGATGTCCTGTGACATCAAGACTTTAGAAACAAATCATTTAAATCCTGTAAGCTGTGAGGTGGGGCCTCCATGGATTGCATTAGTGAGCCTTAGGTGTCCATGACCCTGCCAGTTCAAAGGTTGTTGTTTTTTGGAGTACTTTGGGTAGGTGCTGACCACTGCATACCAAGAATACCTGCCTGATTTTTGGAGATGATCCAGCTGTTTAGCAATTGCAATTTGGCTCAAAGTCTGTTATACTTTTTATCAATATAATTCACTTCAACTGTCAGTGGTTTTAAGCTTATGGCTGATTGGTGTATATCAGTATCAAAGTCACAGTAATGAAAAATGATAAATTATGATCGGCTTTGCTTCAGAAACCCAAAGGAACTTGGAGCAAAATCCAAGACAATTATAGGATATGCCCCTTATATTCATACATCACAAACTATTTACATTTTAATAACTGTATTTAGTTTATTGCTGTTTTCTATTTAATTAGTCTTTAATGTTTTGCAAGCTTTGGGACGTCTTAGAAAAAAACGACTGTGGCTAAATGGAATGTCAGCGCAGTTCACAAAGCTGACTGAGATTTGAGAATTACCTTTTGGTGGAGGCGTAAATTTGTTGAAATATCGCCAAACGTTGGCCCTGTTAAAGTATGCAATAATTGAACTGCATTTTTCAGAGGTTTATGATCAATATATAACTAGAATTGTTAAGTCAAGCCAAGTCATCACTGTCAGAGCTGCAGCTTGTACAGAATGAGGCGCTTTCTCAGCGTGCGCTGTCAAGCGGGTTTAGTGGAGCTTTGGGCTCATTGGATTACGCCTCTTCCATCAGCTGCACAGCCTGGCGCAGCATCCATCAACACCCGAACTGCCATTTCCCCTCACCTCTGCTTCCACCCCTGCACCATTACCCTGAATAAACGATCTGTCCATCTCGGAGAATAATTATCTTCATTATGTTTCAATATGTGTTCACCTCATAAACAGAGGCACAACCTCTGACCTGATCGATGCTACGTTGATGTGAAACCCTGTCGAGGAGCAGGGGGTCATTAATGCGGGATGAAGGCTGTATCTCAACCACATATTTTTTTTTGCCTCACTGAAATGCTAATGGATTATGGGAAAAGGAGACAGTTTCACCTTAATTAAAATATGAGGAATTCACAGCTGAAAAGAATCATTGTGCATTGTGTCTGTTTCTCGCGATAACATTCAAAGGGGGGATGAAAAGGTGTTTATACTTTTATTTCCCATTTCATTTTTCATATCACCAGTCATCGCCCATGGCTGCTATGTTCATAGCACTTGTTTTAAAGACAGCTCATGTTGTAAAAGTTTTCAATAACGGAAGCTCTTCTGCTTTAGTCAGGCTGTGGCCCAGGTGACAATAAGGTGTCTATGCCCCGTCCCTGCCCTCTGACTGACAACTGCTAAGAAAGGATGCATTTGTGGGTGGGGCATAGACACCTTATTGTCACCTGGGCCACAGCCTGACTAAAGCAGAATAGCTTTGGTTATTGAAGACTTTTACAACATGAGCTGTCTTTAAAACAAGTGCGGTGAACATGGGCTATGACTGGCTGAGAAAGCGCCTCATTCTGCGTCTCATTCTGCACAAGCTGCAGCTCTGACAGTGATGACTTGGCTTGATTGGCACCTCCAAAACATCAGGCAGGTCTTGTGGGGTATTCCTGGTATGCAGTGGTCAGTTCCCGGTATGCAGTTGGCCTACCAAAAGTCTTTAGGGGGAGGGCAAACGATGAACCAGTCACAGGGTTACGGTCCCCAAAGCTCATTAATGTGATCCACGGTGGCCCCACCTCACCACTTTCAGGACTTAAAACAGATGCTGCTAATGTGTTGGTGCCAGATATCACAGAACCGATTCAGAGGTCATACATTTACATTTACGGCATTTAGCTGACGCTCTTATCCAGAGCGACTTACAAGGTTTACACGTATTACAGAGGTGGGCCAACGTAGTGTTAGTGTCTTGTCCAAGGACTCTTATAGGTGTAGCAGAGCATAGCCACCCAGACCGGGAATCGAACCCCAGTCTCCCACATGGTATGGTAGCTCACTGGCAGGTAGTGGTGTTATCTGTGGCGCCACACCAACCACCAGATCTTGACAGATCAGAGCTTTTTTTGCAGCACAAGGGGGGGCTACACAGCTTTAGACAGCCTCCCCCCTGTCTCTAAGTCTTTCTCTATCTCGCCTCATCATTGCCTCAAAGCAGTAGGATGTTCTCAGCTCAGGAAATGTTCCGGGTCTGACTGGGTGGTGCCACTTTCTGTCAGATTTTCGCCGCTACCAGTCAGTTAAACAGATGCAAAGTGAAAGGGAGCAGGTCTACCCTTCTCTTTCACCATTCATGTGTATACTTGGGTATGTGTGTGAATGTGTGTGTGTGTGTGTAGATAGCAAGATTGAGTGAGTCATGTGTCTAGCCTTGATGTTTGTCATGACGTGTGCCACAGGAAATGAAATGTAGTCTTTATCTGAGCTCCTGACGGAGTGACGTTTCAGTCTTAAATGAACTAGCCGCAGGCAGAGCGAGAGAGCAAGAGAGAGAGAGTTAGAGAGGGCTGAGTGGATGCCCTGCTCTCTCTGCTGTGAATAGAAGAGCAGCACTGAGGTGTGTTGAGCAGTACAATGTGTATTGACTACTGTAAGGCCAGAACATGGCTGTATTTGCAGAAGATGGATTTCAGACACTGTGGGACGTTCAATTCTCCTCAATTTATTCCCTCTCTCTCTGTCAGCTCGCCCTTTCACGTGTACATGTAGAGTGTAGCTGTGAATAGAGGCCCTGCGAGCAGAGTGCAGAGTGGGTGTATTTATGAACATCTACAGTATATGGGTACTTAATTCATTTCTGTGGCTTTTATTCTTATAATTCTCCCTCTCTCTCTCTATCTCTATCCCTGTGTCTCTCGCCCATTGTTTCATTCTCACATGTGTTAAACCTGCAGTGACAGCGGCCAAACATATCATTATATTTCTGATTTTGGACGGGTGGCTGTTCAGGGTGTTTGGCCGCGTGTGTGGTGTGAATGGTGTCGATCGAGGGTCCCAGCTGCTTGGCGGACTGTATAATGAGGTTTAGCTGTCTTTGTTGACAGAGTGCCTATTTAGTAACTCGTTCCTCGCCAAGCTTCTCCTCACTCTCGGAGCTGAGATTTTTCGCTCCGCAGCTGCCTTTTTGTCTTATCTCCATGCACCACCATGCATCCAGTGTGTTCAGCAGCTTTCTGTACCGCAGAACACTCTCTATATTTAACCAGAACTGTTTACATAGTTCCGAATTTTGCTCCTGAGTCAGATGTGGCATTTAGCCTGTTTTAAAGACGTCTTTGGCACAGCTATTTATGAGTAGACTTTTCATCTCGATGCGAATGTTGTCAAAGGTGACAGAAATTCCTATCTATCAACCAAACTACCCGCCCACTCATACACTCACCCATCCACCCACCCACCAACCTACCAACCTACCAAAACCTGCAACCACACCTAACCCACCCAAACACCCACCCACCTACCTATCTACCTAACAACCAACCAACCCACCAAAACCTACCTCCATACCTACATGACTAAATATTTTTTGCAGGGTGGGATGTCTGATCATTCATCCTCTGCTTTTGTTTTTCCTCCCCTCTTAAAGGCATAGTGTGGCCTACTGAGGTTGGCATGTCATAGAGTGGACATTTGCCAAGGCCTGGACAGAACTGCTGCCTTAGCTTAGTGTCTGTGTACTGTATGTGTGTGTACATGTGACTGCATTGGCCAAGCTGCTGGTCAAGCTGCAGCTTCCAGGTTAATGACAGAATATTTTATTTGTCATTAAAGAGCTCCAAGAGGGCCTGTGTGGTGTTGCTCCATTGCTTCAGCTTCCCCCTGTTTTCCTCTCTCTCTCTCTCTCTCTCTCTCTCTCTCTCTCGCGCTCTCTCGCTCTCTCTTCCTCTGTTTTCCTGTGAAAGAAAAAGCTACAGTGACTTAACAAGCTCTCAAATCATTCTTGGCCATGTCACATTTCATGACTCTAGAATTTGGTTTAAGGGCATGGAAGGATCTGAGACAGGAAGTGGTAATGAAGTGAGGTTTGTTGGCTATGGCAGCATGTCTCATCAAGACGTGTTACAGTTCAGTAAATACTGTATGTAGTGATTGTGTGAAACAGTATATATAGTTTTTGCCCTAGATGTGATCCAAGTACTCTTAGTGCTAGGCTAAAAGGTAATGCTAGCCTTTTGCTATCCCTTCTTTCCATCATTCGTTCCCATCAAAACAAACTGGACTCCCTCAGATGCCTATGAAACCGAAAGCTAACGCCACACCCCAGAAAGAAAAGTGATAGATTATAGTTTTTTACCAGTAAGACTTGAGAAGGCAGAATCCGGGGACCAGCCAATTACTGCAGAGCTTATTAACCCTCAGTATAAAGAAAAACCAGCATGTTTTATTTTGAGGCAAAATAACAGGGTTGTAAATAGGCTTATAACGTCACATCAGCAGTTCTTGCTCCCCATCATCACACAACAACTTATAATACTTAATATATATATTATAATAGTTAATGCATTCTGTGTTACCTTTGCATTGCCCAGTGCTCAAGTCTGCAAAGGGCCTTCTACAGTACCACACAGCCACAAACGCCCCTACTGAAAAATCCAGCTCAAGACCAGCTTGGTCATACTGGATGTTTACCATGGTCAGGTTGCTCATGCTTGTAGACCATCTAAACCAAATGCCCTATTCTGGTCTTAAACCAGCTTGACCAGCTTGAGCTAGCCAGTCTGTTTTTTTCAGCAGGGCTATCACCATCGATCATTTTGGGCGCCAGGGTAGACCCTTCCAGTGTTTCTTTGAAGAACTAAGGGATACAGAATGGAGGTAAAAGTAATAGGAGAAAACACACTTTTGTCATAAGCATGAATCTTTTACTGCGGAAATGAGGGACATTTGGAGAGAGATACAGGCAGTGTTCTCTGCGTCTAAACACAAAGGCTCGCTGCATCTCAGAGAGCTCTGAAAAGAGGAGTCTCTTTCGCTTCTCTGTTCTGTACAGTTGACAGCCCTCTTCGAGACGCCCGTTCACTGCAGAACAATAGTCATATTCAATTATGTGTGTGGGTGATTGCGTGTGCGTGTGAGCCGGGGTTTGTGCTGTATTAAAAGTTTTATACCTCAGCATGGTTCTGAGAATAGAGCAGTATACTGTATGATGTGGTGCAGGACTGTGAGGTGGATCATACTGTGCATGCTGAGAAGATGAAGAAGAAAAGTATCTAGTAGCTTCTTTAGTTTTGCACTGGAGCCTTGAGGCTGATAACGCTAATGTCCATTGGCAAACTGTGACTTGCTCAAGGGCCCAACAGTGGCAGCTTGCCGGAAATCGAACCCACAACCCTGTTATTGATAGCCCGGCGCTCTAACCGCTGAGCCACCACTGCCCCTTACAGACCTAAGGCTATTAATGTGTCGGCTAGTCTCCCTGTGGGATTCACAGCCATATGCAAAGCTTGTGTATCTCTGATCAAATTATATGTTTTACTACTTTCTATGGACCAAAAATATTGGGACACCTGCTCATTTTTTCCATCTTTTGGAGGAACATCTGCACCCTCAGCAGTGGGTGGAGCAGATAAATCTGTGTTGAAACGGTGTTCTCTGGAATGATGGTTGATGATGGTGATTTTCCATCCAATACTTTTGGGATGAGATAGGAAGTTGGTAATGAGATAGGGTTGTGATCATCCAACAGCCTGACCTCATTAACGCTCGTCTCATTGAATGCAATCAGATCCTTATAGCAATTCTCCAAAATCTAGTAGAAAGATAGTAGAGACAGTTACTCTGACAAAAGCTTTTTTCTTTTTTTTTTAAGAGTCAGTAAATAAGTGTCCCAATACTTTTGTCGATATAGCGTATTTCAATTTCCAGAAGTTGGTCTCCTCTGAGGGTCCTGAGGGTTCCGTTCTGCCTAAATCATCATACACTTGCTCAGACTGTGTTATTGAGTGATGTTTAATAGATTTTAATGCATGCCAGCTACACTTCAGCATCCTTTCTCTTCTAGATGCTGAACACTTTAATTTGTATAGACAGATTTATGAGGAGCATATAATTAACAATTACAGTTTTTCAGTGGCTGCTTTTACCATCTAAAATAAAGTAGCATTTTGCATTTCACTGTTACGCCTCTATCTCTGTGAACCAGCTGCATAACAGTATGGACTAATTTCACCCCAGTGTCAGTTCCAAATGCAGTATATTATTTTTGGTGCAATTTCTGTATACCGCTCCAGCCAGCACTGTGTATGTGTGTGTACTCCTGAGTGTGTGTGTGTATGTATGTGTGTCTCAGTGGTAAAGTAGCTCAGGCATGTGCTAAGCAGCGGGTTAACGCTTTGCCTCAGACACGCTCTGCAAATCTTTTTAATTTGCTCTCTGCCTTTGCTGGCTGCCTGAGCGCTGGGGCCTGTAATAAGGTGCTGATGCCCCAGTGCCCTCCCCAAGGCCATGGCTCTGTGCCACCCTGCTGAAGTTCAGACACAGAGGGACGCAAATGCAAAAACACAAGAACTCGTCAGTCTAGCCCATCAACACATAACTTCATAGGTGCCAACTAAGGGTAGGCTGAGTGGGTTTGTGGGGGGGGGGGCAGATAACAAAAGGTGGGCAGGGCAATGCCCCTGCAATCTTAGCGCCAAGCTCATAAACAGTTGGAAAACGGCAGCGATAGTGAAACTGTATTAAACATTGTGAAAACACTGATTTTGAGCTGCGCTGTTTTCAGCATGCTAGCACTTGTTGAGTGCTTTTTTCTCCTCTGGGTTGCCAGATTTACGCTTCTCTCACCAATTTGTGGTAAAAAAAAATGCAGCCACATGTGGAAATGATAAATTCACAGACTGCATTATTTCTGCTGTACTTTCTAAATGTACCAGGACACCATAGATTTATACTTATCTAATGAGTGTATATGGATTCTAGAGTTGAATAGCTGGTTATCTAAGGACAGACATGCACATACAGTGTCAGAAGATGCAAACTTTGGCTGGTTTGATGACACTTTGCTTATATCCAGATTAATAACTAATGTTTTTGTCTAGGGAAGCTTAAATGATCCCTGTTTTTATTGGCTTTGACAGTTTCTTCCCTTTCAATGAGGAACACAAAAGCTGCCTGAGGGTCACTGGTCCCCCCTTACTGAAATCCTGTGTAATTTCTAAAGGCACAGTGATACAGCAGGCTGTTTAGGCCAGGAGTGATCGGAGGTTGAAGGGTTGGGTCATGTAAAAATGTATTATATATATTAATTTTGATATTTAAAGACACACAGATGTGGGCTAAGTGGACATGACATGAGTAAACAGGACTCTCTCAGTCGCTCACATTTAGCAGGCCGAGGATTTTCAAGAAGGGGGAACCAGGGAGCTTCTGGCCACTTTACTGTGCAAAAGTTGAAGGAAGGAAACTCAAAAACCAGCATAACCACATCAGCAGCATCTCCCAAATGTACCCACATTACAGCATGACTCCAGGGTCCACAGACATTGGCCACAGTGAATAAGGGGAACGGGGCACTGCTTGTTTGAGTGCAAATGACACTGAATCTGTGCTGCTGTTGCTTCAACAACACAACCTCAACTGATTCATTAAGATCATTAGATTAATTGTGAAGCATTAGGTCTGGCCTGTGAACTGTTTAGAAACACTGTCGATATGCAAACCCAAGCATCCCAGCAAACGAACAACACCTCGTATGTCTATTCAGCTGGTTTAAACAGATTAGAAAGTTGAACCACATTGGACTAGTCTATTATAGTGTGAGTCTTGGCAGTCATAGCACTGCACTCTTTTATTTACAAGGGTAATGGATTGGTTGAGGAAATTATATTGAAACAGTTATTGCATTGATAGGGAGGAGCCCCGACCCAGCACAACTATTAGCTTTATTCCCTTCACTGGAAGCCCTGTTTGTTCTCCTTTGTTGCCATTTCCACTTGGGTGTGGAGGTGACTAATGGGGGCTAGTGGAAGTCACGATGGAGGCAAAATTGTAGATGAGTCAGTTCTTTTTTTTCCCATTGTTTTATACACTCTGCCATTAGCGTAAGATCAGCCAGGGATGCATTAAGGGCCAGGCAGTAATTATGAGTGTTTTGGAGTGGATGTGCGTGTGTGTGTGTGTGTGTGTGTGTGTGTGTGTGTGTGTGTGTGTGTGTGTGTGTGTGTGTGTGTGTGTGTAAGGGGGAGGGGTGGTTAGGAATGAAGCACTCTTTTAGCCTGCTATTTTAATTGAGGGAAGTGACTGGACACAGGAGATTTGAGCTCCAGTCAGCTCTGAAGCTGCTGACAGTCACTCAGCGGCTCTTCAGAGAACACCCCGTACCCTGCTGCTCACACTGCCTCCGCCATCAAGCTCGTACAGTGGCAATGAAACGTGCACACTTGGAAAGCTTATCCACATTCTGTAAAGAATCGGCTGCTGTGATAGTGTGTATATACACTCTTAAAGGTATGATCAGTTTAAAGATGTATCATTCACTCCTCTGTCAAGCAAGGGTCAGCTGCAAAACTAGCCCACGTTGAATTCACTGAATTCATTTGAGATGTTACGCACACCAGGACAATGAACCACTGAAGTTATAAGGAGTGTTTCAATCGCAATTCAGGGCGAAAGTCATTCGAACGGGGATCACTTACATATACTGTGTAATTCTAAAAGGCACAGTTTTAGAACAGCATGTCTTATTCAGGGATAAAAAAGAGGTCATGGAGTTGGGTCATATAAAGTGAATAATGATTTTGATTAACCCCTTAAACAGCCTATGAGCCGGTAAGACGAAAGTGTAATTACAAACGTTTATTACCTAGGAATAGACCACCAGTCTGTACAGAAGTCCCTGTAGTTACTGAATAATACGCCTTTCTGCATAATATCATAATAAGGCATTGGGTCCTTATGCTTCAACTAACCAAAATTAATTCAACTTCATATAAAAAAATAATAAACAAGGAAAATGTTGGGCAAAAAATAAAGTTCCTAATTAATAGCATATATAATATCATGTAATCTTTTATTTGTTATACAGTAGAGCCTTTACATTATATGGATGCTCTTTAAAATCTAATTTTGAATCTTATTTAATAACAGCAATGGTTTTATATATAGAACCACACTTTTAACCATTGCACAGGTGCTGTCCCACCTGTAGGATCTGAACATTCAGCTTTGAACATTCAAAAAGTCATCAGCTTTATTTTTACTGATTCATCAAATCTGTCTACTAATTAGTCCACCCACAACATGCATCCCTACAATTCAGCAATTTTCCATTTAATCTTAAATGGTCCAGAGGTTACTCTAGGAGAACCATTACAGGTGGCCAGAACTTGAAATGATGCATTTTTCAGAAGTTCTTTAAGTAAAGGCAGCAGTTTTGTTAAGAACCATGAAAACTCAAAGAAGAATTTGAATGAATGATTAATTGGGTCTTTGCCTGGTTTAATGGTTGTATGATTGGTGTTTTTTATTTGTAGGTTCTTAAACATTAAAAAAGGTTCAAACTCTTCAATTAAAATGTATTAAAAGAACTATTCACTGATTTACAGAAATCCCTCTTGTATATGGTTCTTTAAAGATGCTATTAAATAGTTCTCTATCACCTGAAAGAAAACCACTACTGTTATAAGTTATAAGTTAATATGATGAATACAATGTTAATAGTAATTAACATGAGCAGAGGTAATTACTGCCATGTGATTGTCATATAGGTGTGTGTATGTGTGTATTTTACAATTGTGTTTTTTCTGTTTCTAAAAATGTGTATGACTGTACACATCAGTGCAGTGTGACAGGTTCCTATATGTGAGTGTGTGTGTGTGTGTGTGTGTGTGTGTGTGTGTGTGTGTGTGTGTGTGTGTTGCATGACACTGATGGCTCTTGGCAGGCAGGATGACTTCATTAGGCTGCTCTTCGTGGACATTGTGGGAGCATCTCCACCGCTCCGTGGGTCATGTGCCTCCACGGCTCTTCTTATCCAGACGATGAAGTGGTGAACTCTGCTCCTCTTGCAGACTGAGCTGGAGCCAAGCATTAGCGCTTAATGTGGATGGAGAAACGCCCTGCTTCAGCATTAAATAGAAAGAGACATGCTAGATAGCCTCAGCAAATGAACTGGCTCTAATAACCAGATGGAGAGCTCTGGGAGGGGACCAATTTCGCCTCATTACAGGAATAAATTGCAGCTGAAGTTCTGTTTTTCTGTTTTTCAGAAAAGGCAGGGGAAAGGGTGTGTTGTTGTTGTAATTGTTGTGTTTGAGGCTTTATTCTGTTCCCTGAGGCCACTGTGCCAGGCCTTTACTAAGGTATGACCCCTGTGAGAGACCCTTTCTGTGGAAAGCATTAGCAAGCATTGATGTGAGCATTTAGCTGCTCTTGTGACTAGCAGACATTTTTTTGTGTCTTATCACAGAAGACCAGATTTGCATCAGCCTTACAGGGATGGCCTGTACTCGCTTCTACAGGACACCTAGTGGCCAATTCATTTCCGACAATAGAAGCTGCCTGATTGGGTTGGATTTCTATTTTTTATTGGTTTCAATCTAATCAGCCAATCATGTGGCAGCAGTGCGATGCATAAAATCATGCAATTACGGGTCAGTAGCTTCAGGCATTGTTTACATCAACCATCAGAAAGGAGAAGAAAATGTGCTTTCAGTGACTTTGAATGTGGGGTGATTGCTGGTGCCAGGTGGCCTTTTCTGAGTATTTCTAGAACTGCTGATCTCCTGGAATTTTCAGCACAACCGTCTCTAGAGTTCTCAGAACGGCGCAATAAGGAAAAAACATCAGTGATGTTTATGAGAGAGGTCAGACAGGGTGTAGCTGACAGAAAGGCTACAGTAACCCAGATAACAACTGGTGAGCAAACTGGCAAACTGTGGTGAGCAGAAAAGCATCTCAGACTGCCCAACACGTCCAATTTGAGACAAATGGGCTGCAACAGCAATATGTTGGGTTCTACTTCTGTCTGCCAAGAACAGAAAGCTGAGGCTGCAGTAGGCTCACCACCAGCTGAACAGTTGAAGACCGGAAAAATTTAGCCTGGTCTGATGAATCTTGATTTCTGCTGAGGCTCAGAGATTGTAGGATCTGAGGTTGGCACCAACAGCATGAATCCATGGACCCGACGTGCTTTGAGTTAGCAGTCCAGCCTAATAGAGGTGGTGTAATGGGGTGGGCAATGCTTTTTTGGCACACTTTAGGCCTGTAAACACCAATCACTCGAATGCCACACACGGTTTGAGTACTGTTGCTGTCCATGTGCATCCCTTCATTACCACAATTCACCCAACTTCTAACAGCTGCTTTCAGCATGATAATGCACCATGTCACTAAGCAAAGGTTGTCTCAAACTGGTGTCCTGAACATGACAATGAGTTCAGTGTTCCTCAGTGGCCTTCCCAGTTCATGATTCTGAATCCAACAGATAATTTTTGGGATGCAGCAGAATGGGATCTAGTTGCAGCCTGAATTTGCACCTAAATAATCTACAGAAATTGGGTCTGCAATCATTTCAACATGGACCAGAATATCAAAAAAGGCAGCAAAAGGCCCAACCCAGTATTCGTGTAGTGGTCCTAATAAAGTGCTCTGTGAGTTTCTATATGTTTACATGTTTTCCTATTCAGTTAGAGAGTTCCTGACAGTGTTAAGATGATCAACTTCATTGTGGGCCTGAAAAATATGGAGCCACCGGTTGCCTCATAGAGCCGTATGCAGACTCATGTTCAGCTGTTGTGAATGTGTGCGTTTGTGTGTGTGTGCTGGGTGTAGCATTGCGTGACTGAGCTGACTGACAGCCACCGTGTGATGCTGGTTACTCCTGAGAGAGAGCCATCTCTTACTGGGATGTGTGAAAACCTCAATTCCAGCACAGTGCAGCTGGTGCAACAGTAATTACCTAACAGCACTCCCTACTGAGGACGAGACGTCTCTCACTACCTTCCTCTCTCGCTTTCTCTCCTTTTCTCTCTCTCCTCACCCCTGTTTCTCTCTCTTTCTGCTGAATAGCTGAATGAATGATGCAGTTGCTCTCTAAAACAAAGGAACCACAACACGTTCTTTGAAGTGATCTATGAAATAATTGCTTTCGACTGCCTAAAGAACCTTTTGAATTTATGATTTATGAAGCATTTTTTTTTAAGTGTGAAAAAGAAGCCTTTTAAGGTTTAAGAAGGAGCTAGACATGTTGACTTTTTGGGTAGACCCGCCCCCTTTTCACAGGCCAAGTTTGTCTCAGACCACCTTCATTGATCTTACAGCGTGATGCAAAGCCGACTTTTACCCTGGATTCCCAGTTTGTCCAGTAAGTGGAGTGGTTCAACAGTAAAAGTGCAGCTCATGTAAGTTCCACTACAAGCCACCATCCTTGAAGAAGCACGCAAAACAAGCATCCAGACCTTTTTTGCTTGCTGTCTCTTGACTCCATCTGAAGACCCGTCTCTTTCAAGAGTACTCAGTTCAGCACTTATTTTGAAGGCGTGTGATTGCACTCATATCTCTTGTCAGTTGGGCTTTCAGGCAAAGTGTAGTGTATGTTGAGTATTGTGTATCTAGGTGTTCATACTGACTTCTGTATTTGGCAGCATTTAGCTTGAGGTAGGTGTGTAGGTCGCTCTGGTTAAGAGCATCTGCTACATGCTGTAAATTTAAATGTAAATGCTCCCGAGAGTCCTATTCTATTGACAGTACTTCTCTACAGGGACTAGACAAGCTGTGTGTGTGTGTGTGTGTGTGTGTGTGTGTGTGTGTGTGTGCATTTGCACATCTGTGTCAGCAGTGGGTGCGACTTACAGTAGCTGAATGCATTCCTTAGAAGGGCTGTCCACAAGTATGTGGACATGAAGTGTATAATACAGTGTTTATTACCGGTCTAATCACATAATAAGCTACTCAGGTGTCTGATTTTTCATGACTGTAATTGACGGTGGATGTCCAGATTAGCAGCAATGAACAAGCCTCTCATCTTTTTGTTTATTAGGGGTTGTGTGTGTGTGTATGTTTGTTTTGACTGATCACAGATATCATTCCCAGCCATATTTCCTGCGGCCAAAGGCAGTAGCCTCCTGTAGAGATGTATGATGCTGTCGATAAGGAGGATATTAAAAAGCACTCTTCTCTCTCATACTGGCAGCTGCTGCCTCAACGGGATCGTTTAGAATCATAAAACTGTGTTTTCACTGCCGCTTCACTCTCCAAGGAATACACAAAAACACAGCTGTTACTACTACACAATAAACCCTCCGACATTCTGCTCTGGGCTCCTGAACAATAGTTTGCACTGTGGGATCTTCATTCATTAGCAGGAGTTTAAACTCGACAATGAATGCTTTTCGGTTCTGTGTTTTCGTGCTGTTGAAAGTTTGCTTGTTGTCATTTAGAAGACTTGTTCCTGACTTGGTTGATTCTGACTTGGAAAAGAATGGTGCAGTGACTGTTTTTCACCAGTAGAGGGCCTTTCTGAAAACACCAGTAGAGGACCTTTCTGAAAACATCTTCTCTCAGTGTGCGGATGCTGAGTGGGGAGATGTCTTGTGGGGGCGTTGCGACAGCGCTGTCACATTTATTGGGCCAAGGCCATCCAGCACAGCGCAACTTTGTTTAACTCTTGGAAGACTTATACCATCATTTTTGCTGCACATTTCAATTACTTACTTACTTATTTACTTAATTATGGAAGCATATTTTTATTAATTAGTAAGTATGATTAGCTTATTTGCATTTCATTTGCATTTTAGCAAACAGGTACATTTTATAAACCGATAAATTATCAAAACAGATAAAGTATTGGGACACCTGCTAATTCATAGTTTCTTCTAAAATCAAGGGTATTAAGACAGAGTTTATCCTGCTTTTGTTGGAGTAACTGTCTGCACTGACCAGGGAAGGATTTTTACTAGATTCTGGAGCATTGCTGTGAGGATTTGATTGCATTCAGTGACAAGTGCGTTAATGAGTTCATGATGTTGGATAATTACCACCCCGCCATATCTCCAACTCCCCAATTCATCCCAAAAGTATTGGATGGAGCACAGTCCATCATTCCACAGCTCAATGCTGGTGAGCTTTATACCCCTCTAGCCCACACCTGGCATTGGAGGCATGGAGCCAATAGGGTCATGCTAATCAGTGCAACATAAAGTAGCTGAATGCATTCATTAGAATATCCACATACATTTGACATATATATGCAATCACATACCGAGGCAACAGGTATCCTACATATACAGGATCTTCAGTAAATTAGAAGGTGTGGGTGTGGTAGAGGCCTCGTAGAGTTGGCCCATGGATCCAGAATGGTTTAATACAGGCCTGCTTTTCACCTCTCTATCTCTCTCTCTTTTTCTTTCCGTCATGCTGTAAGTGTTCTCTTTTGTCGCCATTCAGCATTTCATGACTTGAGCATAATTTTAGCCTGGGTCAGATGTTTGGTAAGTGGGGAGAAGACCCTCAGGCGTTAGAAAAGCCCAGTGGCTATCTCTGCTAGGGGCTGAAGAAAATGATGTAACATGGAGAATTGAGCCTTCAGGGCCACACACATACATGCTGGTTCCAGTCCACAGGTCCTGAGGGGAATTCCACACATCCAGACTCTTTTGCAGACTGCTAGCCAGCCCCATCTCCCTGGCAACATCTAATCACTGTCATCCCAGCACACGCTGTGTGATGGGATTAGATAAGATTATGCTAATTTCCCAGAACATCCACATGTGTGGACACACACACTCAGCAGGAGTGGGTGATGTGAGCTTACATTTCTATCCAAATATTTTCCACTATCAGAACAGCAAAAATATTCTTATCATTATTTTAAATATATCAGATGTTCTGATTTTCAGGTTTATTCAGCAGTGTGATGTTTCATTTAAACTGTGTTACATTGTCTGATGAGTTTAGGCCTGCTGAGTTTATTTTAGGGAGCAGGGTTGGATGGGTTATATCATATATGGGCTTATTACAGTATCTGTGATGTGGTAAAATACATAGGACAGTACCAAGATGCCTGTATACAAAGTCAGCTAACTCAACTTGAGTTTAAAGTTCTCCTAACTGACATTTATTAGTTCTATTTCTCAGTTTGATCAACATTAAATTTCAAGTTGAGCCTCAAAAACATTAGGAAATGAGCTGCAGCTGAAACTGATTAAATACTGTGTAAGACATTTGGTATGTGGCTCCTCCCCCTCAATCTGTTTACTGTTTATTCCCAATTGCAGGTTAGAACTTCCCGATTATGCAGGGGAAGGCTTTCTAGTCTCAGACCCATAACCGAGGAGGGCCGTGATGTTGATTGGAACTTCTGTGGGGCAGTGGTGGCTCAGTGGTTAGAGCACCAGGCTTTTGATGACAGGGTTGTGGGTTCGAGACCCGGGCTCAGCAAGCTGCCACATTTGGGACCTTGAGCAAGGCCCTTCACCCTCTTTGCTCCCCAGGTGCCACCACGATGGCTGCACACCTTTATTAGTGTGATTAGATCATGTGTGTGTGTGTGTGTGTGTGTGTGTGTGTTCACTGCATGGATGAGTTAAAGGTGGAGGCCCAATTCCATCTCTGTCTGATGACACAAATGGTGAATATGGTTGTCTTGTTTTGTCTCTTAAAAGCTGGCGGTTAGACTGTTGCACCATCCTAGAGCTGTGTAACGCTGTACATATTTTGTGTCCATTAAGAAACAGAAATGTCCCCAGCCTGGGGATGTTGTGTGGTAATAGAAGTTCTAGCCTGCAGATGTGAATAAACAGTAAACAGATTGAGGG
Organism: Salminus brasiliensis; assembly: GCF_030463535.1. Taxonomy (NCBI): domain Eukaryota; kingdom Metazoa; phylum Chordata; class Actinopteri; order Characiformes; family Bryconidae; genus Salminus; species Salminus brasiliensis. The sequence continues at coordinate 11,029,506 of NC_132895.1, forward strand.
GGAAGAGCCACAGACTAAACATCTTACACAGTAGTTACTCAGTTTTAGCTGCAGCTCATTAAATAATGCTAAATAAGCTTAAACAAACGCTTTGAAACAGTTACTTCATCATTTTAATTAGGCCTAACTACATTTGTTTTTAATATAAAGAGTAGTAATTTGACGGACCAGGTCCTGTTCATGTCTGATTTCATATGAAATAATACTAGCAGGCTCGTTGTGTAATAGATATTTAACCTTATTTTAGTATAAGTGTAAAATGAATGGTTGTGTTTGCTTGTGTGTGTCCTGCAGGATTTTGGCCACGGTGGGCTCAGATTTCGACCTGAGGACGCTCCGCGCCGTCCGAGTGCTGAGACCTCTTAAGCTGGTGTCAGGAATCCCCAGTAAGTCTATAATCGCAAATGTGGTCCCAAACAGAACCATGTTTGTAAAAGCAGTGTGTGAGTGTGAAGAGCCTTTCAAAGGTTAAGAGAATCGTCTCTTAATGCAAAGCTTCTTCACCCTCACACATCTCTTTCACAAACATGGTTCTTTAAGGTATCAAACATTTCTCTTCTATGGCATCACTCAAATAACCATTTGTAGCACCTTCAGTTTTAAGAGTGTATAATAGCTAACTGTGACTCCCACTCCCTCGTCTTTCTCTCTCAGGTCTACAGGTTGTGCTGAAGTCCATAATGAAGGCCATGGTTCCTCTGCTGCAGATCGGCCTGCTGCTCTTCTTCGCCATCGTCATGTTCGCCATTATCGGCGTGGAGTTCTACATGGGCAAGTTCCACTCCACCTGCTTCAAAGATACAGGTCAGTCTGATCTGCTGGCCCGTTCAAAGCCCACGGGACCAATTTTCCATGGAAGGAGCCAGATTTACTCAATCTACTGTCTGCTCTGACAGCATCTCCAGTGTACTGCAGTTAGGACATGATCATGCTGGGATTTTGTGCTTCCTGATGCCGGCACTGGCCAGAGGGTAAAGTCGTTGCATCGTTAATTAGCTGAAGATATATATGCACTCATTTGGAGGAGTAATATTGGGCAGTTTAAAAGCTTGTTAACTTTCAATAGGAATATTGTCAATAGGGAAATAAGCTCAACCAAAGACAAGAAAAAAACAATCATCATAGAAATCAGTGTGGTAATTAAACGTATTAATAGTCTTATAATTGTGTATTGCTGGCATTCAAACAATATTAATCCCACCTGAGTTTTCTGGTTTCTAGCCAGACGTGAAAGAGGACACTAACACTCGGCTGGCTGTAAACATGTAAGCCTCGACATGTTTGTTTAACCCCTTAAAAAGCCTACGATCAGCCCGTGGGCCGAAAGTGTTACCAAACTGTTACCAAAGAATAGCCCCACCAGTTTGTACAGACGCCCCTGTAGTTACTAAGTAATACACCCTAGTGTGTGATAAGCCTAGGAGTGTTAAGGGGTTAATCTATTAAGCTTAATTTATTTTTCATTTCATTAGTTTTTAATTACAGTTTCTTACATACTAGGCTGATTTAATACCCCAGTCAGAATGTTTATTTCCCTTTTTCATTGCATAATATCCTGCTAGCTGTTGGCAGACCTAATCGGTTGCTTCCCTGGAACATTAGAGCCATGAATGCAATAAAATAAAGCCTTATAACTGAAAGCAATGATTCAGCCAGAATACAAATGTGCACGATCCTCCCCCCCAGCCCAGATATAGTCAATCAGACAGTGCTTGATCTCCACAGATTGTTTCCTTAGTTTGGATGTGGAGGTCTGGAGCTTATAGCCACTAGGCTAACGTAATGTGTTCTGCCTAAATTACCACACATTCTCCTCAACTGTGTTGAAGGTTAAGCCAATTAAAAAAGAGACATGCTTATGTGCTTACTGACACGCTGTTATCAGTTCAGCTCAACTCAGGTTGACTTTATTGTGTTGCCAAAGCACAAAAGTATTAGGACAGCTCCTCATTCATCGTTTCATCCAAAATCAAGGGTATTAAAAGAGAGGTTAGGATGTTGAATGATCACCACCCCACCTATTCCCCAGCTCCCCAACTCATCCCAAAGGTATTGGATGGAGCACCATCCATCATTCCAGAGAACACTGCTCCACAGCTCCATGCTGGGGGGCTTTCTCTGTAGGCTACTTCTCTACAGGGACTAGACAAGCTGTGTGTGTGCATTTGCACATCTGTGCCAGCAATGGGTGTAACTTAAAGTAACAGAATGAGGTCAGGATGTTGAATGGTTCACCAACCTTAACTCCCTAACTTATCCTAAAAGTACTGTATGAAGCCCCATCCATCATTCCAGAGAAAACCGTTCCACTGCTTCTCAGCTCAGTGCTACCCCTCTAGTCCACAACTGGTATTCGGTATGTGTTAGGTATACCTCTATAGGGACTAGACAGCAGTGGGTGCAACTTAAAGTTACTGAATGCACTCATTAGGAGTCCACAAACATTTGGACATATAGTTCTCTCTCTTTTGAGAATGAAATGACTGCTTGCTGAATCTCAGTAGTGTGAACTTACTAAGGTTATGCAGATCAGTCCTGTATCTACCGCACCTGACCATCCCTTAGGTTTGTCTGCCAGCTGTAGCCTGTGTGTGTGTGTGTGTGTGTGTGTGTGTGTGTGTGTGTGTGTGTGTGTGTGTGTGTGTGTGTGTGAATAAAGAAGAGGTCTTGACAGGTTGTTAATGTACATGATATGTATGTGTGTGTTTGTGAGTTATTTCAGTACAATGTGTGTGTGTGTGTGTAATTAGCCTGTGCTGTAATGATGCTCCTGGTGTTCAGAGGCTGAGCTGTTAACATGCACCCAGCTGCAGCCGCCACGACCACTCAATCAGCAGCATCAGCAGGTGCTGCGCTCCGGTGTGTGTATGTGTGTATGACGGTGTATAAATGTCTATGTGCCAACATGAGTGTGTATGTCTAGAGGGTTGTGTATGACCAGTGCCAGCAGATAGAAGACATATCTGTTAATGTTCACACTCTGTGCATCTGTGTGTGTGTGTGTGTGTGTGTGTGTGTGTGTGTGTGTGTGTGTGTGTGTGTGTGTGTGTGTTAGGCATCGGTGTGTATGTGATAGAATAGTGAAAAAATAGTGTTTCACACAACTTTGGCAGAAATCGTAGCAATTGAACTGCATATCCTTTCTAATGACTGCATTCAGCTATTTTAAGTTGCAGCCATTGCTGACACAGATGTGCAAATACACACACACACAACTTGTCTAGTCCTTCTAGAGAAGTACTGCCAATAGAATAGGACTCTCTGAAGCAGATATACATACCTATTTGCTTGTATAAACCCCCCAAAATTGAGCTGTGGAGCAGTGGAACTGTGTTCTCTGAAATGATGGTGCTCTATCCAGTACTTTTGGGATGGTGGCGGGGTGGTGATTCCATTCTAACCCCACTTTTAACGCTTTTGATGCTGCATGCAATTAAATCCTCACAGCAATGTTCTACAATCTAGTAGAAAGCCTTCCCTGGACAGTAAAGATAAATGTTTTAAAACTAATTTATTAAGAAACAATGAATGAACAGGTGTCCCAATACTTTTGTCCATACAAAGTGGCCAGCATATTTCTTGAGAGAATTTTGGAATTTCTGCTGGATCTGGCAACCGTTACCTGCTGTTGAGAATGCTAAAATCTTTTAAAAGACAAGGATACGCATGTCATTGATGTGAAGCACCAAAAGCTATTTGAGTACTAATAATGCTTCCCTGTAGAGAAGTCTGCTAAACATGAGTGAGTGAGTAAGAGAGTGAGTGAGTGACTTACATTGTGTCAGTGCTTTGCATCTGAAACCAACAGCACCTGTACAGTCTGACCCACTGTGAATTCTCTGAAAGATTACCTGCTCTATTCACACATTACATAGACTTTGTCCTGAAGGGCTGGTAGAATAAAGGCAAATGATGTGGACGTTTGCGTTCACACATACAGCTCCTCCGGGTTATGTCCAGATAAGTTGTGAGTAACTGTGCATGTCAGAAAGGGGTCTATGTGAAATATTGCTCCAACAGTGTGGCTAACACTAGGGTGATGGGTGTTAACATCAATAGTAATCAATTATATCCTTGTTACTATGAAACTAATATGTGAGATATGTAGCTACACAAGTGAGAAAGTGAAGTGTGGACCATATGACAAGAGCTACAGCTAAAGACAAAAGGAAACCGGAGAGCCAAGGAGCTTCTGCTTGGAAGTTCTAGACACTTGAATAAGATCCATGAATGGGGTTCTCTAATAGAAAGAGGAGAAGGGAGGGCAGTAGTGTTTTCAGGTATTTGTTCCCCTCTGAAACCCAGACTCTGAAACTCCATTCTCTACCATCTCTCTTTATTCTCTACCATCTGTGTGTGTGTTTTGTATTTGCAGGTGAGCAGGCAGCAGATTACCCGTGCGGGACGGAGGCTCCCTCTAGACTATGTCCCAACGGTACGAATTGCAGAGAGTACTGGAAAGGACCGAACTTCGGCATCACCAACTTCGACAACATCCTGTTCGCTGTTCTCACTGTTTTCCAGTGCATCACCATGGAGGGATGGACTGATATCCTGTATAGCGTGAGTAGCCTTCAACCCTGATCCTATAATACACATCATGTTATACGAGACAAAGGCTCTTTTGTAGACCTGCCCCCCGCAACACACACACACACACACACACACACAAACACAGACTTTGTGGAATACAGATTGTGGTATATTTAATCTCTAAGGCTTTAGAGAGAGTGTGTGTGTGAAACACTACAGCTCAGATGGCTTGACATGTTCTGTTCTGCTTGTCTAACTCCTGAAATCTGCAGGGGGACTGACTGCCTCTACTGGTAATACAGCTTACATACTGTGTGTTCTGATATGAATATTGTATTTGTACCCTGGAAGAACCTTACCTGCACTGTATGGTCATGGTGTGTGTTTACTTGCCTTGTATTTACAATCAGTGATGACTTTATGAGCTCACTCTTCTTTATAGATTCACTGTAAGCTTAGACTGTCAGATTGTGGACGTCTGATGTCATGTGCAGTTGACCAACCAACCTCTACATTAGCCATTGGTGATCGGTTTCTAGCCACAGGGCTGCTGTTGATCAGACAGCTTTAATGCAGCAGTGACACTGATGCTCTGACCTAGTCATCTAGCCATCACATTTTGACCCTTGTCAAAGTAGCTCAGATGCTTATGCTTGCCCATTTTTCCAGCTTCTAACACATCTCCTCAAGAACTGACACTTTACAGCTGAAAATTCAGTCTCTTGGACCAGTGGTCCATTGACCCCAAACATGATATGCAAATATACTGCATTCCAGTGATTTAACCCTTGTGTCAAGGCATCACCTTGTCCCAGGACCTTCGGACTTTCAGCTGTCTTTGTGCTGTGAAAGCCTTTGGGCAGCCAGACCCTTTGCAGTGGGGGTCCTACATGGCTTTTGGGCTTCTGGCTTGGAGGATGGTCCTAGCAGACTGGCACTGTTTCACCTGGCCTCCTCTCACTTGCTGCGGAATGCTGAAATGCATCATAGTGCCAGAGCGTGGTGGGGGGCAGCATATGCCCCTCTCCTACTGTTTCACTGCCAGAGTGTGGGAGAAAAGGAACGCATTAGGAAAAGCTGCTTGCATTCTGCACCCAGCTGCACCGCCACACTGCCTCATTCACTCTAATACTCACTCACCCTGTCTCCCACCCTGTCTCGCTCTCTCTCTCTCTCTCTTCTGCATGCTTTCTGTTCCTCTCTCTGTCTGTCTCTCCCCCTGTCAGAGTGTTCCTCACACACAGAGCTAAGTGAGCTGAGCGTTCTCACTGTAAGACAGCTTGTCTACACACAAGCTGAGAACACACTCTGATGTGAGTTTTTCCTCTTGGCGTGGACATGCTTCTTCAGAACGTTCAGCACCTCTTTACCTCCTTAAGCACTTTTCAGACCCTTTTCCAAGGGTGTTAATCTATAGCTGAGCAGAGATGGAGTGGAGTAGGGCTGGGCGATATGGCATAAATATCACAATACTTCAAGAAAGGTCCACATGATATCTCGCTTTGTTAAAACCTCACCTTGATTCTACCCTCACTGTCCATTCTGTCAGCGCCACTTTTACCATAGAAGCACTTTGCAGTTCTATAATTAAAGACTGTAGTCCATCTGTTTCTCTCATTTCACCCTGTTCTTCAATGGTCAGGACCCCACAGGACCGCTACAGAAAAGCTATTCTTTGGATGGTGGCTCATTCTCAGCACTGCAGTGACACTGTGTGTTAGTAGTAGTGTGTGTTGTGCTGGTATGAGCGGATCAGACACAGCAGTGCTGCTGTAGTTCTTAAACACATCAGTGCCACTGTGATACTGAGAATAGTCCACCAACCAGAAATATCCAGCCAACAGCATCCTGAAAAGACTAGAGGATGACCAATACAAACTGTGCAGCAACAGATTAGAGAGCTTCTGTCTCTGACTTTACATCTACAAGGTGGACCAACTAGGTAGCGCGACACTGAGTGGACACAGTGTTTAAACACTCCAGCAGCACTGCTGTGTCTGATCCATTCGTACCTTGACTTGATTTGACCAGCAATACACACACTAACACACCACCACCACCATGTCAGGGTCACTGCAGTGCTGAGAATGACCCACCACCCAATAATAATAGTTTTGGGGTGGTCCTTTGGGGTCCTGACCATTAAAGAACAGGGTAAAGGGGGCTAATAAAGTATACAGAGAAAGAGAGGAACTGCAGTCTATGAACATAGAACTACATTGAGTGTAGAAGCGCAGAGGTGGTTTTAATGACTGATTGGTGTATATTCTTGTGCAAAAACCTTATATGTCCAAGTCAATGCAAAAAGATTTCATTCCAAGTCATTTTGGAGCATTTCTATTGGTCCATTTATCAGGAGACAATGTAAAGAACAACTATAAAGACAGAATGACATAATGCTACATTTAAGCTCATGTCACATCAACAGCATTATGCCACACTGACATAAACCTTAATAAATGCTTGTCAGTTGCCTCCATTATAGATACAGTATGATATATCCTTAGGAATGGCACCCTTTATTAAAGTGCATTAGACATTATCTAATCTTTGCTAACCTTTGCTAATTGTCAAGTCTTCCCTTTTTATTCAAATACTCCAGACTATTTCAAAGTAACAAGCTTAGGAACAGTACAGCAGAGCATTAGACATTCCCAACCAGTGTCGAAGTAACAGCAAACAACATGATTGTGTGTGTTTTGAGTGTACTGGCTTGTCACAAGCCAATACGAGTGATTTAATCAGTTCTGCAGAAAGCACGTCCTCTCATGTACGTTGGTTATGACTGAATTACTGCTCTGTTGAATAGAGACCAGTAGGGGGGATACAGCAAAATAGCACCTTATTGGCAATTGGCAGTTCCTTCTCCAGTTACACTTCTACAGTTAAACAAACTCTTCCGGTAAGTCCCCAAAGTCTCACTCTTGTTAGTTTTAATGCTAAAGTCAACGATTGCACCTTTATATTCACACAACAGTGATGAATCCTGCAATGCACAGTCATTTCTCATTATTTACACACAATGAGAATGAAGCAGATCATTTATAATGATCATTTATGGTTATCTCCACCCACTCTAGAGGAAATGATGGTGGGTGGCGTCTTGTCTGAAGTCTCATAAGAAAACAGCTGCTTCTGAATTCAGCTGCTTCTGAGTTTAATATGTTTAAAATGCCAACTTTACAAGAGATGGAAAAAATGCTTTTTAACTTGTAATAGAAGTCAATGGGAAAAGATCTTATTGTGGAAATGGGTATAACACTACAGAAAGTCACGGTTCTGTACACACCATGGTTTGGAGCTCTGTATGGATTTTTGGATGATTTTACAGTGAAAAACAAAAACAATACAATTTATTTTTGGTTTGTTTATTGATGTATTTTCATTTCAGACACTAATCAGCATTAGTTAACCTTAGCATGGCATGTTGCTAACAGCTTACGGCTTTTTTCATGACCTGTCTATCCACTTTTACTTTCTTCCACTAAACAATAAATTCCTATAAAATAATAAAATAATGAGACTTGTTTGTTCTGTATTTATATGTGATCCATTTAATCTTCTGTATGAACACATTACCCCTTAAACAGTGTAAACAAACTTCTATTGTTTGTACAGAAGTCTATGTAGTTACAGTGCATCCGGAAAGTATTCACAGCGCTTCACTTTTTCCACATTTTGTTAGGTTACAGCCTTATTCCAAATTGTATTAAATTAATCTCTTTCCTCAAAATTCTACACAAAATACCCCATTATGACCATGTGAAAAAAGTTTTCTTGAGAGTTCTGAAAATTTATTAAAATTAAAAAACAAAGAAATCATATTTACATAAGTATTCACAGCCTTTGCTTAATACTTTGTAGAACCACCCTTGGCAGTAACTACAGCCTCAAGTCTTTTTGAATATGATGCCACAAGCTTGGCACACCTCTCTTTAGGCAGTTTTGCCTATTCTTCTTTGTAGTACCTTTGAAGCTCCATCAGTTTGGATTGGAGACGTCTGTGCACAGCCATTTTCAGATCTCTCCAGAGATGTTCAATCGGATTCAAGTCTGGGCTCTGGCTGGGCCACTCCAGGACATTCACAGAGTGGTCCTGAAGCCACTCCTTTGAGATCTTGGCTGTGTGCTTCGGATCGTTGTCCTGCTGAAAAATGAACCGTCGCCCCAGTCTGAGGTCAAGAGCGCTATGGAGTAGGTTTTCATCCAGGATGTCTCTGTACATTGCTGCATTCATCTTTCCCTCTATCCTGACTAGTCTGGCAGTTCCTGCTGCTGAAAAACATCCCCATAGCATGATGCTGCCACCACCATGCTTGACTGTAGGGATGGTATTGGCCTCGTGATGAGCAGTGCCTGGTTTCCTCCAAACATGACGCCTGGCATTCACACCAAAGAGTTCAATCTTTGTCTCATCAGACCAGAGAATTTTGTTTCTCATGGTCTGAGAGTCCTTCAGGTGCCTTTTGGCAAATTCCAGACGGGCTGCCTTGTGCCTTTTACTAAGGAGTGGCTTTCGCCTGGCCACTCTGCCATACAGGCCTGATTGGTGGATTGCTGCAGAGATGGTTGTCCTTCTGCAAGGTTCTCCTCTCTCCACGGAGGAACACTGGAGCTCTGACAGAGTGACCATCGGGTTCTTGGTCACCTCCCTGACCAAGGCCCTTCTCCCCCGATCGCTCAATTTAGATGGCCGGCCAGCTCTAGGAAGAGTCCTGGTGGTTCCAAACTTCTTCCATTTACGGATGATGGAGGCCACTGTGCTCATTGGGACCTTCAAAGCAGCAGAAATTTTTCTGTATCCTTCCCCAGATTTGGGCCTCGAGACTATTTTGTCTCGGAGGTCTACAGACAATTCCTTTGACTTCATGCTTGGTGTTTGCGCTCTGACATGCAGTCAACTGTGGGACCTTATATAGACAGGTGTGTGCCTTTCCAAATCATGTCCAATCAACTGGATTTACCACAGGGGGACTCCATTTAAGCTGTAGAAACATCTCAAGGATGATCAGTGGAAACAGGATGCACCTGAGCTCAATTTTGAGCTTCATGGCGAAGGCTGTGAATACTTACGTAAATGTGATTTCTTAGTTTTTTATTTTTAATAAATTTTCAGAACTCTCAAGAAAACTTTTTTCACATGGTCATAATGGGGTATTTTGTGTAGAATTTTGAGGAAAGAGATTAATTTAATACAATTTGGAATAAGGCTGTAACCTAACAAAATGTGGAAAAAGTAAAGCGCTGTGAATACTTTCCGGATGCACTGTACCTTAGTGTGAAATAAGCCTTTCTATGTTAAAAAGTTAATACAGTTCAGTAGTATTTAGATTTCTAGCTGTTTAAACTTGTTCTGATCTACTGTATGTTGTTAGCCACAGGACTGGGTTTCCGTCTCCGCTCACATTAAACATCATGGTTAAATGGTAGAGCAGCCATCACATGAAACGCTCTTTAAGATGATCATAATACTAAGAAGCTGTCTAGGAACTGAGCTGGTCAGATCACCCTTACTGACAATATTGGTTTCACTGGTTTGTTGTTGGGTTTGTTATCGGTGAGGGATTGTTTCCGACCTGTTTACTCAGAAAATATCATTAACTAGGTTGTCTTGGCTAGAATCCTAAAGATACCTCTAAGCTTAGATACTACTATAGTATAAGAGTCAGTATGAAGACCACAGCACTCAACACTACCCTACACTTGAGTAAAAACCCACCTCTTGAAAGATCTTCAGGTCTGTGTTTGAAGACAGCAAGCGACTTTGCTATTCAGAGACCTTTAAAGGATGGCGAGTCAAGTACAGATCAGGTTTTGACCATTGCCGTTAAGTACAGAGGGGCTGGTCCATTCTTGGCTTTGCTGGCCAGTGTCAGGGTCTAATGCGTGCAGCAGCTACAGGAAGCCAGTGAAGAGAGAACGCAGCAAAGGAGTGACATGGCTGAACTTAGAAACTTGAAGACGCCCTGTGCTGCTGCGTTCCGGATAAATTGCAGGGGACTGATGCTGCGGCAAACTGATTATAAACTGGTTGTGAACACGTACCTGTGATTTGTACCCTGTGGTACTGTACCAACCGTGACTCTGAGCCATCAATACATGTACTGCTACACTCCTAATTTTGGAGCATTTCCATTGGTCCATTCATGATGGCATTTTGACAAAGTGTAAAGAACAACTGCCAGTTCACATTATATCAAAAAGAGCAAAATGATGATTTCAATAATGATTAGTGAGGTTTTAAAATGCTGATTTATCAGATTATTGAAGAGAGCAGTAGAGGAGTTACATGGCTGAATCTCTGGATTCTGGATTAGTTGCAAGGGCCTAATGTGGCACTCAGAGGAAGACCTGCCAGAAGGGAATGAAAGTAATGAAGACTTGAATTATGAGGGACTGAACAAGCACCTGGGTGGCCTCACTAAGGACCAACTCCTCTGGTTGTTGCATGACTGAGTCAAAATCTACACAACCAGTCCATGAATGATAACAGATTGTCCACAACCACACCAAGGCTTTGTGCTTCTGCATATGGCACATGGCAAGAGAACAGTGAGAACCTGTAGCTCCAGAGATGTACAGCAGCTCAGTTTTGCTTTTCAGGTTTGCTAGAGATTTTCAGGCCATGGACTGCCATCCAAGTTGAAACCTGGGTGTCAGAAGGTGGGAAAGTAAGGATGAGTTGAGACCCATCAGCATAGCATCAGCCGTCCCATCAGCATAGTATACAGCATGTGTATGGTAAAGTGGAGCAGGGCTGGTCAATCACTTATTAGTAGCATTTCTTTTCTCTTCCTTTCGGTCCAGAATTGTGTGTGTTGTGATTGCACACATGTTTCCGCATGCTTGCACGGATGGCTGGAGTGTTTTGCAGGGCAATGTAATGAAATAAGAATGCTGGCCAGGCTCCATTTTCTAGATTATGTAGCTGGGCTGGAGTTCTGGGATTGATGGCTATCTTTATAACATTGTAACATGGAGTGGAAGGATGGCTCGCAGGACATTCAGTAATGAAATAGTGCACATAACTCTCCTGAAACCTAAGTGAGATACATCTTCATCCATAAGAGGCACTTATTATTCTAAATTTCACTGCAATATCAATATCCCAGAGTACTTCAGGTACTGAAGGCCAGAGCATCTGTTCATTCATATGCTTAGTTAAATCAACTAATAAGCAGTTAATCAGTCTTTAGGCTGCCAGATGTGTCAGCATTTTTTCAGCAGTGGTGCGTGTATACAGTTAAAGGACTCATACTATGTAAAACCAGTGGCTTCAGTGAATCAAGTGGCTTGTAGTTGCACATTAACAGCTTTACACAATAGCAGTGGATTTACTGGTGATGTCTTTACAGTAACATATGCATTACTGTAGTACAGCTTGTCCCATTACACATCAGCTTCGACTCATGCAATTGCACGAGTGCATCTCTGTCACAGCTGCAATAGGAAAAGCAGCAAGCCATATACATACATACGATTACTGCCATCTAATTACACATTTATAATCACTTACGTAAGAATGTGCTGTTGCAACTTTGGAGAATTACTCAAGTAAATGCATAAGGTGTATTTGCACAATCTGCACTACTGTAACCGTTTTGTAATGGTGAATAGATCACCATTTGTTGTACTGCTGTTACCTCGATTATCAGTGTAATAACTACACAGTTACAGTTATTAGCACCACTGGACTTAACATGGGACCAGAAAAGCCTGTTTAATGCTGAAGCATGAAAAAGGGCTTGGTACATAAACACCACACAAATGTGGACTTTAGCTGGACTTTTCCAGACTATGGGCCCTTTAAAACAGTTATCTGAGGAACGTAGCTGGCTCTTGCAGCACGGGCTGTGCTTGTGCATGGTAAAGACAGCAAGGCCCGGGTCCTTGGCTAATCACATAGCAGTGCTCGTTTCATGCTTGTTGATTTTATTATGCTGTTTCGGTAGTATAGATTAATAGGTTTCTGCTTAATTACCACTGCTGTGCACTGTTACAGAAGCCCGATAGGATCTGCTTGAATGATGGGCGCTGCTGAGGACTGAAATAGAGAAACTGAAACTGTTACAGTCTGAATTACAAAATGTGCTTTATCTGAATGCAGCATTAAATGTGTGGCATGTTATCACCAGTGTGCCTTACAGCCGGAAATCCACTTCAGTCTTGTAGAGCATTTAAAGGGCTCATATCATGGAAAACTGAATATTCTGAATGTATACAGCTCTGGAAAAAATCTCTGTGTGTATGGCAGCCGTTTTATTCTCGGCACTTCCTCAAACAAAGCTGAGGCTGAATTTGCAGACTGTGAATGACATAAAGTCGCCCAACGGCAATGTGAAAGACTAGTGGAGAGCCTGCCAAGACATGAAAGCTGTGATTGGCTGTCAAGGTTATTTTATCATAGTGATTTCTGAATGCTCTCAGAGTTCAAATATTAGTACTGTGTTTAATTTTGAATAAAAACTTCTTTGCATTATAATTATTATAATCATTTCTTGGTATTTGAACAGTTGTCATTTCTGCAAGTAACTGCTCAAAATAGCAATATTTTTATTTAGAATTTAGGGGAATATGTTGTCCATGGTTTATGAAATACAACGCAAATTTAAATTTCCATTAACACACTGCCTATAAATAGGAAAACCATAGAAACTGATAGTAGGGTGGTCTTTTAATTTTTATATATATAGGGACTGCACACATGGAGAGTAAGCTGTGAGATCACAACCAATTTACATAGGACCACCCCTTCAGCCTCCAGCTGAGTATTGACATGATAAGGTGTTTCTTTGTTGTTGTTGTTGTTGTTGTCATTTCAGACTTCTTTTTGTACAAGCCAACCAGAACAGAGGTCATTTGCATTTATCGATCCTAAAGACACAGCCTATTTAATTGTAAAGGATAAAGAAACACTGCAAATGGTCTTGTATAAAATGTTTTACACTATATGGACAAACGTATTGGGACGCCTGCTTGTATTTTTTTCTGAAATCAAGAGTATTAAAATGACCTTATCCTGTATTTGTTGGCATAACTGTCTCTACTGTCCAATATGTTCATGTTTATCTTCTCTAGCCCGTCCTATTCTATTGGCAGTACTAGACAGGCTGTGAGTGTGCATTTGCACATCTTTGTCAGCCATAGGTGCAACGTAAAGTAGCTGAATGCATTCATTAGAAGGGGTATTTATTATTTATTTATTTATTTTTTACCATTTTCCAACCTCTGTTTGTCCCTTGGAAATAAATGGGCTGTTTGTTATTACTGTGTCTATAAGACTGATATGTGTAAATGGCCTCTCTTTGATTGGCTGGCTTGAAGTGTTTCTCATACAAAGAGCTGTAAAGACTCAAACACTTCCTATAATTTTAGTGTGAAAGGGCGGAGCTAAACTGGTATAGGCTGAGTGGATTGGATACTGGATAGTGTACACTTATAAAAGTGCTTTAAAGGGTTTTTTTTTTCAAATGATGACACAGAAAACCTACTTTTGGTTCCATAAAGAACCATTTTTAAAATATGTGCGGTGAGTGTGGGGGACCTTTTAAATTGGTGCTTTATGCAACCAAAATAGGTTCTTCTATGGCATCGCTTAAAGAACTTGTTTCGTTAGATAGGCGTGCAGAGGCATGCGAAAACGCTGGGCAGTGTCTGGAGAGCTTAGACCCCTGGTCGACTGTGTGTGAACACAATTGTGATCTCACCTCAGCTCGAGTTGGACTGTCTGTCCATGTGGACCTTCTAAACAGTGTGTGGCGAGCCAGCGTGTGTGTGTGTGAGTCTCGGTAGGGCGGGTCAGCACAGCGGTCTCGTTACCGCAGGCTGAGTCACCAGGCCTGCGTGCACCTTGACCCTGTCGCTCTGCCATCCTGGGCTGTCAGGCCCATCGCCAAGCTCATTAAACATCGTTAAAAATAGCCTGTCGGGGCCGGAGCGAGAGGAATTATATTTGGACTCGTGCTGCAGTGAATCATCTCTTCTATTTTATTGTCTTGTCTTTGTGTACTCTCTCCCTCGCTCCTTCTTTCTCACTCTCCTTCCTCCTTCTTTATGGACGTAGCTAATTAGAGTGGCAGTAAAAAGGGAGCGTGAGAGCCTCTGGCCTCTGGTGCTTGATTCAGGAACAAAAGCACTTGTCTTTATTATTGCAGAAGTTCAGGCGGAGGGAGGGGGTACAGCGAGAGGCTCTCTGCAGTGTTAAAGCGCTTGAATGCGGTCAAAGTTTTTCCGCTGCTTTCTAAGGGTTTCAGGGGTGCAATTTCAATGTACACCTGACTGGTCATAGCTAAAGTTTTGCATTTTTGATTAGGGATGACCCGATCAGGTTAATTTGCTCCTGATCTGAGTCTCTCAATGCTGAGTATCAGCTAATACCGATCCGATCTTTGTGTTGGTATAAATAATACAGTCATACAGTTTAGACAGGATGAGCTGCTGATTAATACAAATCAAATCCCCTATATTAGTAGCAGTTTCTATAAGGAGGCATTCTAGACTGATTGATTAAAATTACTAATTTACAGAGTGTTTAATATCTTATAGTTCAGTCTGACTTTCCTCACTGACCAATCAGCTCCCAGCTTTTTTACAACACTGCAGTCTAATCATCTTCTGTGTGTGTGTGTGTGTGTGTGTGTGTGTGTGTGTGTGTGTGTGTGTGTGGTAGTAGTAGTAGTAGTAGCACACACTCTGGACTGATATCTGTTGTTGTTGCTGTTGGTCTGCTGGTGTGAAATAACTGGTTTATGGTGGGTGAATGTGATGCTGTGATTTGGGTTTCTATAGCATGTGTGTATTAGCATTAGCATTAGCCTCCTCTGGGTTCTGAATGCGCTCTTTAGTGCTGGTTTAAAAACACAGAAAGGAGAGCGGTTCTCCCGTCGGTAAAACAGTAAAAAGAGTGTTTCAGTGATAGTTTCATAAAGGTTCAGATATTATGGTCTGTTTTCATGTTCCACTGTAAAATGGTGAGAATGTTCTGAGAACGTCCGCACTGCTGCCATCTGGGCAATAATGTCTGTTTTGGCACCTTGAGGACACCAGATGGCGCTCTGAACACTGTGATTTAAAACTAAGACTCAGAACTGGATTAGGATTAAAATAGCCTGTACTCGATCCATTAAAATATGAACGGATCAGCCCTGATCCTGACCTGGATCAGATTAGGACATCCCTATTTTCAATATGTTCCTACAGCATTCTTGAGCAGACATTTTTTACAGTTAAAAAGGCTCTTGTTTGTCTTGGGACGAAACAATCGAATATTCAACTATCATTAAGAATTTTAAATGAAATTTTTATATGGGTACCTTTTAGATATTTATCCAACACTAGAAGAACTACGATTTTTAAAACAAATCTGAGTGTAAAGAATCTTTCAAATGTTTAAAGAAATTGATGTAAAGGTTCTTCATACATCATTCTGCGGCATTTGTTTCTCATCATACTAAATTTCTGAGCTTGAATGGGTAAAATTACCATTAAATACAATTGATGTATTCCTCATACATTAAAGTGTACTGAATAGAGGTGTGCAAACATGCAATCATGCATCATGAAGGTTATTGATCTGGAGGTGGCCTTTCCAGTGTATTGATTTTAGAATGGTAAAATTGATTGACCAACCCAGGTTTCTTTGCATTTAATTTGAACAGACAGTAGAGCAAGTTACAGTTTGTTCCATTTAGAGCCTGAGGCAGTCAGTACAGCCTGTCGTATGTTAATTAAGCAATAAAGTTTAAACATTAAAATGTTCAATGTGTTACACTCCTAAACCACGGCAGTTCCCACTATACCATGCACCATGCCGATGGTTTACAGTTGAACGTGGCATGCACGCTTGTGAAATGAGCCCTAATTTCCCCCTTATAGCGTGCACAGTGCATTCTCTGTGCCACTGTGTGAACAGAATCATGGCCCCCTATACCGTGATCAGTTGATACAAATACATGTACCGTTACAGCCCTAATTAACATGCATTACACTTGAAAAACACAGGGCTTCAGTCATCAGCACCTTCTTATGGTATCTTACTTTTCTTATTCACTCACATTTGTGTATTCAGTGTATTTTAGTCATTTTTAATTAGATTGAAATAATCAAATTCGCTTGTGGTAAAATTTGAGGTTTTGTAATCCACTGAATCATTTCCTGATCCTAATAAATCATTTAGTAATTCATACAGTCGTTTATTTACTACATCAATCTGTTTCATTTTTAAAAATCCAAGAAAAATTTAGTTCAAAATGATCAAATCGTAAAGAATCCTAATCAACTTGATTAGAAATCCACATTACTGATCTGAAATATACAGCTCTACATAACATGTATAACATAACATGCATTACACTCACTGTCTGCAGTCTTGTGTGATAGCGCACCATGTTGTAATGTGGGATGCAGACAGTTTATAAGGACACAGAGGGAGATGGTGTCCGAGATCAAAGGAGGTTTGGAGAAGATGGCTGCAATTTGTTTGTGAGTATAAAAGCAAAGTGATGGAGAGCGAATCTGAATGAGAAAATATGCCTCTTTCATCTTTGGCATTTGAAACGGGGTTTGCTTCAGTTGTTCTACATACATTACAGGCCGAGTCCCTTTGTTGTGGTAATCTCCTGTATCTCTCCACTTTATTACTGTTGCTCTGTTCCCTATGGACTGAGGTACGTCCGTCACGTATCGACTACCTGCTGCAGGGCGATTGGTTCCTTCCAAAATGTGGTCAGTTTCCAATTATTGATTATAGACTTGGCTTCCTTTTTAAATGATTAAATGCAATTACAAATGTAATCACCTAATTGTTTTCCAATGCAATTTGCTGTACCCTCCACAGTCTCTTGGGGAGAATTCACCTGTAACCAGCATTATTTATTTATTATTTCTTGCCCACAGCTCATGGAAATAAGTGGAAAGTGTAGATTTGAAACCTTAATGCAACTTTAATTGTATGTTCCAAAGTAGGAAAAAACATTAGAAGACATAATTTTGTTTTCAAACTAGAAATTAGAATTTAAGTGTGAAAATCTGGGCTTTGTAAATAAGATAATTATAATAAAAAAAACTCAAATGCTCAAATGTTCATAAAAACTGTTAATAATAGTGGAATTTTAGACTGTTCCCTATTGTGCCTTTACCATTTAAGCATTCAAATGATGGCTTCCGTGGTTCTCCATACAATGTAATCATTGCCACTGCTAAAGAACCTTTGATTACCCCACTTTTAAGAGTATATCTAGGTAGTTGTGTAGTTCTGTAATTGCATAATTATGTGATGTTAATTGAATGTACAGCCAATCAGTGCCAATATCTCTAATGCTTCTAATAATGATCAAAGCATTTGGTTCTTTCACCCTTATTGTGTACCGTCACCATCACTGTATGACATATGACCATGCAGTTATGAAGCACAGACTCCACTGAACAGCTTCATTTTCTGAATGCACCCACAGTTCTGCTGCTAGCACCACTGTAGATGATTGATAGCTGTTTACGAAGTAGCCCCACCAATGTTAACATGATTTAATCAAGTCAGCCGTGCGCGTGATGACTCTGCAGACCTGGAGCTCCTGTCACAGTGCAGCACTACCTTTGTCTTGTAACCGAGATTGTTAGGTTCGAGCTGTTTCTTCTTTCTCTGTGTTACGCCTAATGCACCTGTCAGTCAGCGCTGAGCAGACGGCTTCATTTAGCCTCCATGCCGGAGCTGAGGCCCACCAGCATCTTTCTCTGGGGTCGCACCGGGCTGCTATCTGCCCTCCTCACAACGCAATTCTCTCACATTTCCGTCGGGAGCACTATTGCAGACGACAGAGTCCTAGCGCTGTTTACCAACATGCAACCCTGTCAGAAAGACGCTTCATTTGCATACAATCTAGACCCGGTGGGGCTGCAAGATGATTGGCGCGCATAAGTACGGTAGATATCTCCCTGTGGGCTCCTTTTTAGAGCAATTGCTCAACCTTGAATCATGGATGCAGTAGCATAGCTTGTCACAGTATCTGTCTAGACAATGCAGAGCCTGTAATTTGAGCCATCAGTAATAATATCAAAAGGTCAAGCTGTGGGTTATGTTTACTGCCAAAGCTGGAAGGAATATTAAAGGGGCCATATCATGGAAAAACATTCACACATGTACGATTCACTACTACACTTCATTCTGTCCATATATTTAAGCTGCAAAACTGCTTTTGAATTCATTATATTTGGGATGTCACAAAACCCAACACATTTACACATATCTGCAATTTAGTCCACAGCAGTTTTGTGCAGGCTGCACAAAACAGGGCAGCCAATCAGAGCAGAGGTCATTTACATATCTCAGTCTCTTAAAGGTACAGTGTGTAGCAATTTTGCCTTAAAATAACAGCTTTAAATCATGCTGATGGCCCACTCACAGTAACTGGGAGAATGGCGTCTCTGTCATTGCCACTCCGGACAGGAACGCTACTGGAACCTTACTGTGGACCTTTGTAAGAGACCTCTTGCGAGAATTGTGATTCATATATTTGTAAAACCTTCAATATTACTTTACCACCTCAGTCCACTTGCTACTTTCACTTCTTATGTCCTTTACCTTGTCAACAGATGCACGTGTACAGCTTAAGAGGGAGAGCTCAAAGCGTGATGTATATCTTATGCGGATGAGTAAAAGTAGATAACAGTCCACAACTGTAGGGGGAGCTCAGGTACCAATTCTCACATATTGCATAGAATGAGAGGTTTTAGAAAAGCATGTCAAAATGACTGTTTTTAGTAGACAAATGTCATAAGTAGGCCTCAATAAATAAAACAAAATGTAGCACCTATTGCACTTTATTGGCTAATGCTGATATTAACCCTATTACTTTCTCTGCTAAGTTAAAAATTTGAAGTATTTCTATATGCGCAAAACTTAAGCTCCTATGCCTCTGACTCACTGAATATCTAGCTACTCTTTGTTCGTATACTAAGATCAGGCTACATGTGGCTACTGTTATCACATGACCTACATTATTTTTGCTCCACTCTGCTTTGTGCTTCAAGCAGTTCTCTGATATTCCAGGCAAGATTTGTAACAGAAATTAATTAGATGACTTTTTATTTGTGTCCCGCATCCAGCATTTTGCATTGTTATTAGCTAATATTTAAATGGGTATTGGATCAGTGTCATTTCTGGGTCCAGTCTGAGTGGTCCCTGGGATTTCTAGGTCCAGTCTGAGTGGTCCCTGGGATTTCTGGGTCCAGTCTGAGTGGTCCCTGGGATTTCTGGATCCAGTCTGAGTGGTCCCAGTGATTCCTAGGTCCAGTCTGAGTGGACCCTGGGATTTCTGGGTCCAGTCTGAGTGGTCCCAGTGATTTCTAGCGCTTGCAATACTCCCAACACTATGCGAGTAAGGACCTGACACACGTCTATTCTGAGACATGCAAAGACAGCCACTGCCTCCTTTTCGACATGCTCGGAGGAAAACGCACGACTCATTTACTTTTTAAGTAGCGATTGATATTTTATTCAAACAGAGACTGACATTTTCCCGTATTTTACACCATTTTGGCCACGCAGCCCCTTACTACCAAGTACGTCAAGTACAAACCAGAACTACTTCATTTAAGCAAGCAGATGAATCATTCAGCAGTAATTACAGCTCTCGTAGAGCTGATCTGCATTGCCTCTGTACCATGTTGTCTATTTATTAACTCTTGCACTGTGCTTTTGTGGGGGGTTATTTATAGAACAGTGCTTCCAGCATTCACTGTCCATTGTGGCAGTGATAGCCCTATACACTGCTCTTTTGGCTTCATGGTCTTTTGATTGGTGAAAGATAGTGAGGCACCACAGCTACATGCACTGCACAGTATGTTTCAACAGTGTATGCTAAATGTGGACTTTTGACAAAATTCACATGGTAAAGACATGTACTAGTACGTAACCTAAATCCCCCCCCGCCCCCCCTCGCTGGGAATTAGGAAGCACTTGACATGCACAGATATAGAGCCTTTAAGGTTCTGTATTCTAATGCTCTGCTGTGATGTATTGCTCCTGCATTCAAAGGGAAGATAAACTAATTCCCTCCTCAGCACGTTGAAGTAGTCAGCATGTTGAAGGCCCCACTGTGTGTTCAGCAATAATAGGGGTGCTATAGAAGGGCCTTTCGTACAGTTCCTTCCCCTGTCTCGCCCCCACTGCAGCTCATTCCTATTCTTAAGCTTCAGTTTTGTGAGGTGAGCCTGTAGTCAGTGAAGGCTAATGAGGTGGGAATTCTAAAATGCGTGGGGAAAATGTGCAGCGATGCTGTAGCCTGCCGTGACACTAGGGTGATAAAAAAGTACAAAGCTCTCCCAGGGCAATAAAAAAAGACATATTTCCATCTCTTTCCCTTATTTTTATAACAGCAGGAAGACTTTATTTTCCCCACAGATTGCTGACTCTTTACCTGCTTGATGATGCAAGTTTGAACAATCTTAAACAATCGTCTGCCTTCCTCTTCCTCCTCCACATCCTCTAGCAGAGATTACTTCTGACAAGAAGCAGCATGAATCCAGCAGACAGACAGTGGGCGACAGGATGGAAAATATTCAGTCATTCAGTAAAGAAAAGGATATACATTACAGAGATAGAGGAACAACTATCTTGTGGGGTGTAATCAGTTACAGGTGGTTTCTACGCAATGCTTACAATGGAAGTAATTAGCTATAACCTGTATCTGTAGCAGCTTCAAGGATCTGACCTTTCTCTGACAGCTTTCCTGGAGATTCTGTATCATCTAGAGTTTCCTTTACTCCAGTGTTCGAGCGCTACCCTCTAAAGTGCTTGGGCTTCAGTGTGATCAAATTCTTGTGTCCAGAAGTGTCCCTTGTCCTCACAGAACTTTTACATCAAATGCAGGGTCTTTAGACATGTACACTTATATTCACATTTTTACAAAACATGGTTCTTCATGCAACCAAAAGCCGTTCTTCTGTGGCGTCACTCAAATCACCATTTGAAGCACCTTTATTTTTAATGCCAACCCAAAAAAACCCTCAAATACCTAAATTGTTCTCTGCCTGGTTAAATGCGTCTTTACAATAACTGCACACTTCGTAGTTCTATCCCCAGAAAGGGTTACAATATTGTTACAACTCCAGTAATCGCTTTCAGTATAATATAGAACCCTTTTCTCTAAAAGAGTAGTGGTAAGAGAGGTGCACTCACTGCCTCTGTACTCCTCAACTGCTCCAGTAAGCACTGGAGCTGGGAGTGCTATGCTGATCCTGGTCTGGGCACAGTTAGGCTGCAACAATGACCAGTTACCAAGTTCCAGTTACTTTACTTACTATTGCTATGTTTCAAGTTGATATAGTGTATTAAGTATCTTATTGGAGAGAACAGTGTGTCCTACTGAGTGTGTGTGTGTGTGCATGCATGTGTTATGTATGGGCAATTCCATTGTTCAGCTCTTCTGCAGTCTGTCTTTGTTTCTCTGCCACCGAGTCCAATTAGAAACATTAAGTCAGTCAGTCTCCTCTGCTCTGCCATCATGATTGCTTAGACAGCCCAACCGAGAGACTTATTTTATGGGATGCACAGAAAATGCAACTGTCTCCATCAAGCCAGTTGCTGAGAATCAGACTGACCCACATGCTTTAGAGATCTGTAGCCTACACTCTTAACATGAGGTATACAAAGGTTCTTTAGCAAAGGTAGACTTAGAAAATGCTTAAAGATGCCTCAAAAAGGTATTTGAGTGATTCCATAGAAGAACCACTTTGTTTTGTAAATGGTGTAAAAATGTGTGAATTGGCAAAAATGTAGATACAAGCTTTTTTGCTGACGAAATTATCAACAAACCTAGAGAAACTGAAGGGGGGGAGCGGGCATACTTATTTGATTACAATATTACCTATCAATAATTCATGGAAACAGATGAATTATATAATATAATTGATTCTATATACTAATCAAATTGCAAATTAATTTGAATAATAATGAAAATAAGAAACCCACACACCTTACAGTTTTACCTCTGACATACACATGATTGCTCAGGACTTGCTCACATTTACCCAATCGCACCTCAAACCTTCACATAGCTTCTTTGTATAATAAAGGGCGAGTCTATTCCCAACACACACTGATCGCCTCACCACAGCTGAATGTAGCTCCTAAAGCAGGAAAGGGGTGTCAGCATGACTCATGACCTGAGCAAGAGGTCAGTGGAGCTATGATGACTGAAGATTACACGTCTTGCCAGGTATGTTCTGTAGATGCCAGGGTTTTGGGTTTTTTTGGAGAGAGAGGGGAATTTAGAAGCAAGGTGCTACAGCTGCTGTTACACCACACTTTCTGGTTTTGTCACAATGTGCAGGCAAGCAGCTCAGCCACAATGCTCGCTGTGGATGTTTAGACATTTCTGTCAGCTGTGTGGTGGCGGTGTCTGCCGTGGGCTCCTCTAGAAGAACAATGGGGGTTACAGCTGTCTGTAAAGTCTCCCTTAATTCCAAATGGCTTCAATTCCTCAAACTTCTCATTACGTTACACAGTTGTTTTAATGGAAGCCTGAGGCTTTGCGTTTAAAATGCTTCTTCCACATTTTCATGGTGGCTGCGCGTGGGGGAGGATTTGTAATGACTTAATTTACTTTGAATTACACTCTCGCTCTGAGTGAATGATATAATTAGTCTTAACTGCTTCACATGCGTGGCAATTTTCTTATAAATGAGATCGGAAGGACTCCGGGCTTTTGGAACAACTTTGCGTACACTGTAGGTAATATGTAATGTGACTGTCCACAAGGGTAGCATTCTTACTGAAATGAAGGGGACATATGCATTTCCTAAATTTCCCACTGCCACGCAGTTGCTACCTGGTTGCTACGGTGTTCCAGGTGGTTTCTATGGCATTGCTCACCGAAAGTTCTGCTGATCCCAAGTGATTGCTAGTTGGTTGCTATGGTGTTGCTGTGTGTTTGCATAATGCTGTGTGTTTATGTGTCACCATGAGCAGATACACTCTATGGACAGAAGTATTGGGACACCTACTCATTGTTTCTTCCGAATTAAAACATTAAAATTAAATTTAAAGAGCTTTGTTTTGGAGTAACTGCCTCTGCTGTCCAGAAAAGACAACTTCTAGGTTTTTTGAGCATGGCTGGGAGGATTTGATTGTATTTAGCGACAAACGCATTTGAAGTCAGTGAAGTCAGGAAGTTCAGGATGATCATCCCCAACTCCCAAACCTATCCCCAGAGTACTGGATGGAGCTCCATCAATCCAGAGAACACAGCTCTACTGCTCAATGGCATTAGGCATAGTGCCAATAGGTTCATGTATATTTGTTACAGAGTCCTTTGCTATTGGAACTACTTCTCTGTGTGGATTTGCAACTTAAAGTAGCTGAATGCATTCATTAGAAGAGATGTCCACAAACATTTGGACATATAGGGTATATTGGATATCAGCAACAGCTCACAACTCTACTGCAGACTGTGTTCATTTATGAGTTTCATCAGTTTTCAATTCAATGTAATTTGTAACATGTTTCTGTGTTCTCTGTTGGCAGACCAATGATTCTTCAGGCAATGCTTGGAACTGGCTGTACTTCATCCCCCTCATCATCATCGGCTCCTTCTTCATGCTCAACCTGGTTCTGGGTGTCCTATCAGGGTGAGTGAGGCTTCACAGCAGTCTTTCTCTATGTCGGTCTCTCCCTCTCCCTCTCTCTTTCTCTTTAAACCTCTCTCCCTTTCTCATGCATTGTTCCCAGCCTCACTTGAAAGCATTTTGGCTAGAGGTTATAGAGCCATGAGGACACTGTATCTTCCTGTCTCTAGGCTTGCAGTGCTACAGGGCCCAGCTAACAAACCACCCATTTCCTTTAGCAGGAACAGCATGATGACTGACTGCCTCTCTAATGTGCACATATATACATGCTTTCATACTGTATGTGCACTGGGGGGAAAGTGGGGGAGGGAAAGGCTTGCTGAAGTAGCTGTGGTCTTTAAGCACCGCTTGCTCGAACAGGAGATATGTACCCTAAGGATGTACCCATTTCCAGCAGTATTACCATAATTAAATGGCTGTGCTGGTATGTGGAGAGAGAGAGCTTTCCACTTCAGCCTTGCTTCATTTACAGGGCCTGCGTGATATAGTTTAGTTATGTGTGGGCACATATACACAAACAAACACAATGAATGAAGTGTATAAATGAGTTGGAGGAAAAATAAAAAATTAATTAAATTAAATTATGAATTATTTAACTACTGTAATTAAATTAATTTACTAATTACTTCTAAATCTCTGACCCAAATCTCTGAACATACATTAAAAAAGACTGTAAATAAAAGTTATTTACTGTAAATACACTTTGTATTAACTGTAAATGCAATTGATGTCCTAAATGCAGCGTCTTAATTTATAGCATTTCATTTGATACATATTCGTTACATAAAGCAGTCATGTGATTTTAAATACTGTACATTACTGTAATGCATTACTCTTCACCACATTACCACAACACAATTAACAGTGCACTTTTCCTGGCTGTCAGGAGGCAAAAATTGCTTTTCACTTCCTAACATCATATGAATCTTACAGTTGTTCTTTATATTGTTGCAAAATAATAAAATGACCAATAGAAATCCTCCAAAATATGTTTACATTATGTCATTGTGAATATACAAGGTGTTTGATGATATTCAGCTCCAGAAAAAATAAGAGACCACCGTACCTACAATTACAGTTTATCTGTCTTTACTATTTATGGGCAGTGTGTTTAGGAAAATTAACATTTGCGATGAATTTTATAAACCATGAACAGCATTTCCCCTAATTTCCAAATAAAAATATTACTATTTCAAACATTTATTTGCAGAAATGATAACTGCTCAAAAACAACTGTTCAAATAATGCAAAAAAATTATTATAATAATTATAATGCAAATAAGTTATTATTCAAATTTAAACACAGTACTAATATTTGCATATACCATATATACACTATATACCATAGCAAATCACTATGGTAAAATAACCTTGACTGCCAGTCACAGCTCTCATGTCTTGGCAGGCTCTCCACTAGTCTTTTACATTGCTGTTGGGTGACTTTGTTATTCATAGTCTGCAAATTCAGCTAACTCAGCTTTGTTTGAAGGAAATGCCAGGAATAAAACAGCTGCCATACATGTAGAGATGCAGATTTAATAACAAAAAATTAAGTGGTCTCTTAAATTTTCCAGAGCTGTGTATGATTTCTGCATTGCCAATAAGCCAGATATCTGAAGGAGTTGCTGAAGTGTATGGTTCCCAATGTCCTTGAAGATTTCTGTTTTGTTGTGTGTTGTGTTTCCTATTTCAACCTGTCTTTTTTGAATGAGCCACAATACAGAGCGTCCAATCAGAACACAGGTCTTGTACATACATCTGTCGTGGAGGCACAGCTACAGAAGGCAGGAACAGATTTGGAAGTGTAATACATTTACATTTAAGGCATTTAGCAGACGCTCTTGTCCAGAGCGACTTACAAAAGTGCTTTGCTATTATACAGTCATACATTCATACATTCAGGGATAATTACTCCATCACGTCCGTTAGATCAGCATGTTTAGCACACTTCAAAGCATGTTAGATGAGAACAGTGGGAAGATGTTGTTTTTTTTTTTTTTTTTTTTTTTTTTTTTTTTGCATCATTAGGATTCTTGTGTAAGTTTTTCCCCATCAAGGCCCTTTTTCAGTCTCATCTGCTTGGAATCCTCTGCTTGGTCATTTTTTGTCCACTGTAAGAGGAAATGAAACAATATGACTGACTATCATTAGAAATGACCGTAGATACAATAACAGTGTGCATTACACATATTTTACAGTGAAATGTCTGACTTACTGCTGGGAATGTAGGCGATGTCAAAGCTTGCTATCCGTCTTCGCGATTTGAATGTAAAGTCTTCAGCATCTAAAACCTTCCAAACAACCTCTCCACCCCTTGTATCCCACTCTGCTTCAAGCATTTGTTTTCCAGAAAACTCCTGGAGTATTGGTGGTATCTGCTTCTCCTCTGGAGTGAAGTTCTTCATACTGTTTCTGACCGTCATCTTCCTTCTCCTCTTTACCATAAGTCTAGTCTGATATCCCATCCTTTGCTCAAGACTGTTAAGATTGTTCCTCACGCATGTGTTCCTCACGAGAGTACATGTAGTAGTGTGATAGTAGTGTGACTTTTGTACAGTTTTTGAAAACATGGAAGTGAAACCTGGGAGCATTTTTTTACTGTTTCTCTGTTGCTGTAATTCACGTGGTCATGAATCTACATAAACATCTACATAAAGCCAAAGGACCTTGATCATCTTCTCTTCTCTGTAATGAACTCATCCATTCTTCTCTGGAAGGAAGTGTTCTTCTTTGTTCTCCAGTTTCATGTCTTTTTTCTTTCCCAGCAAATGTTTAACCAGTCCATCTGTCCAGCATGTGGTACCTGTTTTCACACTTTTTTCAGCAGCCACTCGAGGGCCTTTCCCTTTATACTCCATGTATGATTTATCTTGATTATCTTGTAACCAGTTTTCTAGGCTGAACAACAGCAAAGCACATCTCCGTACTCCTTCCAAAAGTTTAATGAAAGCCTTCAGAGCCTGTCGAGCTTTCTTTTTACATGTCTGACATGCTGGTCGCACAACAAGGAGTGTACGTGGGCCTACTAGGCAAATTGACACACTGTGCAACACTTGTTTTGCATTTTCTGGAGATGACAGTGCCCAGCCTGGTGTGTCTACAGCTCAGATGTGACACCTGGCAACTTTTCTTCAATGTGTGTCTGATGTTGGTTGGTGTGTGGGCTCAAAACTCCTGGCATTTATGCAACAGTGATCTGCATAAGTTAAGAAATACACATGGAAATACTGCACTGACAAAACATTGGTAATCTTCTCAAACTTGGAATAAGGTTGTATTATTAAAAGTACTGTCAACAAACTGTAAACAAGGCATGAAAACATTTGTATTCCCTGAATTGCTCTTCCTAGCTCTCCCTCTTTCTTCACAGAAGTGTAATCCACAGCTCAGACACAATAATTCTTAACTGGAAGTCAGAGAGAAGTAGTTTATTCTTCACACTGATTAAGTGTCTTTCATCTCCCTGCTGATTTTAAATGGCCAGACTGTTTACAGTTAGTTGAAAGGTATCAGCATATGTCTACGTTATCAATGTGTGATGACATTAGCAATTCAAACCCATGTGCTTATCCTTAAATACTTCTCAAAGATTTCGCACTTTTATCCTGTTCTTTTTGGCTGTGAAACACTTTGAGCCTTCCAGCTCTGGCCTAAGCACTCCTGCATGTCTTGCAAAGGCAACCCCTATTTCCTGCCATCATCCCATCAGTCTTTGTAATGAGCTTTGTGATCTGTGAGGAATCACTCTGGTTCTCGTAAGGGAACCTAGTCACTTACAGTGTACTTGCCGATGGTTGTGTGTTCATGTCTGAAAAGCAGAACTGTGCTCTTTGTGTGCTTTTTGGTAAGATTTATTGATCGTAGTGACAGTGGGAACAGTCAACAGAATTGCAGGCAGATCTGGAGAGCTGTGCTGTGTATGAGCTCTAGTCTTTCCATCCCTGAGGTTATAGTTATAGTGTTACCCTCTATATTACTCTGTAGCAATGAACAGTCCTTCAATGGTAGTTTCCTCACATTCTCTTTTTTATGTTTGTATGTGTATATATTAATAGTATATACACACATATACACACATACACACACACACTTTTCTCTATTACAAAAATGGTTCTTTATAAGCCATTTTCATATTTTTCTTCACTCTATATATATATATTTTATATATTGTTTTTTTTTTTCAATTGCAGTACATGGTCAAATGTTTTCTGTTGAGTGAATAAAAATACTGCAGTAAGAGTTTCTGAATCTGTGCTTCAGATTCCAATTTGACCTTTACAGTTATGTAATAATGCAGTATTTTAAGAAGAAAACAGGTTCATCCCACCCATTCATCCAGCCCAAAACTGAACCTTTACCACCAGACCAACTACCAGACTCCCCTGCCACCCGTGTCAGACCACCTGCCCACCCTCCTGCCACTGCTACCTGCCTAATGGCTATGTTAAAATTTATATGGCTACTTATTTATATGGCTACTTATTATTATTATTATTATTATTATTATTACTACCATTACCCATCATTAGTCTCATTACTCTTACCATCACTACTATGATCATATGAACTTATACTATATTATGATTAGAATAATTATTGTAATATGAGCAGTAGAACAGTCTTGGTGGTTCTATGACTTTTATCAATAATTTATAAATAGTTCTGATCAGAGGAAGATTGTGAGTCTTGGTTTCTCCCAAGGTTTCTGCCTTTGTTCCTTGCCACTGTGGCACTGTGGCTGCTCACTGGGGGTCTTATTGTTTTATGCCGTTGTTGATCTTTTGCCCTCTTACTGATTACTAATTCTTTTGATTTGAATTGATTTGATTCATGAAAAAAAAATCTTCATTTTTTGGCTTATTTACATCACCTCATGGCTCACCTAAGCTGCGTAGCATAGCCAAACTTAGCCAAGAACTGTACCCTAGCCTAGCACTGTAACAAGCACTGTATTGTATTTATTTGTGTGGTCATTCCAGAGGTTCCAGAGAGCCTAGTGATTGCTCGTGTCACCAGCCTTCCTGCTACGTTTGGATGCGAGATGGACAGAAAAATAGGGCTTGAAACTTAAGAAGCTCATATTTTGGACAAAATAAGATAAAAAATGTTTTGCAGGGATATAGCTGGCTATATGGAAGGGTATTGATCTGATCCTTGAGACTGACATACACTCTTAACATTTCATTTCCGAACAGTGAACAACAGCTCAAGGCACAGACTCAAGGTTGGACTTTATTCATTACTGACCAATGTCCCCACTCTCAGTACCCTGTTGCAGAATTTCCCTGGAGGGTCTCTGTGAGGGTGTTGCTGATTGCCATGAGCTTTTTGCTGGCTTTTCTCCGGCCCTGCTGCTCCCCTGCTTTGATTAGAATAGCTGCATGGCTACAAACGACTTTCCCTCGCTCTCTAACACACATTTTGATCTTGATTTTCTTTCTTTTACCTGCTGATGGCTGCTCAGTGAATCTAGGAAAGATGCAGTTCCTTAAGGATTTTTGATGAAAAGGAATATAGCAGTAGTGTTTCAAAGAAATGTGAAGATGAAGTGAGTCTGTTGGAGCTACGTTAGATTCAGAAAGGTGGATTTCTTATAGTAAATTAGACAAGAAAGTTGTGGAAAGTGTCTTCTATAAGCTTTCTTTTCACTTTTCACTTTCTTTTAAGCCATTACCAGTAATGCTGTGCCACAATTCCTCTCATTTATAGGGGAGCTTCTAAAACTGGTTTAATCATGTTTAATCCTCTGAAGACAAATTCTATGTGTCTCGATGTTTCTAATAATATCTTTGCAATAATACAGCACAGAAATATGGTTCAAATCTGTAGAGCCCACCCTCTCATTGCATCTCCTTGCCACATCGTGCGGCACTCACATCTGGAGTTACAATGCTGTGAAGACTGGTCGAGATACTAGTCTCTGCCTATTGTTGTGTCTAACTGGTGGATTTGTGTGTCAGTCATCTGCCTCTCATCTGTAACTGGTGGATTCATGCGTTCATCTTTGATTTTGTGTGAAACTGAGCAGTGGACACTCAAAAACGTGTCATCTTCTATTTAGAAACAATTTTATTTATACATTCCAATGCTTTTGTGAAGCTAAGACTCTGCTGAACCCATTTCAAGCACCAAAACAGTCCATCCACATAAGTACAAGTATGCTTTCACACAAAATATGGAGTTTCTAAAGTCTGACTTCAATTTTTCAGGTTTAGAGTATCTCTTCACACACTTACATTTACATTCAGGCATACTTACAAAAGTGCTTCACTGTTTACTCAGAAAATATCCTTAGCTGGTTTGTATTGGCTGGTTAGGATCCAAAAGAGACCTT
The DNA here is from genome assembly GCF_030463535.1 of Salminus brasiliensis. Classification (NCBI taxonomy): domain Eukaryota; kingdom Metazoa; phylum Chordata; class Actinopteri; order Characiformes; family Bryconidae; genus Salminus; species Salminus brasiliensis. The sequence continues at coordinate 11,059,993 of NC_132895.1, forward strand.
TAAGCATGTAGTGTTCTGAACATCTCATATGCAAGTGCCATTAAAGATATGTCAAAATTGAAAAAAATGTCCTGAGACTGCAGAAGGTTAATAAATGCTCTGTAAGTAGACCGGATCAGTCTCAATCTTGTTTGGGACCTGTGTACAGTCCCAATCCAATGTGAAAGACTGGTATCAGAACCGATCCAAGCGTATCTTGAAGTATTGGAATTGACCATTTTAAATTTGACCCGATCTCAGTCATTTGTTAAGACTTAATGCTTAGTATTGAATTTTAATGCTTGCTATTGAAGCAACCCTCAGTAGCAAGCATTGAATCTTCAGCAGTGAGGCATGATTACAGAGTGATCAAGCAATCAAGATCAATGCTGGCTGTCGTGTTGGGTCCGTTACCTGCCCCATGACGAGAATGATGCCCTAGTTTTATAGGTATTTGTTAGATAAGCTTTTTAAAGGTGTATTTCCAAAGCACAGCATTATTGTTTAGCTAATTGCACAGTGTGGCTGTATAATCTATGAAAAAACTCCTCCAAATGGAACCTTTACTCAGCCAGCAGCCCCCATATGCTCACCCCTGATCTGTATCCATCATCCTTTTGTTTTCTTGACACTCTTTTACTTGCTTTCTGTTGCCAGTCAAGTACAGTCAAGCTTTCAAAGAGTCCCTTTTACTAGTCGCCCTGTCCAGTGCAGAGCTGGCGCACTAGGGGGTCTACATGACTCTATTTGAAGTGAAAGGCCACTCCAGACTAGCTGGGGGAAGCAGGACACCCAGAGAGATGAGAGAGGATGGCCACAGTGGCGGAACATCAGAGTGTCTGCTCAAAGCATTAGAGAGTGTCATGACACTGAGAGAATGCTGGTGTTAGTGTCTGTTAAAGCCTACCTGACTGAACACTACTTTCCAAATGCTTTGAAGCATAAGCATTATTTATTGAGCATTCCTGTCTTCCGGTAGATAAGGTGGTGATGCAATTTAAACTGTTCTTTTATTCCAGCTGGTAGCTCACAGTTAGCATCCAAACCGCAAGTCTGAGCTGCATTAGCCTATGGGACAAAATTCATTGGTTTAAGGAGGGACAAACCACAAACCAGCAAAGGCAGTTGGCTGCCCAAGACCCATCAATGTGTGTGGGCAACATAGGCTATTCCATCTGGGAGCTGAACCAACAAAACAGCTACTGTGACACAAATCTCTGATATTGTAATGATTATTACAGAAGAAAGGCTGTGTCAGAAGGCTGTGTAGTTGCAGATCGGTCAGAGAGCCTATGCAAATGGCCGTCTAATGTCCAGTTAACCTACAATGGACAAATGGGCAGTAAAATTAAACTTTGGAGCAATGGAAGAAGGTCATCTGGTCTGACTAGTCTTGTTTCCTTTGTCATGAACTGCTGGGTACATTTATTGTTTACCTGTGGGATGTGCCGGAACAACAAGTCCAGACCATGGTAGCTCCACTGCACAGCTTACAGGACTTAAATGATCTGCTGTAACGGCTTGGTGCTGGATACCACAGGTCCCCTTCAGAGGTCTAGTAGAAGGAGCTGTTTTGGTGGCATGTGGAGTGCTAACAGCATATTAAGCAGGTGTTCATAATGTTTTGGATCATTGGTGTAAATGCTACACATGCTAACCTGTGCATTTCATTGACTCTCTCTCTCTCTTTCTCTTGTTCCCTCATGTCCATGTGCATGTGTTTGTGTGTGCCCTCAGAGAGTTTGCCAAAGAGAGAGAACGTGTGGAAAAGAGACAGGAGTTCCTGAAGCTGCGGAGGCAACAGCAGATTGAGAGAGAACTCACTGGTTATCTGGAGTGGATCTGTAAGGCAGGTAAGACTCTTCCACCAGACTCTTACCAGTTAACCTGTGGGACATCAAGCAGGGATACTTAGTAGCTTGTCTATATTGTGAAGAACAGATATGAGGATAATGGCTCATAAAGAACCATTTTTGTAAAAGAGAAGTATTTGTATATATGTGAAGAACCTTTTAAAGGTCTAAAGAACCATCAACTTTACTATATGTATATATGTTTTTCCCATGTTCTGAAAAATGCTTATTTTCAGGACCACCTCTATTAAGCATATTTTCATTGAAATTGTGTTTAGGGCACACATTTTTTTATTATATATGTACTCCACAAGTGCAAGTGGGCTTGAAGTCCAGTGGTGGCTTTTCCCTTATATCAGTCAATATTATTGATTATTAGAATTTGTAGCTCCCTAAAATCAGTGTCAGTATTGGTTCCGCTATTCTGCATCACTTTATTTAGCTGGTCCATTATAGACACCTGACATTTAACATTCAACTGGATATCTATTAAATGCAACTGATTCTCTATGGCACCCAATACTAACCTTAACCTTGAATCAACCCTGAAACCTAACCCTAAATCTAACCATAAACCTGGCCCTAAAAGGGTACAGGTCAAGGTTAAGGTTAGGCTGTGTTGGTTTACATTCGATAGACAATCATTTACATTTAGCTTAGAGTTCAGTACAGTAATAAGACAATTAATGGAAATCATCTATGAGGCATCTGCAAGGGAGCATCCAAGTAAAGTGTTACGCAATATTCATAGGATTGACCCTCTACTGCAAACAGGTTACACACTGGATATGTCCATACCGGTACAAATCCTGCATTCTCTGGAATTTGGAAAGGAGAGATTATTTTAATATAAATATAATTAATAACTTTACCATGAAATTCTGATCTAATGTAAAGAACAACTGACAGTTTTACATTATATCAAACAGTGCAAAACAGATAGGAGTGGAGATACCAGGTTTTTGCATGCCAGTGAATTAGAAGCAAGACTTTGTATCTGACCTGCATCATGTTCTGCTGTTTCAGAGGAAGTGCTGCTGGCTGAGGAGGATCAGAATGCAGAGGAGAAATCTCCACTGGATGGTGCGTGGTACAAGAAGAAACAGAACAACCCAGGTGAAAAGAGGGCTAGGGCACTGAGGGCTGGTTTACCATAGCAGCCTATGGTAAACCAGGCCAGTGTACAGAGGTATGGTCTCTCACCTCATCTGCCCCTTCATTCAGTAAGACGATTTTGCTCTGCAGGAGCACAAATCGATTAGTAGTGTTTGTATATGGATCAAACATGGATGTGGTTTGATCTTTTCACCTGGGAAACACAGTGAAATAAATGGGGCTCAGAGACTGTAGGCAGCCTTTTAGTTTTACACTTCTACAGTTCTACCAAATTTCAAAATGTTCCGTACTACATTAAGGATTATAAGGATTAGGATTAGATTCCCCATTTATTTAGTTCCTTCTTTCCGTCTCTGTGCCACTCTTACCCTTGTCTGTTTCTGTTTTAGACCATACTGAAATCTGACTGTTATAGAAACCCTTTACACTACTGTGCTTCCAAAGCTCGCCTCCCCTCTTCTCACCGGTTTTACCCTTGACATTCACAGTGGTCTTTTTTAACTCCTGCTGTAACTTGTGTGTGTGCTGCTCCTGCTCTAATGTTGTCCATTTCAGTCCGGCTCTGTCGTCCACTAGTTCAGGTTCGAGTTTACTGGTGCGTGACTGGTAGCCTGGCTGCGATACGATACGATAAAGCAGTTTACAATGAACATGTAAACATAAACTACGAAAACAACACTAGGCTTTAAAATACACTATATGTCCAAATGTTTGTGGACACCCCCCCCTTTCAATGAATGCATTCAGATACTTTATTTTGCACCCATTGCTAACACAGATGTGCAAATGCACATGCATAGCCTGTCTAGTCCCTGTCAAGAAGTACTGCCAGTAGATTAGGACTCTCTGGATCAGATAAACCTGAACATATTGCATCAATGGCTAATGCCAGGTGTGGGCTAGAGGGGTATACATCTCCCCAGCATTGCAGCATTGAGCTGTGGATCAGTGGAACTGTGTTCTCTGGAATGATTGTGGTCAATCTAATACTTTTAGGATGGGTTAAGGACGTGATGATGGTCATTCAATAACTTGACCTCACTAATGCTCTTGTTAGTGAATTCAATCAAATCCTCACAGCAATGCTCCAAAATCTAATAAGAAAGCCTTCTCTGGACAGTAGAGACAGTTACTCCAACAAAAGCAGGATTAACTCTTTTTTTAATACCCTCAATTTTGGAAGAAACCATGAACGAGCAGGTGTCCCAATACTTTTGTCCATATACTGTCTATATAGGATCATAAGAAAAACAACAAAAATAATAAGATGAAACCTCTACTCTCTCTCCTACATCCATTCTTCATCTCTCTCTCTCTCTCGTCCATTCTTCATCTCTCTCTCTTTGACCCATTGTTCATCTCCCTCTCTCTATTTCTCTCCCCCATTCCCCCCCCTTTCTCTTTCTCTTCCTTCCTAGTCTCTATCTGTCTGTCTATCTGTCCCTCCTCTCTCTCTCTTTTCTCTCTCTCTCTCTCTCTCTCTCTCTCTCTCTCTCTCTCTCTCTCTCTCCCTCCCTCTCTCTCTCTCTCTCTCTCACTTTCTTTCTCTCTCTAATTCACTCCTTATGTCTCTCACTTTTTGGCTCTTTCAGTTGCTCTCTCTCCCCCCTTCTCTCCCTTTTCCACCCTCTCTTTCTCTTCCTCCCAATCTCTGTCTATTTGTTTTTTTTTTTCTTTTCCTTGCCCCTCCTCTCTCTCTCTCTCTTTTACTTTCTATATTTCTCTCTCTCTAGCTCTCTTTCTCTGTGGCCTGAACTCTCTCTCTTTCCCGACACATTCGTTGACATGTGCTTAACTTCCTGTTCCCAGTAGTTCTGCTTTATCAAGGCCCATAATCTCTGTCAATTACGCCTGGCGTGGATGCCAGAAGTAATTATAGGGATTAAGACAACAGGGTTAATTGGATTAGCATCACACAGACACACAAAGATACACACACAGACACACACTGGCACACACACAGACACACATTGAGACACACGTCCCAGGGGGAAACACTGCAGTGTGAGATGCCTAGCGGCTAGGCTGCTGCAACAGCATACCAGTACAGCGAGGAGCTTAAGGGTCTGTAATAAAAGAGGAGTATAAATATAGACATGCTGTAGCTTTACTTTTCCTATAGCCCCATAGTAAGTGTGAGATATACAGCCATCGGGGGCAGAAATTGCTAAAAGCCAGGTCCTTCAATGTACAGTAGACCACCTGAGACCGCTGAGACGCGGGTTTGATTGACAGCCACTCGTTATTAGACTGTTATTAGCTGTGTTCAATGGGTAGGAGGAGATTTGAGATAGAGAGCTTGGGGGGGGGCATGAGGCTTGGGGTTGGCGCTCAGTCATGCATGTGTGTAGTTACTCAGCATCTCCTGAGTGCTAATGGCTGATGACTCACAGTGAGGTATGGCTTGCTGTGTGCATACATCTATCTTTCTCAGTTGTTCTAAACTCATGTTGCTTATGTAATGATTGGGCTTTGAGCAGTTAGCTGTTTTGAAAAAATGAAAGCATGGCAACAAAAGGCGTCGTGAGTTGAAGACTGAAGACGTCATTGGGTGTGTCGTTTCATGAACCTTGGGATGCTTTTGACATATACTAACACTTTAAATGCACACATTAAAGCAACAGTTGCTACAGTTACTGAGCTCTACTAAAGCGTGAGTAGACTGATAAATCCCTGTGCTGATCAGTTATTTATCTCAGTGTTACTGAACTTTACTAAAGCGTGAGTAGACTGATAAATCCCTGTGCTGATCAGTTATTTATCTCAGTGTTACTGAGCTCTACTAAAGCATGAGTAGACTGATAAATCACTGTGCTGATCAGTTATTTATCTCAGTGTTACTGAACTTTACTAAAGCGTGAGTAGACTGATAAATCCCTGTGCTGATCAGTTATTTATCTCAGTGTTACTGAACTTTACTAAAGCATGAGTAGACTGATAAATCCCTGTGCTGATCAGTTATTTATCTCAGTGTTACTGAACTTTACTAAAGCCTGAGTAGACTGATAAATCACTGTGCTGATCAGTTATTTATCTCAGTGTTACTGAACTTTACTAAAGCCTGAGTAGACTGATAAATCCCTGTGCTGATCAGTTATTTATCTCAGTGTTACTGAACTTTACTAAAGCCTGAGTAGACTGATAAATCCCTGTGCTGATCAGTTATTTATCTCAGTGTTACTGAACTTTACTAAAGCCTGAGTAGACTGATAAATCACTGTGATGAACCAGTGCCTTTTTCTGTATTGTAACATAATATGTTTCTGAATACATTCAGTACTGTGTGTTAAGTAATCGTCCATGATTTTCCAAAGTATGCTGCCCAACTTATGAATGTCCATTGCGCATTAGCATCATTATCCCTGTAGTTTAGTGCAAAAGTAAAACATCAAACTTGTCTTGGCTGATCAACAGCACTTGTGGTAATGGGCGCATTGTGCCAATTCCATCACTGCTTTAAGTACAAACTAATGCAGACTTTTTTTCCTCTATTGTTTTGTTTGTGTATTTCTGTGTTTGCAGTTTTGAAAAGGGCCAAGGTCAAAAAGGGTAAGAATGACCTTATTAGTGCTGAGGAGGGAGAGGAGCGCTTCACGGACATTTCTTCTGTCGGTAAGTCTTCACGTGTGGCACCTCTCTACCATAAATGAGTGAGTAGAAATGTCTCCACTATATTCAAAGTATAGACACACCGTGACTTTGCTCTTAGTCTGTGGAAAACAGATCCCCTGTGTATTAATAAGGTTATGTCCCAATGGGCTACGAAAGTGCTCTGAGCTTATAATAGGTCTAATAATAAAATGAATGTGCCATGATAGTACGATAGAAACGTGCCATATTCACTCACGTGCCATATTTCATTGATATACTTGGAACTTGGAAAGCACAGCCAGAAGTACCCTAGTCATGGAATTTGAACCTGCAAACCTGTCAGTCAGTTTGTTTGTTGTTTTTTTCAATGAGAACAGATACTAAACAGTGTCCAGAGAGGTTCTCTTTAGTATTTAAAGTATTTGAAGAACAAAGTAAATTATTAAAAATGCAGTTTTTATGTTTGTAGTATTTGTATTATTAGTCACCGTTACCCACCTCAACCATGATGCTTGCTTTATGAATGTGAAGCATTATAGATAATACTTTTATAATTGTAGTCAATGCTCATTTTTCAGCATTCATTGCTGACACAGATTTGCAAGTCCATGTAGTTTGTCTAGTCCCGGTACAGAAGTACTGCCAATAGAATAGGACTCTCTGGAGCAGATAAACATGAACCTATTGACACCATTCCTAATGCCAGATGTGGGCTAAATGGGTACAAAGCCCCCCAGCATTGAGCTGAGGGGCACTGGAACAGTTGATGGTGCTCAATGCTATACTTTTGGGATGAGTTGGGAAGTTGGGGATGAGGTGGGGTAAAGATTATCCAACATTCTGATCTCATTAACACACTTTTTCTACAATATGCAATCAAATCCTGACCGCAGTACTGCAAAATCTAGTAGAAAGCCTTCCCTGGACAGTAAAGACAGTTACGCAAAAAAAAAAAAAAACAGGATTAATGAATAGGTGTCCCAATACTTTTGTCCATATATTGCAGTTTTATTGGGAGCATTTTGTATGTATTTCTGATTTGATATAATTGAAGAATTGCTCTGAAAGTTATGAGCTGTAGTATGTATAAACAGAATGGCAAAACATCAGAGAGGACTGAAAAGATTTGGAAGTTTATGGTAATAACATTTTCAAATCCATTTGCAGCTCTAATTAGAAGATGTCAAAAAAGGTCCTATTTTCCTGGATAGACTGCATTTATAAAAGCACTGCTGAGTCTCCTGTGTATTTCAGATGTAAAATGTGTGTCAAGTGTCTCGGATTAGTGCAGATATGCCCATTAGCTCTGGCAAGTGAAGCAGGAGTGGAGATATGAGTGGGAGTTAGTGTGTATTAGTTCTGCCGTGATATAACACTCCAACTTTAAACTGTTCACGTCACCCTGAAGTAGCAGGCCCCTCTGAAGGGCTCTCTCACAGACTTGAGGGTCTGATGTAATTATTTTTTCTCTCTTTTTTAACGTGTGAGCTTTTGTGTTGGATCTTTGGAGGTACCTGAACTGTCTCTACACCCTAGCCTTGCTATTCTGACCAAGACAGCGGTTCCTCATTTTGGGGGATTGAGTGGTGTCAAGCACCTAAAGATCACAGGACTGGGCTCCTTAGAAAATAACTGCTTAGTCACTGGTAACTTAGCAACTGATCTGTGAACAGTTTTTCATTGTTGCTGCCAATGCTGATTGGTTGATGTACCGAAATGAAAATTACAGGTAGAAACAGAAGCTGAAATTCAGGACATACTGGGAAAAATTACCAGAGTAAAATTCGATAAGAAGGTCCAGATAATGGATTGAAGTGCAAATAAAAAACACCAATAAATTCTAACAGTTTTGCCACTGTTATTGAAACAAATCAATAAATTGATACTGTACTTTCAGGCCTACCACTTATCTTATTTAAAAGTCAGCTATGTCACCCGTTCAGTGCAGATTTAGTTGCATCCCTGTTGTTCAGCCGTGTTCTAAATATGTTCTCTTGCCACCCAGCACCCCCTGGATCACCCTTTGCCCGAGCCAGCCTAAAAAGCAGTAAGAACGACAGCTCCTCGTACTTCCGCCGGAAAGAGAAGAGGGTGCGCTTCTTCATCCGCCGCATGGTGAAGGCCCAGAGCTTCTATTGGATTGTGCTGTGCATAGTGGGTCTAAACACACTGTGTGTGGCCATGGTTCACTACGACCAGCCTGAGTGGCTCTCTCATTCACTGTGTATGTACTGCAGCTTGTTATGTATTTATAAAGAACACATTTAGGTTGGCTAGATGGGCTAGGTGGGTTTGTACATGTGTTTTTACTGGGACCCAGTTGGGCTTCCCGAATGGGCCCCATCATGGCCCTTATGCAGTGTACAATCCATATGGGGCTCATGTTTAACCTCTTGTGGTCTCATCGCTGACCCTGGTGGGGTATATTGCGATGTGGTGCCAATGTGGAACCCGAGGCCAAAACATTCTGGTTTCCTGCGGGGCTTCTCATACAGGTCCCACATGGACATTTTAGCTGGGATATTGGTTAATAATGTTTCTTAAACATGAAATAAAGCCTGTAGAAGCTTCTATGAATATAGTTGCATAAGCATTTTAACTTTTAATTTGAAGAACCCTGTGATATATCTGGTTTCTATAAGTTTTGCAATTAAGTGTACTTGAAAGCTCCTGAAAACCCTCACAAATAGACGCACAGTCAATTGTGGACTAAGGTACCATCTAAACCACTAGTAAGCAGCATGTTTTTTGCTGTTATGCATAAAAACCTTGGAGAATTTTGGAGCATATTATTTTCAAAAAGTAAAAAACAGCAACAATAGAGACAGAAGTCTTTAGCATGAAAGTAATGATATGCTATTAAACCATCACTTCTAAGTGCTAAATATTGCCACGCCATTCTAATCTAGTCCTGTGTTCCTGCCATGTGTTTTTGTGACGTGTTAGACCTGGCTGAATTTGTGTTCCTGGGTCTGTTCCTGTCTGAGATGACTCTGAAGATGTATGGCCTGGGGCCCAGGAACTACTTTCACTCCTCGTTCAACTGCTTTGACTTTGGGGTGAGTCAGTGCTGGATGAATCAGAAGCGCCCAGGAGGCCCACTCACTCGCAGCCATTAGCAGCCACTATGATACTTACAGCCACTTCACATCACTGGAGGGACGACCACATTCTGTGGCTAAACAAACCTACCCTTCTCATATTCATTAAGCAGGATATTTATCCTCTATTATCCATGTTGCTCACTGTTGCTGTGAACTCTGAGTCAGTATTGCTGTGTTTCTATGTCCTCTGGTCTGCGCAGGTCATTGTGGGGAGTATATTCGAGGTGGTGTGGGCAGCTATTCAGCCAGGAGCTTCTTTCGGCATCAGCGTCTTGAGAGCTCTGCGCCTGCTTCGGATTTTCAAAGTTACAAAGTACGGACACCGTTTCATTTTGTGTTCTTTATCAGGCTTCAGCATAGGTTCTGAATCACACACAACACTCATTTGTGGTTCCTTAACCATTTGAGCACTGTATTTATTATTCTGTTAATTATCCTAATGCAGGAACTACTACTAATTCCTTGCAAAAGGTAACACATGTTTTGTGGAGCCCCACAGGGTTCTATTTTAGGGTCTATGAAATTGTTATCATTATTTTAATTATTATTAAGTCTAGTGCAGTTATGATGGTGAAAAGTGGTGAAGTGTGGGCCTACATACAGTTGGTCCATCAATGCCTTAAGAGTTTCATCTTTGCATAGGTACTGGAACTCTCTGAGGAACCTGGTGGTGTCTCTGCTCAACTCTATGAAGTCCATCATCAGCTTGCTCTTCCTTCTCTTCCTCTTCATTGTGGTCTTTGCTCTTCTAGGCATGCAGCTCTTTGGAGGACAGTGAGTAGACGCCTTTTAACTTAAAATAATATAAAACCATCTGAAAGATCTGTGTATGAGGGATCCAGGGCAGGCTTTCCAGAGGACCCTGTTCCTAAATGGATCACTATATATTACTTTTATAAGTTGCCTCAAGATAACTATCACAAAACTCTCATAGGCGGCCTTAAATGTTCAAATGTTTGTGGACACCCCCTCTAATGAGTGTATTCAGCTACTTTAAGTTGCACCCATTGCTGACACAGATGTGCAAATGCACACACACCCAGCTTGTCTAGTCCCTGTAGAGAAGTACTGCTAATAGAATAGGACTCTCTGGAGCAGATAAACGTAAACCTATTGGCACTATGCCTAATGCCTGGCGTGGGCTAGAGGGGTAAAAAAAAAAAACCCAGCATGGAACTGTGGATCAGTGAAACTGAATGATGGTGGTGCTCCATCAGGTCAATACTTTTGGGATGACCTGATCTTACTTACATTCCTGTCGCTGACTGCAATCAAATCCTCACAACAAAGCTCCAAAATCTCATTTAAAATCCTCATTGGACAGTAGATACAGTTACTGCAAAAAACAGGATAATTCCCTTTTAATACCTGTGATCTTGATAGCAGGTGCCCCAACATGTGTCCATATGGTGTATATCTTGCTTTGGTAGCTAGCTATGCTACATTGACACAAGTATTGGGACACCTATTCCATTCCATTCCATATGACTGAATGTATTGATTAAAAAGGGTGGCCACAAATCTTTGGACATAGTCTAGCTAGCTCACATACTTCTGAATCTTGGTGAATCGACAAGTAAACATCATCTGAAACATCTGCATTGTCTTTAGATGTTTCAGAGTCTTACCCTGTCTGCTCTCAGCTCTCTAGGACATGATTAGGAAAACACATTTAGTTTAGCAGCAGCTAATCAGTCGTTGATTAGAGAAAAAGTAAGAAAGTCAATAAGGTCTTATTGAAGTGTTCTCTAGGATGACAGTTCACAGTTTTCCCTCCATTCTCAAGTTAAGAAAAAGCTCATTTAAAAAGTTTCATTTTCTAAAGCTCTCCCAAATCAACCCTGTTCACTTTGCTTTGCATCCCAAGAAAGCTTTGAGGCTGCGCCATCAGGAGCTGCTTTTTATAGCCACAGCGGGGTCCGACCCTGCAGTGAGGCTTTGATAGCACTTTGTGCAGCACGCTGTGCCCCGTGGTGCCGACTGCAGATCAGTTTTCTGAGCCAATCAAAGACCTATTCGCCATGGCTGATGTGGTTTACGCTGGGCTGGAGTCAGCCGAAGGCACCATCTGGTAGACATGGCTACCTTATCAATGTGTGCAGAGGCCCAGTCACAACATGTGTTTAATTGTCCGGTGTGGTTTGTATAATAGACTACAAGATTGTCTCCTGCTGTCAGCCGCAGCTCTGGTAGCAGATTCGGGAAGTGGAGCTTCAGTGGTTGAATTATTGAACAGAAAGGATGCAGAGAACCTGCCGTGATTACGTCAATCTAAGAATCCTCTGTTTACGTTGACAAAGGCCGTCCACATGTACACAAATGTTAAATTTACACAAATGTACACAAATGTTAAATTTACAGAATAAAAAAAAGTGTATTTTTTTTATTCTGTAGTTTGGCCTTCTGTCCACATTAGGTTTTAGCCACTGGAACATATTTGGTAATTTTGTTCCTGTGTTAAAATCACAATGTTGCAGCGTGCTTGATTCAGAGTAAAAACACTGTTTACTCTATTATTACACTGTGACCGAACATACTGCGCTCAAATTCAGCTTACATGATCATGATCATACAATTTTTGGCCATTTTTGCATGTAGAATGAGATTTCCAGATACGCTGTTAAGAAAAGAAAGAAAATCCTACAATTTTAAAAATATCCCACTGTCTGTGGATGGGGCACAGAATTGTGCTCAGAATTTTACTGGCAGAAATGCAACAAACGTACCCATGCTCCGCCCACAGATAAGATCTTTGACAGCAACTGTTGCTTGACTGGATATGCTTACTTTTGCAGAAATCCCATTCCACCTATATGTTCACGATTCATTTCCTTTTCTACCATCAAATGTTGTGGCATTGCAAAACTAACACCCTGCTAATTCTTACTTCTCACCCTGAAAAAAGCATTTTAAACTTCTCAAATTTGACAGATTTTGTTTTCCTTTTCTTGCCACTGTGATGGGAAGACTCCACAGTTTTTGAGGGAGGCTTTCATTTTTGAGGGAGTGTAATTTGGTGCTCATGTACAACAGTGCAGAAATAGTGATTTTTGCTATAAGAAATGCTGGATTTCAGTGTTAGAATAATAAATCATCGCTGTCACGCAAAACCTTTGTATCTCCGTTTTTGTGCTTTTCCACTTTTTGACAGAATTTGAATGACCGTGGTTTCATATATTGTTTTAAATGTCCAATAGAATAGAAACTCCAAAAAGTTTAAGCTAAAATAGTTAGCCCCTTAAAAAGCCTATGGAGCACCGGCGGAAGTGTTATTACAAACTTCCCACCAGTTAGTGTGGTAGTATAGTATATTGTAGTATATTGTAGTATATTAGTTCTTCTGTAAAGTTGGCATTTTGGAGATGCAAGGCTTTTGTGTGGCAGTGATGAAACATTAGTAATATAGTAAATTTTAAGCTGTTCTATTAGTAAATCATCTTTTAGTGCATGGAGAGTTTGAAGCTTGTGGCTCTGTTTGGTTACTGAGTCTGCTGGTTTAGACCCTGTCACAAATTCCCACCAATGTTTACATGGTGGAGTAAATCAAGTTGAACATCAGCCACTCTTCTAATATCTAACATCTAACAATTTTTGAGCCGTCCTTTATCATTTTTCCTACACAAGGTCAATGAACCATGTGTTTAGGCTTGTGTGACAGTTCCACACATAATACATGGGCACCATGCTTCCAATTTGTACTGATTGGTCCGAAAGCCTGTGCTATTATTTATAAACTATTATAAACTGTTATAAAGTTTGTCTGAACTGTAGTCTGAAAGCGTTTGCCGGTGGGGCATGGATAGGCTCATTCTCAACATTTTGATTCTTATATGTATTCCTTTTATTTTTTGCTTTGAAACCATTCCCATTGGCCACAGTGTATCCTCTATCCACCCTTCCCTCCTACTCCTTTGTAATCCGGCTTCCGTTCCTTAGCAAACATTTGTGAGTGGGAAAGAGATGCAGCACGGCAGCAGGGATTTCCATTTCCTTGTTCAAGGACTTACCGAGCTGATTATACAACATGCTTGCTTGCCTTAATGATAGGCCTCCTGCTGTCAACTTCCTGAATAAATAGATCTCTGTCTTTCTTTCACTCTCCCTGTCTGTCTCTCCATCAATGTGACCAACTCCTTCTCAGTCCTAAGTAATTAAGTAGGTGTGTGATTTTACCATACTTAACCAGAGTGACAGAAGCAGTGCAGCGCTGGGTGTTGGTGTAGATTTGGTGTAAACTGTGTAAACTGAAATGCTCTGCCTGGCACTGAGGGTGAGTCAGCGGTTTTGTAGCCATTCCAAGTCAATCTCAAAAGCATGAAAGCGAATGTGTTTCACTCATTACCCAGCAGTCACTGGTAAATCAGAGATGGAGAGCCTCTTTAGAGGCTGGAAAAGGTTGAGGATTTAAAGCTATCAGGACCTTAACTGGCTGAGCCTGCTGAATCACAGTCATGAAAGCAAGGCTATTGTTGTTATTTGAGAGTGCAGATGAATGTATACTTCATATTTTCTTCTCACTTAATTAAATTTCAACACATTTACACAATTAAATAAGATCATTGAGGTGAATTTACTAGGATTATATAGAAAATATATAAATGACTGAGAGAAATGAGAGATATTAGATACATTGAGCAGATCTGAGATGTTTTCACTTCTCAGGGCATTGTGTAGAATCTACATTAATAACTGCTGAACAGCCTTCTGTCAGTCCTCTTAGCATTAGTAAGTCAATAGAAGCAGTGTCTCGGGTACCAGGGGTTCAAGTGGGTCAAACCCATAAGCTACAGTAGCAGCTTAGCAGAGTCAGTCATAAAATCAGTTTGTTTTAGAGCTGCCTAGAACAAGATAAACTATGTGTCCATATGTTTGTGGACCCCCCTTCTAATGAAAGCATTCAGCTACTTTAGGTTGCATCTATTGCTGACACAGATGTGCAAATCCGCACGCACACACAGATTGTCTAGACCCTGCAGAGAAGTAATTCCAACAGGGTAGGACTCTCCTATCGGCACCGTACAAAGCCCCCCAGGATTGATTCATCCCAATACTTTTTGGATGAATGGGGTGGTGCTCAACCAACATCCTGACCTCAATAACGCAACATTTTGTGGAAACTAGTAGAAAGTCTCCTTCTCTGGACAGTAGATACAGCTGGATAAACTCATTTTAATACCCTTGATTTTGGAAGAAACAATGAATGAGCAAGTGTCTCATTACTTTTGTCAGTGTAGTGTAGTTTGGTGTCTGTTGGTGTAAAGGTTTGCTTTTAGTTAGTTTTACATCTAAGCTGTGAGGCTATAACTATGTAGCTATGAGATTTTACCAGGGATCACCAGGGATCAGTGTCCATGTGCACTTACAGAGTTTTATGTTAAAGCAGCAGTATGTAAGAATTGGTATTTTGTTCTCTTGGGTTCCTCCTACCGTTGGGGAGTGTAATTTACTTTTGCACTACTGTAGTAAATACAAATCGTGCAATGAGTGCCCCCTATGGACAGCTCCAAACGTGCATTTGTTGAGCTGAGAGATACAGAACTTACATCTGAAGTGAAAGGAGCTTGTGGACTGAGGCTGTAGAGTAAAATTACAGGGTTTTTCTTGGAGAGGCAATGGCAGAGACGCCATTTCCCTGTTACAGTCAGTGGAAGATCAATATGATGAAGCTGTTAAGAAAAATGCTGCATAATGTAGCACGTAATGCAATGTGTGGTTTAATATTTAATAGAGTAGGTTTTTATTGCTTATTATTGTCAGTTTCCAAATGTTCTCTCAAAAATATGTGTATGTCTGAAGACTGCAGTTTATTACTTCTTTGAGACACTTAATGTTTTTTTCTTTTTCCAAAAAAAGGTTTAATTTTGATAAAGAAACGCCCACTACAAACTTTGACAACTTCCCAGCAGCCATAATGACAGTCTTCCAGGTGCGCCATGTCTTCCCTTCCTCTTAAAATTTTATTCAGTTTAATAAATAATGGAAATATCCAGATTTAAATGTATTTGCATGTAATTGTATGTATTTAACATAATTTTGTGCTCTCTGATTATGTTTTGTGTGATTTTGTGTCCCCTGCAGATTCTGACTGGAGAGGATTGGAATGCAGTGATGTATCACGGGATTGAGTCTCAGGGGGGCGTCAGACGTGGGATGTTTTCCTCCATTTACTTCATTGTTCTCACTCTCTTTGGAAACTGTATCCTCTGTCACGTTACCAAAACTGCTCTGACGACAACACATACTGTTTGATCGGAGATCTTATCACAGTTATGCCTTCAGTACAGTTATGTCTTTAACTTGAGCTGAACCAGACACTCTTCTTAATGTATTCTTGGCTATCGCTGTCGATAACCTTGCCAATGCTCAGGAACTGACAAAGGTGAGTTTATTGATCGACTCTGCTTCATCTTTTTAGTCCTACTCTTGGCGTTTGTAATTCTACATCAAGAACAACCTTAGAGACGCATAACTGATTGTCAGCCAGCCTGCTGCAGTGCACCAGGGGCTAGATTCAAAGCTCTTACGTACAGGAAATATAATGATCCCAAGCAGAACTCAAATAAATTGTTCTTTACAAAAGCCATGCGGTCTCCTAAAGTAGGCTAGGTCCTAAAACTACAGCTGACAGTATCAGGATTCACTATATATATATATATATATATATATATATATATATATATATATATATATATATATATATAAAAATCAAGACACCTCTTCTAATTAGCGAATTCTGCTGTTCAGCTGCTGCTATTGCTGACGCAGGCAAACACAGCTTAGGTAATGTCCATAGAAAACCGCTGGCAACATAATGAGATGCTCTGGAGTAGTTTGACGTGAGCCCAAGATCACCATGCCTGTGCCAAGCAGCAGCTACAGGGGTATAAAGCCCCCTGGTGTTGGACTGTGGAGCAGTGGAACTGCGTTCTTCTATGTGATGGAGCTTCGTCCAATACCTTTGGCATGAGTTGGAGTGGTGTCTGTATTCCAGATCTAATCATTCAATATCACCTGACCTCACTGTTGGCTGATCTGCTTAATTGAGCATTAATTATGACCTAAATGTACATGTTATTAATGTGTGTATTAATTGGCCGTACTTAAATTCATTTGGGTTCTAGATAGTTTTAGGTTAATTTTGTGTGAGATATTTCAGTTAAGAGTTCACTAGTATATCATGAAGTGTTCCTCATCCTCAAGGTCTGGTTATATTCATTGTAAATATAATAAGTGTATAATTATTATATTATTGAGTCCATTTACATCACAAATTCAGTATATATTCTTGATACATTGGTTGCAAAAACAAAATGTATATTATGTCAGAATATGTTCAGTATACGAGTTTGTTTATCTGTGTTTGGTTGTTAAAAAGGGCTGAAACCAACATCTACCCACCTTACAGTTTGTGTAATGGTCATTCCAGGTACTAGATTACACTCATTACTAATTTGTGACTAAAAAGCACTGAATATTGTGCATAACAGGGTGGTAACATAAGTGTTTATTGTGCATTATTTCACATATTAGTGCGCTTATTATTGCTGTTTATATAATATACCTCTAATTATGTACTAATGAAGGTAATAATTAATTCATCATTTTAAATTCAGTCTAATTCAGCCTTTAAAAAAAAGGCTGAATTAAAGATCTTAATAAAAACCAAACTTTGTGTTCCTATAATAAAAAATATATGTAGTGTACCTTAACATGAGTAAAAGTAACCATAACTTTTAAAAAAATAATATATACTGTATATTTTTCTGAGCTTGATTCTATAGACAATATTGTTTAAGAGCTATAATAAGGCATTTGAGATAATAATACACTAATAAGTGTTCTTTGTTTTCATGCCAAAAGCTATGGAGAAATATATTTAGCATTATTCAGCATCAGCATTATTATTTTTTTTATTGTTTTTTTTTTTTTTACGGTTTTACAATTACTATTTATCTGCTTCAGCATCAGGAATCAGAAAGGCCTTTTAATGGCTCTCTGGATTACCATCCCTGCCCTTATTTTGTATCTTATTTTTTCCCCAAGCCTTTACTGACTCCCGATATGGTCACTGTCTCCTTTAGGATGAAGAGGAGCAGGAGGAAGCGGCCAAAAAGAGCATGGCCCTACAGAAGGCCATGGAAGTGAAGGAGGTCAGCCCCATGTCTGCAGCCAACATCTCCATTGCAGCGTAAGTCTGGACATTCTGCAGGTCACTCCTCATTGCCCTCTAGTTTTACTCTACGCTTACTGTCTTCTCTTACCTCCTCTTAACTCTTTCTGTAATGGGTACAGCTTTATGTCCATACACACTGTACTGTGTGACTGTGATGTGTGTGTGTTGTGTATCCTGCAGTATATATTCATTTATTTAGCTAATTCTTCTTTCTTTCATGGATCCGGTAACATCTCACAGACCACCATGTCCATTCGCCCAGTCATTGTTGTATATCTTTAATCTACACTTTGTAGCCCCATTTGGCCTTAGTGTGTAACGTCACCAAAACACCATTTTGGAGGTATTGTTACAGTGAGCAGTTCTGTGAAGGCAGGAGGAACAAAATCTTTGCTAGCATGAAGAGAAGCAGAAGTGAGGTGAGAGGATGCCATACCAAGACAAAGTCAGCAAGGATGCTGGAGACTGTTCTTTGGATTAATTTTTATCTATTAACAACACAGATGCAAACATCCTAATAACAGTAAAATTACCCTGCATTGCTTACTCCTACCTCATGCTACTACTCCTACCTCTGAATATTACCAGCTGTCTCGTAGCATAAGCTTTGCAAACTTGTGAACAGCTCTGAAACTAGCCTATAAAGCCCACATGACTTTTTATTGGTGCAGAATTTTGACCAAAGGACTGTGACAACATAATCCTGACAGGAACTTTTACAAGCTTTTACTTGCACTCAGTTTTCCAAATACATGGCAAATTTAGATATTAAAAGATATTACAAATACATTATAAATCTAGGCTGTAAAGATGATGTTGTCCTGAAGTGAACGAGAAACATTATTCAGCTCATAAGAATAAATAAACAAGAGCATGTCATCATCATCATGAAACACACCAATGTCTAGAATAGTCCTAAAATAAAACATTTAAGTTTGATTAAATTAAACACATTTAAGATTGAAGGTACTTTAAAGCACCATAAGTCATATTGAAAAACCTCCCAACGTTCCTCAAGGATCTCTTAAGGTGCTTTAAGGAACCTATAAGGAAGCTTTTTCTTCCAAAATATCTTTCTTGAAGGTTCCTCAAAGCACCTTAAAAGGTTCCTCCACAGTTTCATATTGAAAAACCTTTCAGGATCTCTTAAGGTGCTTTGAGGAACTTACAAGGAAGTTTTTGCTTCTTCAACTTAAGAGGTTCCTCCACAGTTTCAAATTGTATAACCTCTAAAAGTTCAAGGACTGCCATTGCTAATACAAAACAATGGAGGGATAACTAACGTTAGCTACTTTAGAAGACTGAACTGAACTAAAAATAAGGCAATTTGAATTGACTAGAGAACATCATTGACAAGAAATATATTTACTTTGAAGGCACCTATTAGAGGCTATCCAGTGCCACTTACAAGTACTTACTGTAGGTACAATAGTTTGAATAGGCTAGCATACAAAAGATGCCTTAATTTAAACACTGCTAAAATCAAAAGTCAATGTTGTAATACCTAGATATACAATCCTTGGCATATACTATGCTATGCCTGAATGTGAAAAATCTAATTAAGGCATGAGTACAAGCACAAACCTTTAATACCTCCAAAATGGTGCTCAACCTAAAATGAATTTCACTTTTAGGCCATCTTTCAAAGACTGGTTGTTTTGTGACTTTCCTTTAAAAGCTGGTGGCGCAGCTTTATGCCATTTTTATTCCAATTTTTAAAACCACTGTGTTAAACTAGATAGCGCCAATGTATGTGGTCAGCTGTGTGCTTAATAAATCACAGGATCCTATTGTTATGGTGCAGTTCACTATGCATGTTTTTTCAAAGATGCTGCGTGTTTTTCATTTTGCTGTCTAAAATTGATGTTCTTTCTTAGACTGTGTTTTTACCTTTGACCTGTAAGTGTGACGTTTTTGGTGACACTGAAGTAAAGGATATTTTGAGCTGTTTTGATGTGTGCAAGCAGCCTTAACTGAAGTGTTACCAATATGTGTGCTGTGTGTTGTGCAATGTGCATTGGACAGGTGGACAAGCAGGTAGATGGACGTTTCCTCAGGGGGAGTCCCTCTGACGGCCATCTCTACCTAAGCACTCTTTTTGGTTGGATTTTGATTTCAATTTTTGTCTTATTCTTCATTGTTTTGTTTTGTTTTGTTTTGCATGTGCAGTTTTGTAAAGCAAAATCGAGATGTGCTCTCTCGCAGCTCTTCCGTCTGCAGCGTTCACTCACCGTGAGTTTTGCTCTCACTTACAATATTCTCCTCACTCCTCTGTCTTTCCTCTCCTCCTCTCTCCTCTCCTCGTCGCTTGTCAGTTTCTCCTCTCCTCTCCTCTCCTCTCCTCTCTCTGGTCGACCCGTCGCCTCCCTGTGATGCTCTTAAGCATGATACTCTAGCCCCTGCTTTGGATTTAGAAACGGACTGTTATGCTTTCCCTAACCCTTAGGGATATTTTTTAACTGTTGAAGGAATACTCCACCATCAATAACAGTACAACAACAACAATAATAATAATAATAATAATAATAATACAACATGTTTCCTGAGAAAAAACTTGCATAACCCCTTACATCCTAGTTTATCACCCATTAGTTATTAATCCCAATGCAGAAACTATTGTGAATTATTTGGGAACCATTTGGTGTAGCATATCTTGTGGTATCCCACATGGTTCTGTTTTAGGGCCTACAAAAGTGAGGTTAGGAATTATAGTAATGTAGTTATGTTAAGTTGAGTGGAGGCTTAAATACAGGATCTAAGGGGTTAAAGTAGCATTATGCCAGAATTGGTATTTTTGGCTCTTGGGCTCCCCCTACAGTTGGAGAGTGTAATTCACATTTACCATGCTGCCATAAATACAAATCATAGTTTGAGCACCCCCTCATGGATGGCTGTGCATGTACATTTCTTGAAAAGCTGAAGTAAAAAAGTAAAGGAAGCATGTGGACTGAGGCGGTTGAGTAATTTTACAGAATTTTACACAAAGATAACTGTAGCAACACACAGTTCTCACAAAAGGTCACATACACACTCCACAAAGTTACAGCATTCTAGCCTGGAGTGGTAATGACAGAGACACTATTTACTCTATTATAAGTCTGTGAAACATCAAAATAAATCTGAAGCTGTTATTTTAAGTTTACTATTACAAACTGAAAACATAATTTTCAGTGATTTCACTGATTACATAAAGTTCCATAAATAAACCTGAAATACACTATATGGACAGAATTATTGAGACACACCTCTTAATCATTGAATTCAGGTGTTTAGTTCAGTCCTATTGCTGCAGGTGTATACAGTCAAGCATCTAGCCATGCCTTTAGTTTGTCATAGGGCCTAGTCTGCCATTACACACATTAATGAAAGAATGGGTGGTTCTAAAGAGCTCACTGAACTCCAACGTGGTTCTGTATGTCATAGGATAATGCAACAACAAGTCAGTTGATGAAAGTTCTTGCCCCCTAAAAAATCCACCATTAGCTGTGAGTGGTATTATTGACAAGCAGAAACATTTAGGAAACACAGCAACTCAGCCACAAAGTGTCAGTTCACGTAAAGTTACAGAGCAGGGTCAGGGCCGAGTGCTGAGAGAGGCGCATAGTGCAGAAAAATGTGTGTGTGTGGGGGGGGGGGGGACTCCATATTAATGCCTTTGGATTTAGAACGGGAGATCATAGAAGCTCCTGTAGGTATAATGTGTAAATGCTCCAATACATGTGTCCATATAGTATGTGTGACTATGGATTGTAAATTTGAGACTAAAACCATAACACTTCCATAACACTGGTCTTATTATGAGACAGACATCAGGGATTACCTTGCCAAAGCTGTTCTTATGAGGCTTTATTCAGTTATTTTCCATCTCAAAGGAAACATGTAATTAAGTAATTGAGACAGGTAATTGAGTGTATTTTATAGACTCCTAGAGTTTGGGTCGAAAAACACTGGAGTATTCCTTTAACATTACCGCTATAATGACCGCAGTGAATGTGTGATGCTGAGGAAATGGTTTCGGTGTGAGTTCAGCACAACAGCAAATACGCAAGGACCAGATAGACTTCGCATTCTCTATCTGACCCTTGCTAAACCTTGCAGACAAAAATGGGCAATGTCAAAATACTCAACGAGGACAGATCGTCATGAGAAGTGGGTTACGCTGCAGAATCAGTGGCTTATAATACGTAACCTTAGTCTATGAAGGTAGGATTTATTTAACAGTCAGAGGACGTCCCCTCAAAGGCAAAGGCAAGAAGGCCTGTGTTACTTCAGCCTCGAAACATGAGCCGCTGAGCTCACCAGGCATAGGTGGTACGTTTCTGATACGTGACTTATTATTGTAATGTGGACTTAGAACTAGAAGGGCCGGCAGTATTTCCCACTGTGAACACATTTTAGTAATCTTATGTGAAATATTTCATTTGATCTTGGTGGTACTCTGTGTTTTTCTGTTCCTGGTGTGATGAATTATGGATTTGACAGTTCTGAGAAACAGACTGCACTTGAAGTTTGTTTTCCTTGCCAGCGAGTAACGTTTCCAATATGAATGAAGGCCAGGCCAAACAGAGCAGGCTGGGTGTGCTGCCTACAGGCTCCACTGGTCATTTGGATCAACTTTGTGTTTGTGTGTGTTGTGAGGGGCTTTGGTGTGTGTGTGTGTTTCTTTGAATGAGTCATGGTATGCTAATTCTGTATGGGCAGTATGGGTGTGGATGTCTACTTTTAGCATGGATTAATGTCCATAGACGTACAGTGTTTGTCTGTCTGTCAAATGTATGGCTTGTCTTTGCTGTTGTCTTTGCTGTTTTTCCCCTATCCTTGTCATGGGCTCTCTCTCTCCCTCTGTCTCTCTGTCTGTCTTTCTGTCTCTCGTCCCTGTGTTGTAATGTCTGCCCTGTCTTTAACATGTCTGTTGTTCTGTGTTGTGTCTGCGTCGCTCACAGGAGTTATGTCTACTCCCCCGTCCGTCGCTTTTTGAGGTATAGTCCCATAACTTTCACTCAGGAGTCTTCTAGCAGATCCCATTGACCTCCCCATGCCCATGCATTCATTTATAGGTACTGTTGTGAGATTGGACACAGCTCAGTTTCTGTCAGAATATGTGCATTTATTGGTTTGGAGTAATATTTATTGTTCATGCATGTAAAAAAGTCAGAGTTAAGTGAGATTCACTTTAGTTTATTTAAAAATATTTTCATCTCAGTGCGCAGCTGGTCATCTGGATGAAAACATAGACTATGCTGGTAAGTTAGCTGGTTGACCAGCATAGTGTATGTTGCATTTGATTTTGGTCACGTTGGTCGACCAGCTTGGTCATACGTGTTGTCTTGCTCAGTGAGGTTGATCATGCTGATAGATCAGCTAAACCATCAAACTCAAATAAAAACATGAAAAGGTTCATTTTGTAAAGCTTGTCCAGCCTCACAACATTTACCACAAAGGAATGCATTTGTGGGTGGAGTGTAGACATGTCAGCTGAGCATGACTACTTCAGTCCCATTGCACATGCTGAATTTGCATTAGAATAGCTGACGGAAATGTCATCACTAAGACTTCATCTACAGAATGGATGAAAAGCGTTTAGCTTATGTTCTGGCAGATGTTTTTTTTTTTTTCGTTCTCTTGGTTCTATGTAGTATAAAATGTGGTGGGTGGATCCTTTTCCTAGCATTCAGAAGATTTTGTGGACCACAGTTTTGTGTTTTCAGTCCAGTGCAGTGTACAGAGGTCATTACCCAGTAAAGTTATGCTTAGTAGGAAGACTTAAATGTCTTTTTATAAAAACATTTTGCTAGTCAAAATGAGTTGACATTGGACAGAAACACATTTTTACACACACACAGACACACACACTATATATATATATATATAATATATATATAATATATAATTCTTTTAGCTACTGCAAGTAAAATCAGAAGATTTTTGAGGTTTTAAAAAAGCCCTTTATGTAAGCTAGATCAAGGCAAGAGATAGGAAGTAATGATATAAGCTGTAACAAAAGATAGGTGGACTGTTGCATGTTGACAAATATGAATGTTGGCCCTTTTAATAGGAAAATAGCTTTGCACATTATAGTTGTTAATGTGAACATAACTGTCAAACCATACAGCCTGGTTTATGCTAAATCTCTATGTGAAATATGCTGCAGAGCTTTCTTGGGACTATCAAACTCGTTACTGAGCTTTTTGGAACGCCCCTGGGGCAGCAATTAGTTATTATGCGAATCCTGTGGCTGTGCCAGAGGATGCTTTTTGGACAGCACATTTCATGGCAGGATGACACTGATTACTGCCCAGTAAAACCACACTGAAGCATCAGCAGTAGCCCTTCAGCCCATTTTAAAACATAATCAGCATTTCTCTGGGCCTTTTTAAGCCAGCAGCTCCAAGGCACTCCTCTGGTCCAAAGCTCATCTAGTGAAAAGGTTTGATTTGGTAGCATGACTTATAGGGGCATGAGCAAAGCTGATCTTTTCATTTTCAGTCCACTGATTCATGACATGCACATGCATTTCTACTCACATAAGCATCACCTTAATGCACTATTCTTCTTTAATGTCACCAGAGGTGGGTAGCAGCTCGTTACATATATTCCGTTCCATATAATTAAACACATTTGTGATCGATAGGGATAGATTTATGCTCTTGTAAGTATTGTCAAGTGATTGTGCTCTGACTCATTCTCATAGTGCTCTGAGACATTCTCAGGAATGGGTGCCCTTTGTAAAGGAAAGATATGACAAAATGACAACCATTCAAGCCTATCGTATTCCAAAACATTACAGGGTTGAATGTGACGGGGTTGAAGGTTTTGTGCTAAAATGACAAATGCCTTTCTGTGCTAGCAAACACAATTGTACAAAAGGGTCTCCTCACATCAGATCTTTCTGTACTGTAAATGGACCCTTTTCACACTCCAGGGCTGTTAAAAGGAAATACATAGATAGATAGATAGATAGATAGATAGATAGATAGATAGATGCTTTATTGACCCCGAGGAGGAGGAGTGGGTATCAGCAGACAGATGACAATACTGAATAAATATGTGCATATTTTGGTATTTAAGTGAAGTGTCTGTAGTGTCCAGGAGTGCAGATATGCAGGATGTACAGTAAAGTGCAAATAGTGCAGATTTAACCTGTGATAAAACCGAGTCTGATGGCTCTCGGAACAAAGGATCTCCTGAATCTGTCTGTCGAGCAGCTCTGTGACAGCAACCTGCCACTGAATTTGCTCCTTTGGTCTATAATGATGGTGTGCCGTGGGTGACCATCGCCTGCCGAAAGTTTTAAAACAAGGCAGTATAGTGTTTTACATGCTTTTTCGTGGACCTTCGTCACGTCTCAAGCAGTGATGAAAACCAATTTATGAAAAAAGAAATTGCTTATTACTTTTGAATATTTCAATGTCCAAGATAAATCATATATCAAGCATGAAATTGTGTATCAGACAGCTATTAGATTGCATCTTTGAAAAGCATAAAATTGCATTAAAAATTTAGATGAAATAAGGATGGCTGGATTTTGTACACCAGTATCAAAACAAACAAATATTAGTCAAGCCTAAGTTGTAAACTAATCAACAGAATAACTTTCCAGAGGGGGCAAAGATGCAAGACTGTTGCATCAGTTGTGTCATCTTGTCAAAGCATGCTACCATTGTGTTTATTAATACGTAAAGGTGCCTTAATAAAACAGCAGGTATTTCAATAGGCTAAAAATGCTCCTGGCAGAAGTGTAGGCAGGACTTTTGGATAGCCTTAATCACTGTATCAGAGGGTAAAGATAAGGTGAAAATAAATAATTCTTATTTAATTTGATTTGCTATGTACACTTTTGTAAGACTGTAATATTATGCTCAATAAACTTAGGTTGTACAATGCGCCCAAGGAGAACAGATGTTTCATGGAAAACTGAGCAGAGCTGCTAAATAGCATATATCAGTGAGTGGCACAACAACAGAACAGAACACAGATGCTTTTGCTCGGAAATTGAGACCCACCCCCCCTCATATTGCCTGGATCCATTTAGATCTTAGCATGTGTTTGGTCAGTAATGTGTGAAACCTTGTGTGAAATGTGTGAAACCCTGGAAAAAATGGCTGAGTTGTGGCACTGAGGAACACAGAAAAATGCATGAAGGCTGGACTGCGCCTGTTGTTTTAGTTCACCAGAAATGGATTTTACCTCCTAACAGAAACCAGCAGAAGTGAGAACCCGGAGAGGTGAAAAGGGTCTATTATTTCAGAAAGATCAAAGTATTATTTTTTTACAGGGGGAGAAATGGCCATGTGAGGGAGTTGAATGAGACATAGGGACAACAAAACAAAAATTATTATTTTTGATAATTTTTTGGGCTTTTAATAGTCTACTCAAATGAGATGTTAATCAACAGGGGCATGCCAAAATTTAATTCATTTTATACATTTTGTATTAATTATTTATATATTTATTTATTTATATATTTATATATATATTATGTTATATATTTTTTACATTTACATATTTAGTTTTATTTTTTGTGCTTTACCCAGTGATGTTAATTATAACCTTAAATTGTAGGGACTTAAATCCTGACTATCACCCATTTATAAGTAAAGGGAAGCTATGTTTTTCTTTTCCTTTTTGCCTTTAGCTTTTAGTTTCTTTGTTTAATTTAATTCTGTTATTTTGGAGACAAAACAAAGGCTCGGGCTGTATCTGTCACTTCTGAGCTTTAGCTTTTCATTTTACATATCCCATTAGAGAACAATAAGAGCCGTAACAGAGTTCAGTCCTATGCTGATATGGGCTGGCTGTACCAAGAAGTTCCACTGCAGGTCTAAAAGAATAATTTTTCTGCCATATGGGTTTATGTTAATCTACCCACCCCTGAATGTCACGTCGCAGAACATGAATATGAATGGCAAAAAAAACAATCCCACGGATTTGAGTGTTTGTCTCTCTCATGCCAGAGCTGTAGTGCAGCACTGGTAGCGGTTGAAGACTTTTTGTTGACGTTCTTCTGTTTTCCTCTTCATTATCTCCAGTAAGGAGCAGCAGCGCTCTCTGCAGAAGATGTCAGTGTGGGAGCAGCGCACCACACAGCTCCGCCGCCACAACCTGCGCGGCAGCAACGAGGCGCTATACAGCGAGCTGGAGCCAGAGGAGCGCCTGCGTCTGTCCTCGGCCCTGCATCTGCGGCCAGACATGAAGGCCCACCACGACCGTCCCTTGGTGGTGGAGCAGTGTGATGGCACCTCCGAAAAGCCCCGAGGTGATGTCCCAGAAGACCCTACAGCAGGGCGGAAGCACCACCGATGCAGAGGGGAGAATGGAGAGGCGGGAGAGGGCCGCCATCATCGGCACCACAGTCGCAGCCGTGAGCACCAGCGGGGCTTAGAGCGCAGCTCGAGTCAGGAAGGCGCTCACAGGCACCAGCACCCGGCCAGGTCTCCGGAGGAAGGCGGAGAGGACAGGGAACACCGTCACCACTCCCACAGAGCCAGAGGTTCCAACGGCAATGGCAATGGCAATGGCACTGTTGGAAATGGAGGAAAGGGGGAGCGCAGGCCACAAGGTCACAGGGAAGGTGAAGGGGGCAATGGAGATAGGAGGAGGCACAGGCCTAGAGTCAAAGCACAGTCCACATTGGACGCAGATGAGTGCATGGAGAATGGAGAGAGAGCCACAGGTCAAAGGTGAGGCTCAAAGTGGACTCTGCACCATGTGTCACCCCTTACTCCTGTCCTTTATCAGTGGTCAGTTTCTGACCACAGAACCATTATTGACTGGATATATTTGAAGCGGTAGGCCACTCTTACGTTTGCTGGCACACTAAAATGCGTACAAAGGCATCTCTGAGCCTGATACAACACCACACACACTACCATACCACTGCCATGTTAGTGTTATTGATGTGTTGTGATTGGTCTACCAGCTAGTATCTGGTCATTAGTGGTCCTGTGGTCAAAATATGGGATCTGACTAATTATGAAACACTATAGATGGGTTACAGCCTGCGATTGTACCCCTATGTAGTGGACCTGTAATGTAAGGTGCGCTCATAAAGTGGCCAGTGATTGTGATTCTGGGTCTCTTCTGTGTTTATCCACTGGACTCCATTTAGCCTGTGGTTGGTTCACAGGGACAGACTGACTGATACAGAGGGAGAAGGTATGGGGAGCCCTCCACAGTCCCCTACTGATCCACAGGCTGGAGGAGAGAGGCAAGAGGACTCCGATAACCTGAAGAACAGCACCAGGGCCGGATCATCATCAGTCAACATCCCTGTTACCATCACTGCCCCACCAGGAGAAACCACCATTATCCCCAGTCAGTAGTCTTATCACCTTCAAGACAAAAGTTGGAAGGTTCCTTAGTAGTTGTTGACTTGAATGCAGTATTGTTCTTCAACAAAAATGGTTCTAGGTTATAGAACCATCCATTGATCCATTAGGATCTTAATCCTGGATCTTAAACAGGTCCTCGAGGCCTCTAGATAGTCCACATTTCTGTGTCATCCTTATTTATTGGAGGTTGGAGCAAAAAGGTGGACCTTCTAAAGGGTCTTAAGGAGTAGTTTGAGAACCACTGTGTGGTACCTATGTGGTAACTTCAAGGAAACCTTTGTGGCACCTTTCTTTTTAAGAAGATGGAGACCTTTCTAACACATAGAACACAGTATGTGAAGAAAAGGAGCAGTGCTTTCCTTACACTTCAGAGAAGTATCACTGGTTCTCATGGATGTTCTTGGTTGTAATAATTATGCTAATCTTCTGAATGTAATTACTTGGTGTTCTTGGCAGTGAACAACATAGATGGTGAGAGTGTGCTCCTGAACGAAGAGAAGAAGGATCTGGATGAGCTGAATCAGATCCCTCCCAAAATCATCTTACCGTACAGCTCCATGTTCGTGTTTGGTCAGTCCAACCCGTGAGTATGGCCCTTAAATACTGTTTAAGTATAGTTAGTGCCCTGAAGAAAGTGTTCACCCCCTCTGTAGGTGTGGAAAGACGTATGTGACACTTTGAAACAGAGATGTCAAGCTGAGCTCCTAAAGGGTTCAAGCAGGGCCCAGTCAAGTGTTCTCCACCTCCAACACACCTGAGTCAAATCAGCAGCTAATTATCAAGCCCTTTTCCGGGTGTGGAACCGAGTGTGAAAGTGTAAGGAAAGCTGGAACTTGAGCTGGAGCTACAATTTGACACTTTTGACGCCTTGGGGGTGTAAAGGAGGCACAGAAGCATGCATGTTTTCTTGTTCTATGAAATGTTCTGGTAGATCTTGTTCAGTGATGCAGGAGACATTATTGACTCAGACCAAATCTGAAACTGGGTTGAAACTTGTGACTGAAAATGAAGTGCTGAATTACCCCACTTTTTATACATTTATACAGTTATACATTATTGTTGGACGTTCTTTTTGAATAGATGTGGAATGCAATGGCTGTGAAAAGACAATGGAAACTGTGGCTGTGATCAAATGGTTCCCTGTTCATGTGTTAGTGCTCTGTTGAGTATGTTGACCGTTTGTTTCTGAGTGTCCGAATCAGGGAATGGTATTTGAGCTTGTTTTTAGGACACTACAATCTCCCACAATGCTTTTCATTTCTAGTGAACATCGTAGCACAGTACACGAGCTGAATGTAGACCAAAATGCATTGCGAGTCTCTTTATCTCATAATTGGAACTTGAAAATAGTTTTTCTTTCTGC
Source organism: Salminus brasiliensis (assembly GCF_030463535.1). Lineage (NCBI taxonomy): Eukaryota > Metazoa > Chordata > Actinopteri > Characiformes > Bryconidae > Salminus > Salminus brasiliensis. The sequence goes on from NC_132895.1 coordinate 11,089,503, forward strand.
AATACATTTTAAGATATTTAAAAAAAAAAAAATGCTGTATTTCTTCAGACGTCACCAAAAGTCAATAATCCAACATATCATGATATTAATAATTAACTCTGTGTGTGCAAGGTTGGAGTAAAATTTATGATATTGGGCAGATATAATCTACCTCTGCTATGGAAAATGATATTAGTGTTAATTGTCCTTTTAAGCCAAAAATAAATTGTAACATTGAATTAAATTTGCCTTATGAGACACTGCATATATTATTATATAAACAATATATTGTTATACAGCCCTAATATAACCCCACACACCTTTGGTCATACATCAGTATATATAAATATAAAGCAATGACTTTATTCCTTTAAAAATTAAGCTACGATTATTATAATACAAACAAACATTCCAAAAAAATCATTGCAACTTTTTATCATTTTGTTTTAAAAATGTTTTAAATCCCTTTTTCTTCCAATTTGGTACTGCCAGTTATCCCACCCATTCATAGCTCCCCCTAGCACTAGCAATGCTCTCGACACTCGGGGGGGTAAGGACTTAACACATGTCTCCTCCTGCAAAGCCAGCCACCTCCTCTTCTCAAACTGCTAGTGAAGTGACAACACCCGGCAGCCGACACGCTCTGTGGAAAGTGCCGGGCCCCCAGCTCCAATGCACCTGCCATGCCAGCCAATAGTTTTTTTGTTGTTGTTGCTTTTAGTTGTTTCTCTTATTGTTGCTAATCAATTATAGCATCGTAACTGCCAATCAGCGGTGCCAAAAACGAGCTTACCCAAAAAAGATGTACTGATTTCAATCCATGAAATCTCGCATTTCTGCCTAAATTAGGAACTGCAGCCATTACTGAATGCCTGCCTTCCCTTTGATCTAATTAGCACAGAACAGTGCTAATGACACAGGCCACTTGACCAGAGGGCGCATAAAATGTAAAAAGCCTAGCATATAAAAAGCAGCAAGCAAAGCACAGTTTAAAATGAAATGCTTTGGTCCACCAAAATGCTCTTTTTACCAAAAGCTAAAAGTATGCTATGAATTGATCCACTACTGGGGTTTTGTAACTGTGCTGTGTGTGTTGGGTTTGTGTGTTTGTAGTGTTCGAAGGCTGTGTCACTACGTGGTGAACCTGCGCTACTTTGAGATGTGCATTCTCATGGTCATCACCATGAGCAGCATCGCTCTGGCTGCTGAAGACCCAGTGCAGGCTAACGCCCCCAGGAATAATGTAAGAACAACACACACACATACACTGACGTGCCATTCATAGCACAAGTCAGGCTCCAATCATTCTGCCATACAGCTGGCTTCTAATAGGTAGTAGCTTTGTAAAGAAGACAGAATTAAATCATCAGATGAGATGTTTTTTATATATTTATGTATTTTGCGTTTAAAGACTGAGTGCAAGAACAAGGCTGGGGTGGAAATATTTGCCTTTTACATAATGAATGTTTCTTCAGGGCACTGGTATGGCAGGCCTTGTCTGGGCTGTCACACAGAGCTCTGTCAGAACTCCTTTCCTTGGTCTGGATGGCGATAGAGTCCTTTGGGAAAGAGCAAGCGCATGCTTGGCCAGCAACTGGCCCCATACTAACACTGTGATGGCGTCAAATCACAAGCAGTGAGTGTAATAAAAGACAAAATATAAAGAAGGGGGTGTAAACATGTTTTTTTTTTTCAGATCTGTCTTAATATGTCTGTCCCTGTTTACGACTGACTGGACAATTTGTTCTGCCTGTGAGATAAATCTAAAATCTCTCTCAAACTCCCAGAAGAGTGTGATGAATACAGAGCTTCCTTAATTCTCAAATATCTATTTTATGCGATGAGGCCTGGATTTGAAATTGTGTGCTGTTTCAATTTTAAGGCTGGTTTATCATGGTGAAACTTTCATACAGGTAGTAGAATGAAACACAATTTCAATTCGTTAACAAGATTATCAGCTAATATTTGTTTTTTAAATGTCTTGACGTTCTGTCTCTAGATAATCTTCTACAATGTACTGTTTGGCCTGTATTTGTTCTTTATAGAAGAGTAGAATAGTAGCCTGACTACATAGACCATGATGTAGCAGGCTAACAACAGTGCAAATGCAACCACTACGAGCTGTTCAAAGAGCTGTCATGTTAGTGTTAGCTGGCTAACATTTATTTTAACTTTTGTTTTGATGAAAATTGAGATGTTATGGTGCAGGTAAAATGTACTGCCATTCAATTCAAGCAATAGTTGTGTAAATGTTTACCGCTGTAAAGCCAGCTTAATAATATTGCTTAACAGTAATTTTGTTTATTTTGTCCTTTTTTTTCAGGTGCTTAAATACTTAGATTATGTCTTCACCGGGGTGTTCACATTTGAAATGGTGATAAAGGTATTCCTTTAATTATTACTTCGTTACCCATCATTATTGCAGCCTTAAGAAGCATTCTTATTCTTATTTCTATTTTTTTATATTGTATTTAAAGAAGACCATTAAAAGGGACAGCTGTGTGGATTGGACAAAAGTATGAGGCATCTTTATCACAATAACAAATGGTCATAGTTTGAGCCAGGCCTTCGGTTAGTGCTAAGCTAATACTACTGTATATGCATACATCTATTTTTGCCTATTCTAGATTAACAACCAATTGCAGATTATTTTTTTCAGCTGTGGCTGCAGCGGAGTATAGCTACCACTTGGATTCACAGCCACTGATATCTGTCGTTTCCTAATTAGGCTGGTAGTTAATCTGACCTTCTGTCCAACTCCTGAAGGCCCACCCAATGACAGAGCTTGTTAGGCTATAATCTACCAGGATATCATAATTGGGTGTTTGAAATCTTAACTCTTTTTGGTTTTGTCCATCATTATTCCTTCTCTGTAGGACTAGTAAGCCCAGAGGTATCCCAACTTCACTACCCTACTAATTACACCACAGTATACTTTTCGGAGTATATTTTAGATATTTTTATTTCTACTATAACACTGAGAAACTGGATGTTTCATTAGATAATAGCTCTGAAAGACATCTCCGGTGGCATAACTGTCACGAAATTGCCAGTTTGAATCTCAATGATGCGAAAAGGTCAAAAAAGAAAAACTGGGCCTTCTTAATTGGACAATTACTGTCTCCTTGTCTTTCTGTGATGTATATTTGCCATGTTTCCCATCCCTAGCATCATTTTTCTTGGTCTTTCTTGGCCTTCTGTTTTATTTGTGCTTCATTAGATGATTGACCTGGGGCTGCTGCTTCATCCCGGCTCCTACTTCAGAGACCTGTGGAACATTCTGGACTTCATTGTGGTCACTGGAGCCCTGGTGGCTTTCGCCTGCTCGTAAGTACACTCACTCCTTTCTAGACTAGTCAGAGGAGGAAGGAAATCCACACTGTCATCTTAAATCCAGCAAAAGCACTGGAGTGAAAATGACAGGAATGAGATTTGACTGCCACAGATTTGACTCTCCAGCGTTTTGGTGGGAGACGAAGCCCCGTGCGGACGGCAGTGTGGACGCTGTTTCCCGTGGAACGGAAAAGTGTTAAATATGTTTCCCTGTTTAAGTCATAAGGGGATTATCTGTAATGTTCTCGCCTGTGCTGGCTCTGGATATTTCCATTTCTACCTCCTTGCCTTCGGAGAGTGGAGCCAAACTTAGCAGCACTTATGGAGCTCAGCCTCCACCTGAGACGCACTCAATCCCTCTCGTTTAGCTTTAATTCTCACAGCAACTCCATGGCCAGTGGTTATTTACTGAAATGAGTTTCAGATATCTCCCTCAGTGCCCATACGCACAAAAACACACTTACACACACAGCCATACCCACATACAAGTGCACCGTCAAAGACCCAGGTTTAATGGAGTGTGGGATTTGTTTAACGAGCGTTAGATCTACATTTACATTTATGGCATTTAGCTGACGCTCTTATCCAGAGCGACTTACAAGGTTACTTGTATTACAGATGTGGGCCAATGTAGTGTTAGGAGTCTTGCCCAAGGACTCTTATTGGTGTAGCGCAGCATAGTCACCCAGACCGGGAATCGAACCCTGGTCTCCCACATGGTGTTGTAACACAGTGGCAGGTAGTGGTGTTATCTGTTGCGCCACACCAACCTCATTCAAACTAGATCTAGTTTGAATGAGGCTGAATCTTGTTGAGCAGATAAATGTGTGTCATCTGCCCTTTAGCTGCTCACGGGGGAAGGCCTCAGGACAATGAAAAGAGACAACTTTAAATTAGTTCTTTCACTAAAAATCTCATTTATTACGTTTTTTTTCTTATACCATATAGATATGTATAGTCACTTTCACACAAAATCCTGGTATCTCTAAAATAACAGTTTTACAGGTCAAGGAAAAAATCTTCTCAAAAAAGCTTTTTGAACTTTAAGGAAGTCAATGTAAAAAGATTTTATTAATTGCAGTCATTTAGTCAGTTTGGAGTGTTTTTATTGGTCTGTACATCAGGAAATATTGAAAAGCAAAACAAAAATAGAGATACAAGGATTTTTCTTGACAGTGCCAATATAGTCAGTCAGCTTAGACATGGTCTACTCTTGTTTTGCAATGCAGCTATAAAGCAGTTTCATGGACCATGGACCTCAACCCTAAAAACCCACCAACACATTAGTCACAATTGAGAAATAAGAACATAGACATACATGCAAGTCTTAGAGGTGTCATTAGATGCAAAACTATGAATAGTGTTTTGAATGGTATTTTTAACAGTTTATTAACAGAGTATGTGGTATGCAAATGAGCCGTCCAACCATTCTAGCTTTATTGGCGTCACTGATTCAATTATATTACTGTAAGATTTTATAAATTCATGGCTTTGTTAGTAGACTGATTACCTGATCTATTTTGAATATCTAACTATGTTGGATATGAGAGAGAAAATAAGGCCTAATCTGATCCGATCCTTTAACAAATCTAGCCTGAAATAGTATGCACTCGTGCTGTGTGATGTGATGTTGTTAGCTGTGTATTTCTTCCTGTGGAGTAGTAGAACTTTTGAGTAGTTTAGGCACAATAGCCTTCTTTTAAATGTTCATCTTAATATTAACACTTCAGTTAAAAAGAGCTTGTTTTCTGCCTGCCATCAGCAGCCGGAGCCAGAGAGAGCACAATTGACCTTGACCAAACCACTCTCCATAATGTGGCACTTAAATCTAATGGTTTCATATGGACCTGGAGTTTAATATGTAATTTAGCTAACAAACTGTAGTAGCAGCCATCCTCACTATTGACTTTTGTTCATTCGTATAAGACAAGGCATCTTCATTTATGTTGCACATTTCATTAACTAAGGCAGTTCAAAGTGCCTTGCATGAATAACAGAACAATTCAACAGCATATGAAGGTAAATGATCAACAATAACACGTAAAAGAAAATATAACACACAGCATTACTTAAGTATTTCCCAGCCACCAAAGCTATTAAACTTTCAGCTTAGCCATTTGGCTGCATTAAAATGTAAATATTCCTTTAAAATAATGTTAGACATGGATTGTTGTTGTTCTGTTAAAAGAACGTTAGTCAGGATTCAAGAAACACGACCTCAAGCAGTTAAGTAGGTGGACACAACAACACTAATTGTCCCCTTTAGAGCTGCCTTTCATTCCTGTCCATGAAGACGAACTGCATCATACTGCACACATACTCTACAAACTCATCTCTGCATGATGGTGACTTTCACAGCTTCTTCATAGTGAAATAACAAACCTATTAACACTCAGATGTTGGCTCGTAGTGACGTGATAATAGCTGAATGTAATCACTGTCTGATCTTTTTTTGTAATTAGCTCCCTTCAATTTATCGGTCACTACCTGTATTAGTTAGTTAGCATCATTAGCTGCAGCTGACCAGTTTTCTCTGAAGGAGGTTCACCCGAAGCTTTACTAGTAAAGCACTTGGAGGAAGTGGAGAATTATGCACATTTGATAAAACCTGAAAACAGTGAATGGCAGGCGGTTGTGAAGTGTCCAGTCATGTGTCTTTCTGAAGCTGTAGTGCTACAGTTGTTTATGTACCTGTTCTTTCCTATTTCTCTTTAATAGCAAGCACATGTGCCCTTTCTTGGCTTTGGCATATTTTCAGTTGACTCTGCCTATTTCTCTTGCCTTTCTCTCTGTCTATGTGCCTCTGGCTTTCTCTTTCTTCTTGTTGGTACTGCTTTCAGGAGCTTCATGGGGTATGCATTTGTTACTACCTGCCTCTTTTTTTTTTTTACTTCTTTGTACCTCTGTTTGTGTATTATTGAGTGGTGTGTGTGTATGTGTGCTTGAGTCTGTTCTAACCACAGGCTACATGGCAGCATGTCGTTCCTGTGTGTGGTCATTTTCTTTCCACCTTGTTTATTGTCTGAAACTGAAGATTTAGCTAAACATCCATTGCTTCATCTCTGAGTATTACTCCAATGTCATTTCTGATCATGATCCATTGTCTTTGCCCTGTTACTGTGAATTAAGGCTGCAGAATATGGTGTTTTTAACCGTTTTGAGAACAACATTAGTATAGAGGATGCGGTATGCAAATGACCCCTCCGACCAATCTAGCTTTATTGACATTATGGACTCAATTCTATTATGTATGATTGCACAAATTCCAGACTGCTTACCTGATCTTTTTCTAATAGACTTTACTTAATTTTGTAGAAGTTTGATGTTACTACAATTTAAATTGCATGTTTCCAGTAGCAGGTAATGGGATTATGCTGATATCAACAGAAAAACTGTATTGGATATTGGAGAGAAAATAAGACTGATCCGATCTTTAAACCAATCTAGCCTGAAACAGCACACACTCACGCTGTGTGGAGTAGTAGAGCTTTTGAGTAGTTTGGGCACAATATCCTACTTTTAGATGCTTGTCTTAATTTCAACACTTCAGTTAAAAAGAGCTCCGAATGTGTCTGAGAGGAGAATTACATGTGATAGGGGGATCTAAAATTAGGGAAGAAAATAGGCATCGGCCAAGATTCCAGTGTTGGGACACTCTTACATACAAAGGTCCTTCAAAAGGTTCTTTGAGTGAAGCCATAGAAGAACCACTTTTGGTGTGAATCTTCTTTACCAATTTAATGGTTCTTCAAACTCCCCTATTTCTTGTAAAGTGATTGAAAGTGATTCTTCTGTTGCTCAAATAATCTTTCAAAGCACCTTTATTTTTAAAAGTATATAAGTATCTGAACTAGATAGCAGGTATCAAATCCAATAATTAAAGCCTTTATTTTTGTTTTGCCTGAAGAGATTCCATGCCTGAAAGGCTACAGCATTTGTTTTTCAGCATGGGTGCCTGCATGAGTTTAGCTCCAACTCCCAGCTTGCATACCTGATCCAGGTAATGAAGACCTTCGGGAGCCTCTGAATACTAGAGCCAAGAGTGTTGGATATGATTTCTGCAGTCTGGTAGATCTCCAGGACCAAGACTAGGCTGCCCTGCTCTCGATGAATTATTGGAACTGGAGTTAAACCAAAATCCATAAATTAGCAGATTAGAAAATAATCATTATCAGCATTCTGGACAATCAGCCTTGGTTCTTAGTGAGTGACTCTGAGAGTATTTTGTCATTTTGAAATTACATCAGCCAACAAATTTAGGTTATTTATTTAGGTAAATAAATATAAGCCAGGGTTCAATCAAGGTTACTACTTTAACACAATGCATATCACAGCAGTAGTGTGAAGCAACAGAATTGCAACATGATATGCTGTTGGTACAGCCCAGCCCTGCAGTGAATAAAGGAACATCACCCTCATTCCAGAGAAAACAGTTCCACAGCTCAATGCTGCAGGGCTTTGTACCCCTCCTATGCCTATGCCTTGAATTAGACATGGTGCCAATAAGTTCATGTTTATGCTGCGGAGATTCCTGTTCTATTGGCAGTACTTCTCTACAGGGACTATGTAAGCTGTGTGTGTGCATTTGCACATCTGTGTCAGCAATGAGTGCAGCTTTAAGTAGCGTAATGCATCCATTAGAAGGGGTGTCCACAAACATTTGGACATACAGTGTACATCAGCCATTCCATTAAAACCTCCTGCCTAATTTTATGTAAGCCCCTGTTGAGCCATCAAACCGCTCTGACCCATCAAGACAATGGATTCCACAAGACCTTTGTGAGGTGGGGCCTCCATGGATCACATCTGTTGCATGCCCATGACCCTGTCAACAGTTCACTGGTTGTCCTTTTTCGAGCCTTTTTGGATAATCAGTGTTATTCACTTTACCTGTCAGTGGGGTTTAATGCTATGGCTGATGAGTTTATGTATAATGCATACACTTATTTTTTGTGTACACTTACTCATTGTGTATCATCAATACATGCATATTTGTTAAAAAGGAGCATGCAAGTAAATATTGTGTGTGTGTGTGTGTGTGTGTGTGTGTGTGTGTGTGTGTGTGTGTTTTGCTGCTCTGTTCTGAATAAATCTGTGTATATATCTAATGTTTTGTTGGAGCAGAATATTAAATTAGCACTCACTCCGCTGTGTCTTTTAGTTAGTCTGATAAGTGTCTCACTGTGGCCTATGCTTCATGTAATGCTTTCTTTTTATTTTATAGCTGTTATTTCCACTCCAGTATTGGAGCTAATTGTCAGTGCTGTATTACTTTGTGTGTTTTCTTTACGCTCTTTCTACAGCTCTGTCTGCTTCTAATGCTTCTTCTCTGTCTGTCCAGCTGCTTACGCCTGTGTATTTCTGTATTCTGTCTGTGTCCTATATGTGCATGTTTCTATCATTTGCTTTTCCTCGTCAGATCGCAACAAAGTGTGACCAGGTGGGGACAGTCTTAATCTCTATAGTTTCCCTAAACCCCATGACCTTACCATACATGCTTCCCCCCAAACCCCGTTCCCCATCCCACCTACATGAGGATGGAACCCTTTACCCCATTCAGAGACCCTCCCTCTGGCCCTCCGAAGCTTCAGACATACTCTCTAATGCTAGTAGTACTATGACACTATTGCTGTCATTGCCTTCAAAGGGAAACCATCACTTTTTTAAAGACATTTGAGCACATTGGTGTTAACTGAAGCTATTTGTGAGAGAATATATTGAATGAACATTCGCAAAATACCATCTAGAAGTCATTTGCCAAGTTTATTTAGGGGCAGGAACTAATTCCATTAGAAGGGACCTTAGAAGGGATATGTTTTAGAGATTTTGGGCCTGTTCAAAATATCTGCTTACCTTGATAACCAGCAGTTCAGGTTGTAGCATTTTTGTTAGGGATGCTCAAATCCGAAATTTGCTCCTAGCATCACACATGAATTAAATATTGTTATGTTGCCCAATCTATTTAGTAACTGAAAATGTGGATTGTGATAAAATAATTCTAATAAAGAAGCAGAAGTGTCAAAATTCACATTCCATCATCAGAGACAATGGCAATAAATAAAAAGTGAAAGAAAAGGCATCCAGATATACAAGGAGCCACAGCACTTGTCGCAAACATGGATTTACATTGGCATTTAGCTGATGCTCTTATCCAGAGCGACTTCCAAGGTTACTCGTATTACAGAGGAGGGCCAATGTGGTGTTAGGAGTCTTGCCCAAGGACTCTTATTGGTGTAGCGCAGCCTAGTCACCTAGACCAGGAATCGAACCCTAGTCTCCCACATGGTGTGCTAGCTCAGTGGCAGGTTGTGGTGTTATCTGTTGCGCCAAACCAACCATAGATGCGCTGAAGTAATGAATTTAATTCCCTTTTTAAACCACAACAGAGCTGCTGTATCTCTCATTAAAACAAATCTGTTCCTGAATATGATTGGCTGAACAAATTTGATACCATTGTACAATACTCATTATTGAATTCTGTATTAAAGCAACACTATGGAAAATTGGCATTTCTTGCTTGTGGGCTCCCCCTACAGAACACAGTCTGAAGGAGCTAAGATACAGAGATACAGAACTTTCACTCAAAGAAAAATAAGCATTTGGACTAATTTTACATAACAAATTGAGTTACACAGCATTATTCAGTTCTCATGAGCATTTTCCTGCCTGCTTCTCTAATTTTACATACTGCATATAGCAGCATGCAATAAGAGTGACACTGTTCTCCTTTTTACTGACCATCACATGGACATCACAATGATTTTGAAAAAGCTATTTTAAAATACAATTTATTATTAAATAATTATTTATTTCTGCATGGCAACTGTAGTTGTGATGTTTGCCATGGTGATAATGGTGGTGTTATTAATTGTTCTTTGCAAATGCAAATGAGGGAAAAGTGCAGTATTGCCAAATATCATACAAACAGTACAACAAGCTGGTAATCCTTATTTCTGAAGGAGCCTCACGGTAAACTTGGCTGTGCTTTTGTAAATCTGTCCTGAAGTCCTTTAGATAAGAGAAGGAAAAAAACACATGGTTACGAAGAACCTATATAGATACTAAATCCGGAAAGATCAATAATACAATCTTAGTGAACATGACTTTATGCGATAATATCAAATGTCTCTTTTTTCTCATTCTATGTGGGTGATGAGTGGAGCCTGTGGAGGCAATGCCAGAATAGGAGCTGATCTGCAACACTGCAACAGCACTGATCAGTGTACCAGAGCATGGGTGCTGCATGTAGTAGGCTTAGTAACTCCTCATGGGAGAGAAAAAGTGACCAAGCCAATCACAGAGCTGAGCTATGCTACATCTGTTCATACTTCAATGCCCTCCATACTTGTAGCTTACACCAAGAATACAGTGTTATGGAGTTCAGGAACACAAATCAGAGTTTTTCATCCAAATGAAGCAGAGGATGACGTTCTGCCGGACTGCACTGGCTGAGCATTTTTATAACCTTTTACAAAATCCTAATGCTCACAAACCAGTCTCAGCTGTTACATAATGAATCTCTCTATTTACATATACACTATATTGCCAAAAGTATTCGCTCGTCTGTCTTTGCATGTGTATGAAGTTTAGGAGTGTGTTTATGGGAATTTTTGATCATTCTCCTGAAGCGCATTTGTGAGGTCAGACACTGATGTTTGATGAGAAGGCCTGGTTCGTAGTCTAATCATCCCAAAGATGATCTATCGGGTTCAGGTCAGGACTCAGTCAAATTCTTCTACACCAAACTCACTCATCCTTGTCTTTCTGGACCTTGCTTTGTGCACTGGTGTGCTGTCATATTGGAACAGGAAAGAGCGGTCCCCAAACTGTTCCCGCGGGAACAAGTCGGGAGCATGAAATTGACCAAAATTTCTTGGTTTGCTGAACAACTAAGAGTTCCTTTCACTAGAACAAAGGGGCTGAACCCCACTCCTAAAATACAACATGATCCCCCCTCCACCAAACTTTACACTTGGCACAATGCAGTCAGACAAATATTGTTCTTCTGGCAACAGCCAAACCCAGACTCGTCCATCGGATTGCCAGACGGAGAAACATGATTAGTCACTCCAGAGAACACGTCTCCACTGTTCTAGAGTCCAGTGGTGGTGGGCTTTACACTTTGCATTGCGCCTGGTGATGTAAGGCTTGGATGCAGCTGCTCGGCCATGGAAACCCATTCACTGAAGCTCTCTACGCGCTGTTCTTGAGCTAATCTGAAGGCCACATAAAGTCTGGAGGTCTGTAGCAATTGACTATGCAGAAAGTTGATGACCTCTGACTGTTGACCCCGCTCTGCCATTTTACATGGCCGACCACTTCGTGGCTGAGTTGCTGTCGTTCCCAATCGCTTCCACTTTGTTATAAGAATATTTAGAAGAGGAAATTGCACGACTGGACTTGCACAGGTGGCATCCCATCACGGTACCACGCTGAAATTCACTGAGCTCCTGAGAGCGACCCATTCTTTCACAAATGTTTGTAGAAGCAGTCTGCATTGCAACACCTGAATTTAATTATTTGAATGAGTGAGTGAGTGAATACTTATGGCAATATAGTCTATCTCTCTTTCTCTTTCCATACATTCACTTATATTCCCAATCCACAATATATTCCCAATCTTTTAGACAGACTTCTTTGACTTCTTGAAGTCTGAAATAGTTTAACTTTAATGCCCTGATCTTCTGAAAGATGGATTTGCTGTTCAGTCCATGAAATGAAACCTAAATTTCCTCAGAGGAAAAAGCAATTTCACATTTTCTGAATCTCTGCTTGGATGTATAGTGAATGTAGTGACAGTAGCTATGACTCAGAACATAGCACTTCCTAGTTGCAGTTCAGTTTCAGTATATTTTAGGTTTCTTTCCATTTACTCCTCAGAATAATCCATCCTCAGCTTTTTCTAGAAAATAATGATTGTTATTCTGTGAAACCTGTCATATTCACTCAGTTCATTTAGGCTGGTAAAAAGCCCCTACACCTTACACCTATTAGTTGTATTTCTGTAGAATACACTCAAACACAAAGTGCTACAACAGGTTCTTTATCGAACCAAAAGTGGTTCTTCTCTGACATTGCTGTAGAAGAATCACTTTTGCTTCTATAAAGAACCATGTTTGTTATAGAGATGTGTGAATGTAAATAACTTAGTCACCTAGACTTAAATACCTTTACATTCTTTATGTTCTTAAGATCTTTAAAATTTTCTTCACACTCTTCACACATATCTCTATTACAAACATGGTTCTTGATGGAACCGAAAGTGATTCATCAATGGTTTTAAAGAACCAAGAGTGTAACTCCACCCCCATATGCATGCAGTGTATCAATCAAATACCCTCTGGCTAATGTAATGTAGAGTTACATAGGCCCAATAGAGGAAGAGAGAGAGCGAGAGAGGTTTCACATGTGTCAGAATGTGTCTGTGTGTGGCTGGGTGAGTATACTGTGTGTGTGTGTGTGTGTAGTGGGGAGAAGAGATCCCTTGCTAGGTATCTAACTCTTGCATGCTTGTGTACACTAACTGATTGATTTTATCTCACAGAGGGACCAAAGGCAAGGACATCAACACCATAAAGTCCCTCAGAGTGCTGCGAGTGCTGAGACCACTTAAGACCATCAAGCGGCTTCCCAAACTGAAGGTGCCATACACAGCTCTTACACTCTCCCTGAGTCCATTTACACTCCTTACTTCATGTACCACATATTCAGGATTGCCAGGATAGGATAAGTTCAGATTCCGCTCACACCAGGCCATCAATACGTCCCTGTTATACAGACATCTGTAGTTCCTCAGCACAAAATCATGGGATTCACTTTTTAGAAGCTTCTGAGCTGATGGAATGTTTTGTTCTGTGCTACAGTGCATTATACAGAATATTATGACCACCCCGGGTTTAGAATAAACTTAGTCCGGGACGTCCAGCACAGATGCCACGTGAAGGGGTCAGTTCTAGCAGAGTGTACAACAATCGTCACAGGCAAAGGATGCAATTTGACTGATGTCCAAATGGACATGATAATTAGGAAACCGCTCACTTTGTGGGATGTTTTAGAGCTGCTGTAGTGAAGGTGTACAGAGATTGGACTTTTTGCCAGTGGTGCTCCACGGGCCATTGATGCCAGAGATCAATGACAACTCTGACAAGTGGTACAAAGCAATCGACTAGATTTTGGAGCATTGCTGTGAGGATTCGCTTGCATTCAGTGACAAGAACATTAGCAATTTCTCCCAGAAGTATTGAATGAAACACCGTCATTTCAGAGAAGGCAGAGCCACTGTTCCACAGCTCAATGCTGGGGGGCTTTATACACCTGTGGTCCATGCCTGGCATTAGGCACAGTGCCAATAGGTTCATGTTCATCTATAGGTACAACTTAAAGTTCTTATAGGTAGGCTTGTCCACAAACATTTGGACATTTTCATACATTTACATACATTTACATTTATATCTGCTGCTTCTCCAATATGTCTCAAAATACTTCTGAGGTCTGACTGGTCGAATAGCAGTCTCAAGTGCATCTACACTTGCATATATACTTGCTGTTGCATGGCTGATGGTTTTTCACAATCAAAAGGCAGTTTAATCAGCTTAAGACCCATGAAATGGCAAAGTTTAAACAGGCACATACGTGCTACTGTGCTCTTTTCTGTCCTGCCTGTCTGACAGCCCACCTGTGGATCCACCGTTATTTTCTCAAAAGCTGATCAGAGCGTCTGGAGTTAAAGATTATCGTGATTTGAAGATCACTCTGTGGCATATCACCCAATAAGACGTTACTGTTAATAAACTCAGTGCTACACATTGAGTACTCAGCATATGCTCATATTTCTCTACCTTTAAAGCAGACAAAAGCTAGCTGATCTGACAAAGTCTGGGCAGAATAGAGAGATCCTCACAGATAGTATTCCTCACATCTCAGATCACTGAAGATGGATGAAAGAAAGGGGTTAGGAAAGTCCAGATTTTCATGATGAATACCATTTTCTACAATCAGCCAAAAAATGATGTTTGCTTAGCAGAGACTGTTACTTCATCAGTGCAGTAAATGAAATCTGAATTTGTCATATTAGCTGGAAATGGACTTAGCAGAGCTTTATAAATTCACAACAGCATTAGCACTGACACATTTAAAAGTGACACATTGCAGTTTGTTTATTGCACATTGATTTAATGAAGATATTGGTACTGTGCTGCTCTGCTAGTGGTGATGTTCTGCTACATGTACTGTGTGTGTGTTTGTGAATGTGTGTGCTCCCTCAGGCGGTGTTTGACTGCGTGGTGAACTCTCTGAAGAATGTGTTGAACATCCTCATCGTCTACATCCTCTTCATGTTCATATTCGCCGTCATCGCTGTGCAGCTGTTTAAGGGCAAGTTCTTCTACTGCACAGACGAGTCCAAAGCACTGCAGAAAGACTGCAGGTACAGTGACCATACAGCTGCTGATCCTATATGAACAGTATCTACCTTCACACGCAAATAGATTAGTCCATGTTCTCACCAAGCTATGTTCTTCATTTAAATGCTCTGGCATGTGTGTTTATGTAGAGAAATATTCTATATATAATAACATGTTACTGTAAGACTGCTTTTAGTGTTATTTTTCAGAATTGAGGGGCCAATATCATGGGATTTTGATGAGCTACTGTATGTAAACACTGTAGAATTGTCAACACAGCTTTGACTAGGGCTTTCGCTAGTGGGTGGCGTTTATGTAAATTTTGGGGGCGTTAATATGACGACTCTGGACTGTTATGTAACAGTTTAGGTGTTTTGGAACTGGCCTATTTTCCAGCTCTCTTGTAGGACAAGAACCATGGAACCTTTAACTTTTTAACATTCATTTAATCCACATCATTTCGCTGGAAAGACAATGCAATAAGATGATCTTAACAGTTTATTTATTGCAAGCTCTAAACATCTCTCCAACCTCTCTGCTTCTGACCATCTCAGGGGTCAGTTTCTGGATTACGACGGGGATGAAGTATCCGCCCAGCCACGGGAGTGGAAGAAGTACGATTTTCACTACGACAACGTGTTGTGGGCCTTTCTGACTCTCTTCACAGTGTCTACTGGAGAGGGCTGGCCAATGTAAGTCCCATGACACACTCAGCAGAGACTACAGGCCAGCTTACAGAAGAGCACACAATTAGACAGTGTGCAGTTTGCTTCCTCGGATTATAGTTACTCACCCAGAGCCTTATGGCGTTCCACTAACTACCATAATATCATAACGGAGAGAGTTGCTCTGTTAATCAAGCTACATAGACCCGGGGGGGTTTGTGTGAAGTTGTGTGTGTGAATGTGAGAAAATATAGGGGTGTGAGGAAGAGTGTCTATCTGTACAAGTGTACAAGTATGCATATGTGTGAAAGTGTGCATTTCTACAGGAATGACACATGCTGTGCTAAAGAGTGATAGCCTGTGTCACCTGAGCTGACATATGGGGACTTAACCACTTAGCATAGCTGAGAGCAGAATAGCCATTAGAGTCAAGAAACGGTCTCTGTTTACTCTTACCTTTAATCATGTTTTATTAAAGGAACACTAGCAACCTAATCTAAATCTGCCTGTTCTGTAACTGAACTGTAATATTTCTCTCCCTTTTTAATACCCCCCTCTCTCTCTTTGTGTCCAGGGTGCTGAAACACTCTGTGGACGCTACCTATGAGGACCAGGGGCCAAGCCCAGGCTACCGCATGGAGACATCAATCTTTTATGTGGTCTACTTTGTGGTCTTCCCTTTTTTCTTCGTCAACATCTTTGTGGCCTTGATCATCATCACTTTCCAGGAGCAGGGGGACAAGGCCATGTCTGAGTGCAGCCTGGAGAAGAATGAGGTACACAGGGCAGAGCTAGACAGACTCAAGAGTATTAGTTTAAGTTAATGAAGCAGCAATAATAATAATAATAATAATAATAATAATCTCTTGTCAAATGTCAGTTTATTCAGAGTTTATGTCCATGTCCATGTGTGTGCATGTGTGTGTGTGAGTGTGTGATGGCAGTGTCTGTCTGCTGTGTGCTCGTATTGCTGTGAGATGTCCTCAGGGTGGGATAAGCTCTTTAGAGAATTTCTCTCACAACAGAGTGCAGGGCCAACGCACCTGTCCAATCACATCCTTTCTACCTGATCACTGATTCACACAGACACACACATACACACACACACACTAGCACAAGAGATAAACCTCAGAATAAGACTGGCCAAGAACTTCCTCCCTGTTGTTTACTATCTCTATCTTTTTCAGTAAATCTTCCGTTTTACCTTCTGCTTCTCTCTTCTCTTCCATCTGATTTGCTCGAACCTGTTGCCTCACACCTTCAGCAGAGCAGCTCAAAGGGATGCAGCCCTGGGTTGTTCTCAGAGAGGCCATTAGCCTCATAGCCTGTGTTTAGCTGTTTAAACATGCTGTAAGAGGCCTCTCTCTGGTGGGTGCCAACGCTGGTTTGATGTTTGCTTTCTGCCTCTCGCACTTTGATTCGGAGGGCTCTGGGAACATCGAGCCTCTCTGATAATTAAACATCGTTAGATCAAGAGCTGGAATAGAGGATGATGCAGAGATCCTAGTGAAGTCCTGAAGCTGCTGGTTAACGAGGAGGCTCAGAGACAAGGGCCTGCATGACATGACAAGATTATTCTGTCTCTCTCTCTTTCTCTCTCTCTCTCTCTCTCTCTCTCTCTGTCCTGACTGCAGAGGGCCTGTATTGACTTTGCCATCAATGCCAAACCCCTGACCCGCTACATGCCCCAGGACAAGCAGTCCTACCAGTACAAGATGTGGAAGTTTGTGGTGTCAACACCCTTTGAATACTCCATCCTGACCATGATCGCCGTCAATACTGTTGTTCTGATGATGAAGGTATAGGAATGATCACTACGTTCTACAAACTTTCTAGAATGCATGGTTGATAAGCCATGCTGCACTCTCATATGTTCTTTCACAGCAACTTTGGCGACATTGGACAAGCTTTACAGAAATCTGGTCTTTTCCAGTTCATTATTCTTAAATTTAAATGGCAATTTGTTGTATGTGTGTAGAAAAGCCATACTGTTAGAGAAGGTCAGAAGTAGTAATCTGGAAAAGACCAGTGTCTGGACAAAATTACAGTTCATTTGGTATACTGTTAAGTCCATCCTACTGTCTTGTATACCGTTAAAACACCATGCAACAAAAGTGCAGAACTGTGCGTATTTTAGATGCATCAAAAACAGCACAAACACTTAGCAAGCTCCACCAAGGTCCCCACATTGTGCAGTTTTTAACACAAAGACACAAACTAAGATTCTTTGTTCAATATTGTAGAAAACAACAGTCACCAGTCATCAGGACCCCACATGATCTACAGTTCTCACATCTCTATACATTGCAAATTGCATTGGAGCAATTATCAGGGCCATCTGGGAGCTCCTGAAGCCCATTCTGAGAACCATTGCTTTAAAGAGGCATTTTTGTAAATGAGTGTGTGAGGGTGAAGAACCATCTGTAAATGTAAGGGACCTCCACATAACAGACTTTCCTGGATGAGCCTTTAAATTAGTATTAGACTTTTCAAAAGTGCACCACCCTCACAGAACTCTTTAAAACACGGTTCTTTAGTGGTTGTTTAAGTGGTCTGTCTTTGAAATCACTTAAAGAACCCTTTGTGGAATCTTTTTTTGGAATTTTTAAGGTTGTGTGCTTACTCATAGAGCCGGTATCCTTTTCTCTAACCCTGGGCCTGATGCCTAGCTTCTTCATTCATTATTAAGAATGCGGTTTAATAAATTTGGAACGCTTCCTGCGTCGTCTTTGTAACGGTCTTCATCCACTCCTACGCCTATTAAGAAATATAGAATGGAATGGATGAAATCCAAGTATTGATTTTTCAAAGCTTGTTTATTGAACGACTGCATTGTTGTGATAACTGAGCGTGTAAGCAAGAGACATTCCCTTTTACTGTTCTTATCCCGTTCTCCTTTTTTCCCAGAGGCAAGTTAAAGGACATTACGTGTAGATCCAGTACAGTGTTTGGTTGGAAACATGCTGAATGCATTAAAGTTTAATCAGTTCATCACATACATTATATGTCCAAATGTTTGTGGACCCATCCAACATCCTGACCTCACTAATGCTCTTGAATCGTTGTTGAACGCAATCAAATCCTCACAGCAGTGCTCCAAAATCTAGCAGAAAGCCTTTCCTGGACAGTAGAGACAGTTAATCCAACAAAGGCAGGATGAGCTCTTTTAAAATTTTCCTGACTTGGGAAGAAACAGTATAGATGAAGTTGTTCAGGATGCTCACAGGACATCATTTTTAAATTCCAGCCTTTAGTGATGGCAGTATTGCACAAGCCAACATTACCAGTGTTTTGTATTTATTATGCAGCCTTATGCGTAAAAGACTGACTCATGGAAAACCTCTTGAAGCTGTGCCTATGCGTTAATGGGCTGCTGATGTCAATGGCTTCTTGTTTACAGTTCCATGATGCCCCAAAGCCCTATGAGGATATGCTGAAGTGGCTGAACATCATATTCACTGCACTCTTCACCCTGGAATGCATCCTGAAAATCATCGCCTTTGGCCTGCTGGTGAGAAATGTTTAATTACGCGTTTATTTATTAAGGTTGTGCATTTTAAAGAATTTTGTGTGAATTTTTTGTCATAGGAATGAATGGGGGTACAAACGCTTGTGCACCCATCCTATGTCATGATGATACAAAAACAATAGTAAATCCCAAATAACCACATAGCAACCACCTGGGATACCATGGCAACCACTAAGCAACGTCATGGCAAACACCTAAATGACCATAAAGATCACCTTAGCAAATCTCTTTAACAAGAACGTAGCAACTTCATGGTTAGTACTTAGCAACACCATGCCAACCACTGGGAATGCCATAACAACCACCTATGAAGACCATAGCAGCCAGCTAGCAACCACTTTGCAACACCATAGCAACCATCTGGGATACCATAGCAACCACTTTTCAACACCATAGCCACCATCTGGGATACCATAGCAACCAGCTAGCAACACTACAACAACCACCAAATGAAGAAAAATAATATCTGTATTATTATTACATTTCTAATGAGACCAGAGTGGGGAGGCCTGGAGATGCGAGTTTGACGTATTACACTTGCTCATGTGTGGAATTAGTGATTGAGAGGAGAAGGAGGGGAAGAGGGGGAGGTTTTTGGTGACGGAGCATGAGCTGTGTTGGTTGATGGATAAGCCAGTGTGCTTTTAGTGACACATAAATCTGCACTCTCAGTGGTGTGCGCTCCAGCCCACAGCTGCAGCAGGCCTATCTCAGGCTCCATTTCCATTTAGGAGCCTCATTTATTAAATGGCTCTGCTCCCGCACAAGGCACTTACCTCCACCTGTTCGGAGCTGCCGGCAGACGGTGCCGCCTCGCTGCTGTTGTTCCAAGCCCTGGGCAGCCAATGCTCGACAAATCACTGTGGCATTCAGGAGACATGACGGAAACTCCCGACAGATTGGGCTGTCACGCAAGATCCATTCCACTGCTCTGCAGTATCTGAGAGTTTGTATGTACGTGTGCGTGACTGTATGAGTGTGGTTTGACCAAGGTTTTTTTTTTTTCCCCAAATGATTTTAATTGTTTATTTAGCATTTTGCCAAGAACAAAGAATGAAGAGTAGGGGGGGGGGGACATATAGTGTAATGATAAATATAATAAAAACGATTAAATAAATGAGTATTTAGTTTAAAAAAATAGATAAATAATAATAATAAAAAGTACAGTCACAGTCACAGACAGTATGTATTTTTCCTCTACATAGTCAAAGCAGGTGCTACAGGCTAGGCAGGTAGTCAGAGGTCCATAAATGGCTCCCATGTTCTCCTTCATCTTTAAGAAGGATTAATTTATTTGGTACATATGATATTATACCTATCCTCTTGATAGACATTGGGTCCAGATCAGTACTGACCAATGTTTTGAGACCATGACCTCTTAATTTTGCTGTTTTTTTGTGATAGATCACTGTATTTTCAAAATAAGAAATATATACGTATATATATTTTTTTCTTTTAAATCTTATATATTATATATAAATTATATATATATATATATATATATATATATATATATATATATATATATATATATATATATATATATAGAGAGAGAGAGAGAGAGAGAATTAAGGACAAGATTTAAAATGTTTGCTTTTTTAAAAAATCTGTTCATTAGAATATTACTATTATAATATAAACACAATATAAAAGGCAGTGGGTGTTTCCAAACATTGTAAAAACAAAAATCAATATGGTTTACAGAATATGCAATGTTTCCACCGCTAAAATGTATCATTCTTATCTACCTGCCCCTTTCCAGCTTTTCTCAAACCCCTCCTTTTCTTTGTGTATATGCAGAACTACCTGAAGGAGGCCTGGAACATTTTTGACTTTGTGACTGTACTGGGCAGCATTACTGACATCCTGGTCACTGAGATTAAGGTGAGATGGTTCTAGAGGCTTCATTCTGGGACTTTATATAGGAGACGTTCATTAAACGGTATGAATGGTGTGAAGAATCCTGCGTAGGACAGTGACAGTGTCTTCATGTACGAGCTTTCAGTGTTGTGTCTCTATCTGTGTATTTGTGTGTCTGCAACTTTCTCTTCCTCACGCTGTAGCTGATGGAATAGTCCTGGTGCCAGAGGATCTTCAAAGTTACAACAATCACTTTCACACACAAGCAGGTTCACGTTTCACACAACACCCAAGCAAAGGCGAACTCACTCAGCACACTGTTACTGGAATTTCAGTCCTGCATCAGACTGATTGATCTAGCCATGCTTGGCCCACAAACGCATTGTTTCGCAACGATTGCTGTAAGTCAGGAGAAAAATCCCATTGATCAGAAAGAGAAATTGTAGCATACAACTCAGATAAGTATCTTGTTTAAATATATAGCAGCTATACAGGCCCAAAAGCATCTTTAAAAAAAAATTAATATCTAATCTTATCCCATTTTCTACCCAAATTGAAAGACCAATTCCCCAGTGCCCGCTCACATGAACCCCCCTATTACTAACCATGGCCCCAACACTAGGAGGGTGAAGATTAGCACCGCCTCTTTTTAAACTGCTGCTGATGCAGCATCACTATGTCCATCAAATGTCATGATGATACAAAAACACTGGTAACCCAAACGACCACATAGTAACCACATAAGTCACCACCTGGGATACCATGGCAGCCACTAAGCAACTAAGAAACCTTAGAAATGACTGATGCAGCATCGCTAGGCAGCCAACACACAAGAAACGTGTGGCTCCCCAGGTCCAATAAAACAGCTAATCAGATGCCTGTGCTGACCAACATCACACTAGGAGAGATCCATCCATGAGGAGAACCCACCCATGAGAGAACAAGGCCAACTATGCTCTCTTGGACTCTCTTGGCTAATGGAGCACAAAAGCATCTCAAGCGAGCATCGTTCTGATCACTCTCTCGGCATGTTAAGATGATCCTAACACTTAATACGCTTATAGGAAACTGGGCTATGATTAGTTGTCTTGAGCCAGTAATTGATATCAAATGTTTTAGTAATTTTCTGCACATTCTCCTTAATGTGTCATCCTAATCTATGATTAGCTCAAAAACGCATGCAATAGAAAAATACCTGCAGGAAGGCAGGAAGTATTAATACCTGCAGGAAGATTAGGATGTAGTGTGGAAAAGAATGCTGAGGTACATAGAAATGAAACAGAGAAACTCTGCTGCGTTAGAGAGTAAGATGAGCTAGCTTGTGCAGAATGGTGCCAACTTGCATGTATTTTGGTTTTCAACCTACATGCAAATATAGTTATTATGCTTAATCCATAATTAAGGAGCTGGACAAGTTGGAAATGATATGGCTATTATATTACCATTAGTGAAAATAGAAACTATAGTGAAAGGCACAAAGTAAAAATGCAAAAAAACCCTATTAACATGAAATAGATATTTTCACACAAAGAATATTTAAGGAAGAGTCCTAAGCAGGACTAGGGAGAAGACAAATAACCAAAAAAATAATCATAATAAAATAAAATAATCTGGATAGTTTTGAAAACATCAAACCAGCAGTGTTTCTGAAAATCTCCCCGTCCAGAGATTAGCTTAGAAAAATATCCAGACACATCTGGACGCACCTAAACAGTGTGATAATTCAGAAGTGACAAACATACACTACATGTCCAAATGTTTGTGGACACCCCCTCTAATGAATGCTTGATCATCCAATATCCTGACCTCCCGAATGCTCTTATTGCTGCAAACTAATTCTCACAGCAATGCTGCAAAATCTAGCAGAAGGCCTTCCCTGGGCAGTAGAGACAGTTACTCCATAAAGTGCTCTGTAGAATTCAAATGATGAGAATATGAAATGGATGATACATTTCTCCATAATGCTCTTATAGTTAAAAGGGTTATTGATCGTGTTCTGTAACACTTGTCCAACCTCTCAGCAGTTACTACAAGAGCAAGCGTTTGTGGGCGGAGCACGGACAGAGCAGTCCAGAGCCCAGTTCCCCTGTAGACTAATTCGCATTTCAGGCTCCAGTTTACCCTTTGCTTATTGAACATATTTAGAAGAGGACGTTCATCTGCTGAAGCTCTGCCGACAGTGTGTAATCTCCCCGATGAGTGTTGACAGTTGAGTCTCAGTGTGTCAGAGTAGACTCTCTCGCCCTTCCTAATGATTTTCACTGTCACTCTGTTTCCATGCTAAATCTCTGTTGGCACCTTGTCCCCTTCTCTCCCAAATGGACTCTACAGACGGTAAGTGGCTTTATTTGTCCCGCTCTGCTTCTGTCCATCTGTCCGGACCGCCTTCCCTCTCTTTTTCTCTCTGTCCTACATGTTTACTTAAATGCGGACAGCCGTCTCTTTGTCCATTGGCCTGGTTTTCGCAGAGGCGCAGTGCCAGTTTCTGAGATTCAGGGTTCTGATTTTTTACACATTGCTCTAGATTCTCAAGCCTTACTGCACGGTTGTGGAAATAGACAAATTTTTTAATGTTTTCATTTTTGTTTTTTTATTTCTCATTAAAACAATTGTTTATGTGAACACAGAAGCACTACTATTGATTCTTATGGGTGCATGGTTCCAGCTGCAGCTTTGGAGCATCATCATTGTGATCCGTCATTAATGATCAGGAGCACTAAATTGCATGAAAATAGTCAGCAGAAATCATTCCTCCATTAGACCCGAAATTGAAATCTGTTGATTTCAATTTTGAAAACATTGCTCTAATGCATAATAATAATAATAAGCCTGAACAGATTCTCACACACTCACTGAGGGGCCACTGGGATTTGAACACAGAGCCGGGCTCGTGTGGTTAACCTGGGCTGTATCTCTTTCAGCAGGACAAGTTGATCAATCTGAGTTTCCTGAGACTCTTTCGAGCTGCTCGCCTCATCAAGCTCCTGAGGCAGGGCTACACCATCCGCATCCTGCTCTGGACCTTCGTACAGTCCTTCAAGGTCAGGAACTTTGTCCCCCATCCTCAAATGTATTGCATCTGCAAAAAGAATGTAAAAGCTCCTTATCTGGGCAGTAGGTGTTTATTTACTTAGCAAAAATAATAAATATTAATTTATATTAAATAAAAAAAATAACACAAAAAGTGGTGATTTCACATCCCTGTGTTCATTAAAATACCTCTCCTCATGGGAGTCTAGTATTATTTGTAGTTCCAACACCTGGTTTGGTAAACCAGTGCTCAGTTATGGTAAATCAGGTGAGCTGGTGATGGAATTGAACACATCCACTGGGGCATCTAGGAGAACTCAGTAACCAAGCTTTGTTCTTCAGACTAGCTCACAAGTTCAATTACTGTCTTCACAATGAGAAATTCTTGTTCTTATTTATGTTAACCTGCGTCTGCTTGAATGTAATGTGGACTTTTTACAGTAAAAATCTATTGCTGAGAAACATGGTTAGTTATATGATGTGCCTAAAACCGCTGTGCACTGTGTGTAGATATATAAGTATTGGCAGTTGAGGTAGTTCTTAATGAGATTTCTTTTATTAAAGTCAGCACACTGTGTGCATTGATAATGAAGGCTAGTGAAACTACAGACGTTCTAATTGCAGTCTGCTCAGCTTTGTCTGAAGTCTGAACACGCAGGGCCAGATTATTAAAACTGAAGCAGAAAGTGGGATGCGGTAATGAAGTGCTATTCATAAAGTGACTGTGGCTGCTGTGTTTTTAAGTGTTCTCAGTAAAAGCCAATCATCAACATGCACTCCTGCAACAGCGGTGGCAATGGCAAAGTGTAAATGCAATTGCCATTATCCTCAATCCAAACAGATCAGAATGGGCCTTTTAAATACATCACTTAATCAACTGAGTGGGTGTATGTACATCATTTGTTGATGGCCAGCATATGTGGCCAAATGTTTTAAAACACTGTAGATGAAGACATTACAGTCCACTTCAGCTTCTTCTGGAAAAACACAGTTTTATATAAACAGTAATTTCGGTTTCTGAATATGAAAATGTGCTACAGCTATTTACAGTTATTTGCTCTTAACTTCACAGTAAATCTGGTCATGTGCTTAGTGAACTGTCCTATAGTCTAGATAGCAAGAAATGTAGTGAGTTGTGTCTGCTGAGGTGATTTAAACTACTGTTTATGTCTTGATGATGTCCAGTATTGTTCTCTTTTCTTGTGCCTGCAGCTTTAAGCCTTTAAAGACAAGTGGATCATATGTTATACATATTTTCAAGACCTCTGCAACATCAGTGTGATAATTAATCAATTAATTAAGATAATATATAAATAATAGCATAGCATGTAATAATATATAATACATTCAATAATAATTAATTATATAAATGAGAAAATTAAATCACATACATGTTTTCTGCTCCCTGGTGGATTATCTGTGCACTGCGTTCACTGGGCAAATGCATACAGATTTGAACATTTAAAAGAATGACTTGAGTAAAAAGGGTGGGGGAGGATGTAAGGAGTTAAACAACATTGTTATCTATATGTGTTTAATTCTATGTTTGTTTAAGAAAAGCTTCTGTGAGCAATAAATTCCAGATGTATCAAATATGCTACAAATTAAAAGTGGGTGTGTGTGGGTGTGTGTGTGTGTATATATATATATATATATATATATATATATATATATATATATATATAATTGCTCATATATACATAAGTGAGCAGTTGTAGTGTTTTAGAGACATTTTGCCACATTTTGCCCATCATTTAACTCACTCTCTTGTGACGTGTTCTCTGCTGTTCTCTGAGGTTAGAAAACTGAGACTGTGTTTTTTTGTCTTCTAGGCACTACCATATGTGTGTCTCCTGATTGCCATGCTCTTTTTTATCTACGCCATCATTGGGATGCAGGTGAGTCGTGAGACACTCCAGTACATTCATGCCTTATATTTGCTTTTTGTTTTCTCCATTAAATTTATATTTTTATTTTAAAGAACATTAATAAATAAATTGCTTTCGTTATTTATTCAGTTAGATTTTATCTCAAACTATCATTTAGAGTAAGCAAATATACGTTCAAAGTGCTATCTCCCAAATAGCACTTTGACAGGAGAAAGAAAAGTCTTTGTGGAGCATTTCTATTGGTCCATTCATCCTGGAACTCTGACACAACGTGAAGGACAACTGCCAGATTCACATTATGTTAAAAAGTGGAAAAAATAATGAAGATTTAAAGTTTTTTGAATGGTAATATACTTTACAAATATACAGTCATCCTTTACGGTCACTGTGATGTGCCCTGTGAATGGTGTTCGCATAGCGACTATCACAGTGCATCCAACAATAAAGGCAGCACAATGCTTCTTTTATATACTGATAGGAAACATGCTGCCACATGGAAAGCTCAGATTCCACATGCTTGTACATTTCATTATGGCCAGCCTGGACATTAACAGCCCTTAAACACCTGGAATCACACTATCAAAGAACCTTGAGGATACTGTATGTTATAGATCAGATACATTACATCTCTCCCTGTAAAACCATTCATAGGATATTAAAGCAAATGGCTGCAAATAGCCTTTTGATATGACCTGTTTCCCAGGCCTACTTATACAATGTGTTATGTTACTTAAAGTGTAGGAATGAAATAATTGATGTAAGTTGATTAATTGAATAATTATAATGGTGCGCCTGTTACCATGATCATTACAGTGTGAATTACATCTACTTTCAGTTCAAGGTTGAATAAAGTTATCTTGCTCATTGTGTGTGTGGAAGCCTGCTGTTCAGTCGATTAGTGTGCCATTGTAAATCAATGGTAATTGCATATTATTGACTTACGAATGCAGCGTAATCAGTGAGCTGTATAATCACCTGTATGCTGAGACACAGGACTGACGCCCTGCTCAGGTCCCTTCACAAACACACCAGTATTTGATGTATGAACGTTGGCCCAGCTCACCATTTTCCTTGTGCCACACAGACAAAGATGGAAATAGGAGAGAGTGTCATGTTAGCAGCTTCTGCTTTTGGAATTTCACTGAAAAATGGCAGGACGGCAGACTGCAGGACACATTTTTTTGCTTTGTGCCAGTTAAAGCGTCTTGGTGTCGCAGACAGGGAGGCAAGAAGGCTGGTGAATCCAACCTTTATGTTTGATTGCACGTTCAGCGGTGCACAGGCAATCTCCTGGATTGTGTTTGGAAGGGGAGCGGCTGCCATTTAGTCGATTAGGATGGCATTGTAAATCAATGCTAATTGCTTCTTATGGAATGAAAGACACAGCGTAATCAGTGAGCTGTGTAATCACCCGTATGCTGAGAAACGGGCCTGATCCTACTTAGAGCAGAGCTCTTCACACATGGGGCTGTGTTTGATGGATGAAAAACTGGCCCAAATTTAACACTGAAGATTTCCTGCCCGTGCGAATGTGAACATTTTGCTTTTGTATTTATTAGGATTTGATTCTCCATTTTTTTAAGTATTTAACTGTTTTAACTTCAGGTTAGTTATATGTGTTGCTTCTATTAAATGTAACTACACAGTTAATCATATACACTGTTCAGATTTTAAAGTCAGAACAACTTAAAATAATGCAATAACTGAATACAGAGCTTTAAGTTTACTCAACCTAACTCACTTTTTTACCTCTGCATCTCAGTTTGCATCTACATTTTAAGTAGATCCTCAAAAACCTCAAAACACTGTGCAGCTAAAATGGATAAAATATTGTATAGGACTTTGGTCTATGCCCCCCGGAGTCAGGACCAAGTAAGGTTACAAACCATACACCAGTGATGTGAAATGACCACACTTTGTGAAAACAAGTAGTGTTCTTATTATGGTTGGCAATAACCGCAACTTCTTAGAGTTAAGGAAACACTATGAGTTACCAGAATTATACTACCACTGAAGCCTGACGAATGGGTCTTGGTAATATATCAAATGCATCGAGCCTGAAGGTACAAATTCTGAGATTCAGAACATTATGCTCTCAATATGTTAGCCATCCTGCTGCCTCAGAGAGTTTAATGTTTGCAGGTGAGTAAGCTGAGAAAATGCAGAGTCTGGCCTGGCCCCCAGGCTGTGTGAATTATTGACATGGCACCTCCAGATGTTTCAGCACAGTCTCAGTGCTGTATAACAATGAGGATGGACTGTGTCTGTGCCTCTTTCTATCAGGTGTTTGGAAACATCGAGTTAAATGAAGAATCCTCCATCAACCACCACAACAACTTCCGCACTTTCTTTCAGGCCCTCATGCTGCTGTTCAGGTGAGAACTTTTTTTTTTTTGCTGCTTCTGGTGAATGCATGCCAAAGTGAAATTAATACATCGGGGAAAAATCATTAATAAACATCACATCTTATGTAATGTAATATACTAATGTCCAAAAGTTTGTAGACACCTACTTTTCCAGCATTTCGTCTGAAATCAAGGGTATTAATGGGGAGCTTGTCCTCAGTTTGCAACAGTAACAGCATCTGGTCTTAAACCAGACTCTGGAACATGGTTGGGAAGATTTGATTGCATTTAGCCACAAAAATATTAGAGCGGTCAGGTGCTGATGTTAGGTGTCAACTCATTCTGTCCAAAGGTATTCGATGGAGCCTCATAAGACAGTTTAACTGCCCCACAGCCCAACACTTTGTCCCAGTCAGCTGAACAGATTTTCTTCTGGAGATTCTTACAAGCTGTGTGTGCACAATTCAACACTTGCCATCAATTGGTGTACTTTTTCAAATAGCTGAAGCCACTTATTAGCAAGGATGTCTGAATACTTTTGCATGTGTATGGTATTTTTGTAGTTAAATATTCAGGAGTCATAGTCAGGGACAGCTCACATTCACACCAGAGTGTGGGAGACACAACAATCAAAAAATTAATTACTGACCTATATGCTTAAAGTACAAGATTTTGTATTTTGTTATATCTGCTATACATACCATATGGACAAAAGTATTGGGACACCTGCTCATTCATTGTTTCTTCCAAAATTGAGGGAATTAAAAAAAAGAGTTTCTACTAGGGAAGTCTTTCTACTAGATTCTGGAGCATTGCTGTTGGGATTTGATTGCTTGAGCGTTAGTGATGTGAGGATGTTGGATGATCACCACCCTACTTCATCCCCAACTCCCCATCTCATTCCAAAGGTATTCCAAAGGAGCGCCAACTATCATTCGAGATAAGACAGTTCCACTGCTTCACAACTCAATGCTGCAGGGCTTTATATCCCCTAGCTCACGCCTGGCAATAGGCATGGTGCCCATGAGTTCATGTTTATCTGCTCAAGGGAGTTCTATTCGATTGACAGTACTTCTCTACAGGAACTAGACACGCTGTGTGTGCACATTCGCATCTGTGTATCTGTGTGAGCAATGGATGCAACTTGTAGCTGGTGTAGCCGAATGCATTCATTAGAAGGGGTGTCCACAAACATTTGGACATATAGTGTATCTAACTCTGTTTTTTATTATTGACGTTCATATTCTGTGTATGTATTTTTAAAGATTAAAATGTGAGGGTCTGAATAATCAAGCATTTACATTTATATGTGTGTGTTTTGTGTTTGTGGACCTCAGGAGTGCCACCGGCGAGGCGTGGCATGAGATCATGTTGTCGTGTTTGAGTGACAAGATGTGTGACCAGCTCTCAGGCACCACTGGAAAGGAGTGTGGCAGTGATTTTGCATACTTCTATTTCGTCTCCTTCATCTTTCTCTGCTCGTTCTTGGTAAGTAAACCTACACTGACACAGTGATGTTCTTTTGAATGCATGAAAATAATGGTGTAAATCGACGGTATGGTAGAAACTCGGTGGAAAAACATTGGAGTATTTCTTCAGTCTTTCCTCATTCTACCTTGTCCAGATGCTGAATCTGTTCGTTGCTGTCATCATGGACAACTTTGAATACTTGACCCGAGACGCCTCCATCCTCGGACCTCACCACCTGGACGAGTTCATCCGCGTCTGGGCCGAGTATGACCCCGCCGCCTGGTATGCATCTCTCTTCTCACACTCTCCTGACGGCTAGTTCCTTCTTAACAAGAGTGAACAGCTTTAGACAGAGAGCTAAAGTGGAACTGAATAAAGGTCAGACACTGACATATGGCCCTGAGTGACCATGGCACTAGACTGAAGCAGGACTATGAGGCTGAGTCGATTCTGCCGCATGCTAGTCTGATGTTCTGCATGACGACTGTAAGGCTTGTCCTAGACTGGTTGACTGGTTTAAAGCCTCTTGTCTTCTCAACATAATCCAGCTGAGCTCAAGCCCACATTACATTGCATAAGAAAGAAAGAAAGTTTGGTAGAACTATTGGTGCAAGTCCTTTCGAAGCTATTTGAGAATGTGTAGTTTTAATAAGGATACCGCATGACCGGTTCTTATCCCAAACTGTTTTTTTACTGTATGGTTTTGATAACATTAATACATTATCTGTCCTTTAATGATGAAAATATGAATTTGCATTATGAGCTTATTCCTAGCCGTTTGTTATAAGTGTTGCATGTCCATGCAGTCTGCAGAGTCCAAACTCAATATAGGGAACATCTAGGATGCAGATAAGCACACTTTCTAATCATATACAGTACTGTGCAAAGGTTTTAGGCACCTATAAAAATTATGAAGAATTATGAAGCTCCTTATCTGGTCAGTAAGTGATTATCTGCTCAGTAAAACATTAATACTAGAATAAATACAAATAATATTCATACAGAAAGTAGTTTCATCTGTGTGTTCATTAAAGCACCTCAAAAGTGTATTATTTATTTATTTATTTATTAGTATTATTTAACATCTGGTTTGGTAAATGAGTGCTTAATGATGGTAAATCAGGTAAGCTGGTGATGTTGTGCTGGCTGGGGGCATCCACGAGAAATCTGCTACCAAGCTTTGTTCTTCAGACTAGCTTGAAAGATGTCAACTACTTTCTTCAGAATGAGAACTTTTTATTCCTTTTTACTGTATTTACTGTATTTGATCTGTTCTAATGTAATCCTTACAGTGAAATTCTCTTATTGCTGATCTAAAAGCTTTTAAATAATGTGATTAGGTGCCTATAACATCTGCACAGTACTGTATGTAAAAAAGAAACATGCAAAAATCAAAAGATAGAAACGACAAGCTTTTTGCCTGGTATTAGTGAACATGGATTAGCATAGATTAGTCTTCACTGAAGGTTTCCATAAGGTAATATAAGAGCCACTACAAGCTGGCTAAGGTAAAAAAGTAACTTGGAACATAAAGTGGAACATAAATTAGTAACAGCTGTTGAG
Organism: Salminus brasiliensis; assembly: GCF_030463535.1. Classification (NCBI taxonomy): domain Eukaryota; kingdom Metazoa; phylum Chordata; class Actinopteri; order Characiformes; family Bryconidae; genus Salminus; species Salminus brasiliensis. Next base: position 11,120,568 of record NC_132895.1, read on the forward strand.
GGACATATAATTAATGACTTAATCCTAAAACTGAAGGTAGTTTTAATAATTTAGCTGTGATCTTAAGGGGTTCAGTTATGCTAATTAATGTTTTCACCATTAAAATATGTATCAACCAAATTATATAAAATGGCTTTTCAATTAAGACACAATTTGTAATTACATTCTTTGAAAATGAATTGAAAATGAAAAAATGGCCTAACTTATGTCTGTTTTTTGCAGTGGAAGGATACGCTATATGGATATGTACAATTTGTTGCGCGTTATTTCACCCCCACTTGGCTTAGGAAAGAACTGCCCTAATAGGGTGGCATACAAGGTTTGAAAGCCTACACACTTTCCCTGCAAAGGGCAGTGCTGTAGTACTAATCAATGCCCATAGATTGCCTGGTTATCATACTGACCGACTGGGTTACACCCAGCCCCCCTCCTCCTTACTAACTGAAATGTGGGTAACCATGGAAACTGCAGGAAACAAAGCCATTTTGCTTTAGTCCTTCGTCCCGGCTAATCCTATATGTCCTCAGTGAGCATTTCTGCCGTGTTTACTGTCAATATTGACAAATCAGAACCCAATTTAGGCCGTTCCTAACGCAGTGTGAGCTTTGTTCCTGTGGATCTGGATGGTTAGTCGACACTTTCCATGCATGCCATGCAAAAAGACTGGGCTGTGACCCCACTCATTGTCCAAGCCTGGTCACCCCATTTCAGGCTTGCGTTTCTTCTTCAGCATCCAGGATCCATCTACGTCCCAGAGTGTGGGCAAGATGGCATCTCACAGCCGCGGCTTGCCCTCAAACACCCGGGATAGAAACCATTCAAATAATGACTGATGTTTGTTTTCCCTCTGATCATGCTTTTCTTTTATTTATTTTTTCTTTCGATTCTCCTGCTCTCCTTCCCTATCTGTGTGACCTTTGACCTCTGATCCATGGGTGCTGATCCACCTCTCTCTGAAGCGGGCGCATATCCTACCTCGATATGTACGAAATGCTCCGCCACATGTCCCCCCCGCTAGGTTTGGGAAAGAAATGTCCATCGAGAATTGCCTACAAGGTAGAACCACCCACCCTCTCTCTCTCTCTCTCTCTCTCTCTCTCTTTCTCTCTCCACCTCTTCCTCAACTACACCAGCTGTTGCTGAGCTGAGCTGTGCTGCTGTTTGTGAAGCTGCTGTTCTCTCGCTGAGTAGCGTTTCAGTCCGTCTCTCTGTGCTGTGGTGCTGTAGCTGTGGCAGAAGCTTTCCTCTTTCTGTTTGTGTCGTTGTCATTGTCGTCTTGTACCTCAGTGTGTAATTGTAATTAAGGCGGCGGCTCATTTCTGTTATCAATTAATCTAATCTAATTTTTCAATTCATCAACTGATAAAACCACTGCGACATCAGCCGTTTCCTCTTACTTAGCCCGGTCACTGTGCCACCGTCATTAAAAGCAGCATTAGGGGATCTGATTACTTCTCCCTGTAACAAAGTAGACAAATAGTGTCTGACTTAAAGGTGCCATAGAAATGCATTTGAGTATTTTGAGTATTAAGTGGTTATTTGATGTGTAAATAGTAAATATGTGACTTTGGTTGGGGTAAAAATGCTCAGATGCAGCTTTACACTCCTATTTGCACCCCTACACTCCTAAAAATACAAGAGCTCCAAGAGTTTGTTTTTTTACCTATACTACAGAAGAACCGTGTTTGTAATAGAGATGAGTGAATGTGATTTCATGGGTCTTTATGGAACCTATAGTGCTCCAAAAATTACATAAAGCACCTTTACTTTTAAGAGTGTGTGTTTTGGCCTCAGAATGAGGCTAATTTTCCTTTTATGGTGGACTTCATGGTCTGATTGTCTGGTTTACGGCACCTCAGCAGCTCTCACTGAAGCCACACAGTACTGCATAGCACAGTATAGTTGGTTTAGCTGATAGTGTTGATATCCTGTCCTGCTCTGTGTGGTATGGAGCCCCACTGGTGACATCCCACATACATAAAAATAAGTTGTGGTTATGTGGGATGTCCCCGTTGGGGCACTGTAGTCTGACAAGCTAGCTAAAAAGATGGTCAACTAGTGTAATCTTTTAGCTTAGCCCAGATACCCCCTAACTTCGCCGGCTTTTGCTTCGGCTTAAATTTCCACTATCTAGCAGAGTCTGGTAGTGAACGTTTTGCTCGCCAGTGTTACAGAAGCCCAATCATGTCAAAGATTATATTAGAAAACTGCCAAAAAGAATCAGCAACACCACATTCTCCCAAAGTGGCGGTTGTGTTTCATTGCGTTGTAGTTTTCGCTGTCAAATGGCTTTTGCTGTTGGGCTGGGTGTGTGTACATTTTGGAGCCGTAATTTAAAATGAGTCAGGAATGATGTGTATGTAACTCATGGTATTTTAGTTGTATTTGCGCTAAATGAGAGTCAGCTAAAACCGTGGTCAGATGTTGATCAGGATGTTCACATGATCAAATCATCGTTAGTCTAAGAGTGAACCTTTACATTTGCTTTAGTATGCATTCAGACATAGTTACTATGCCCTCTGCTCATGGGCCATGAAAAAGACCATAGAAAGCTCCTGTCTTAGTGTGCTGGTTCAGCTTTGGCTGCTCTGCCCCTTTCAGGATGGCCTTTGGTCATTGAGTTTCCTCACCCTCTTCCAGCTGTCTGAATGGATAGTGTCTAAGAGTGCAGAGATACGAGCGGCTGTCTACCAGGCAACTCTCCAAGGCCAAGCCATGCGTATGCGTGAATGTGTGTGTGTGTGTGTGTGTGTGTGTGTGTGTGTGTGTGTGTGCGTGCGCACACGCATTCTTATGTACATGTGACATCCTCCAGTGTGCTCCGAAACCCCTCCCACCCTCGCTTTAGGGAGCAGTGAATCGATTTGGAGGAAAGAAAAGAGAGCGAGCTGTAGATGTGTGTTCGTTGGAGCGAGACGTGTGCCCCCCTCACTCTGGATCTTTTTTTTTTCTTGTTTGTTGTTGTAGAAATGTCTTCCCAGGCAAGCCCACTTTAATGAAGCCAGCACTGTGCTTTAACCGTTCTTTAACCACGCCACCGCACTAAATACCCCCTCACTCTCTCTCTGTCTCTCTCTCTCTCTCTCTCCCCCTGCTTTTCTCATTCTCCTCATTTTCTCTTGTAATCTTTGGGTGTAATACAAAACATCCTTTTTTTCATTTCATTTCAGTTTGGACTGCATAATATGCACTATATGTCCAAATGTTTGTGGACACCACTCCTATAAAATGCATTAACTTACAAAACCTGTTGCTGACACACAGTCTAGTCTCTGTATAGAAATACTAGAATTCTTCTACAGCAGATAAATATGAACCTGTTGACACCATGTTTAATGCCAGGTGTGAACTGAGGGGGGGTATAAAGCCCCCCAGCATTAAGCTGTGGATCAGTGGAGCTGTGTCTTCTGGAATGATTGTTGGTGACCCATCCAGTCCTTCTGGGATGAGTTGGGGGGGTTTGGGATGAGGTGGGGTGGACATCCAACATCCTGGCCTCACTAGCGCTCTTGTCATTAAATCTAATCAAATCTTAGCAGCAATGTATCAAATTCTAGTAGAAACCCTTCCCTGGACAGTAGAGACAGTTACTCCAAAAACAAAAGCAGCACTCTTTTTAATACCCTTGATGAAACAATGAATGTCCCAATACTTTTGTCCATATTGTGTACAGACTTGTTAGCTAGCCTACAAACGTCCGAAACATACTGTATGGATTTGGTCAGTTCAGGTCAAGCAACTCACTTGAATTAAGGCCTGATTAGATAAACTAGGTTTTGGATGGTAACTGTTAATACTGCAAATACCATGACACACAAAATTAGAACTTCTTTCTAATCTAATATCATTTTCTTAACAAATACACATGTTCTGCCCTGATAAATACCTGTAAATTATTATAAAATTTAGTAGTAATGTGAGTATCTACATTGCAAGCCATACCACAATTGCAGTCTATACAAATATAATTGCAGTACTAATTATTTGTCAACCCCAGCATGTACACGTATGTGTATGTGTGTATGCTTGGCGGTTGGTGGTCTTTCATGGCTCTGTGGCCTGAGCTGTAGGTAGGCCTGCATGCATGGTGTCCCTTTCCCCCTTTCCTCTGACTCCGTCTCCATGGTTACCACAAGAGGCGATGCTCCAACATCCCTGAGGGAAGCTCATCTCCCCCCTCACTCACTCCTGGCTTTGTGAAAGTGCAAGAAACACAGTCATTATAGCCTCCTTTATCACTCATCCAAGTGTTTGATTCATGACTAACTGGCTCGTTCTGTATGTATGAGCTACATGGACAGTAATCTGGGGCTTGTGTGTGCAGCTGTGTTTGAATAGGGGGAGATCAAGTGCTTTAGGGTCATAAACCTGAATTTCCTTGATCAGTAGCTGTTGTTCGTATACCATTACTGTCATCGCTGTCCTAAGAATGCATCGTAATGTTTTTATGTTTTTTGGGGGGGAGGGGTGGGACCATTCAAAAATGCCAGCTGTGGTATGTATGCGTGCTTCATGACAAATAGCAAAATTCTTTAAAATCTTTCAAGTTACTTGAATTAGAAGCACACTTTTAATCCACACACTGAATAGGGGCAGAGAAAACACTCACACCTAGCATGGGGAGGGGGTGGACGATTCTAAGGGCCTGTGTCTGAAAGGGGCCCTAAAAAATGTGTTGATTGAGTATTTTTGGCAGAATTCTTAGAGTTGTGTGATCCAGTGAAATTTTTCAGTGGGCCGAAAATCCTTGACAGTGCCTCTGTTGGTGGGTAGCCACCTCAGCACCAAGGGAGCAATTGGAGGTTAAGTGCCTTACTCCAGGGCACCTCAACCATGAACATTCCTCAATGTTCCTGCTGGTCCAGGGCATTGAACCAGCAACCTTTTGGGTCCCAAAGGCACTTCTCTAGCCATAATCTTTGGGTGTAATGCCCAAATGTTTGTGGACACAGCTCCTACTAAATGCATTTAACTTACAAAACCTATTGCTGAAGCACACAGCTTGTCTAGTCCCTGTAGAGAAATACTGCCATGAAAAATAACAGAATTTTCTACAGCAGATAAGCATGAACCTGTTGGCACCATGCCTAATGTCAGGTGTGAGCTGGGGGGGATATAAAGGATATAAACGATGGTTAGAGCCCCATCTAGTACTTTTTGGATGAGTTGGGGAGTTGGGGATGAGGTGGGAGTTGGTTATGAGGTGGGGTGGAGATCATCCAACATCCTTACTAAACGGTACTTCTCCAGCCGTTTAAATGCCAATGGCTCTTTCATTTAATACGTTTTCAGAGAGTGTTCTTTCGACAGCGATGAACTATTCAGCTCTAGCAGAAAGCCTGCACTGAAGAAGGCTGAGGTCTGATAGTGAAAGTATTGTGAAATACTATCTGAAGTGTTGCACCCACATTGCAGCAGATGCACTGTCCATTGTACGCCACTCATCTCCCATCTTCATTGTCCGTAATCAGCATCAGCATGAAATATGAATTCTCTCTCTCTCTTCTCTCTGTCTTCCTCTCTCTCTCTGTTTTTCTCCTAGAGAGTCATTTGGCGTGCCTGAATGAGAGTTAGAGAGTTTCTGAAATCCATATAAAAACTTGATTTCCCACAAGATTGTGCAGCTTTTGCTCCTTCGCTCGAAAGCGCCTGCACAGCAGCGTTTGGCTCTCTCACTCAGCACATCCACCAGACTCTCCAGGAAGCCAATGTGTGTGTGTGTGTTGCTCTTGTGCTGTGTGGCTCAGTCACAAGTGCACAAGCGGTCTTGATTCTGTGCCCTCATGTGTGTGGTTCTCCACAGCGCTTGGTGAGGATGAACATGCCCATTGCGGATGACAACACTGTTCACTTCACATCCACGCTGATGGCTCTCATACGCACGGCCCTGGATATCAAACTGGCATCAGGTGCGTGCCCACTTCATGCCCACTCAGCTCCCAGCACTGTGCCACCCACTATTGGCCATGACACAAGCTAGCTTTTACCAGCTGCTCTGACAGTTGATTTCTCTAATAATGACCTGATATCACCTGAGAGATATACAGTATTGTATTTTATACAGTATCTAAATAATGACCTGATCCAGTTTTAATCTTACTGACTATTTTACCTGATCTCTTTATTATTTTACACCCGCAAGACATACAGTAAATTCACATTCCCACGAAGAACAGCAGAGGCACACTTTTCAGTACACACAGCTGTTTGTAATGTGAGCAGTGTCAATGTTTCAACAGCAGTTAAACTAGACAACATTTGTTAAAACATGGTTAATCCTTTAGAACTGATGCAAAACCTCCTGTTTCTGCAGGTTAATATACTATTCTCCTTTAATAAGAGGAGATCATTAAGCTTATTATGAAAATAAACATGTTGGAACTGTAAATTCCCACATTCCATGAGTCTCTTACGTTGGCATGGATGTTAAGCAGTACATCCACTAAAGTGGACAATTCAACGCGGTGGATGGGGTCGTGAGAATGTAATAATGTACTCACTACAAAAAACGATGTAAAAAAGCTCTGTAATAGGTTTCTATTCTGCCAGAGTTTCTTCTTCGTCGTGTCCATGTTGCCAGTGGTCATCTCAGTATGGCAGTGATAGTGTGAATATCTGTATGTCAGTAGTCATGCCTCACTTGAGCTACTGGCTACACTGCCCCCACAGTTTCCAGTGGTACTGCTCCGTCCCGCCCGCATCCGTAAGCTTTTACAGAATGTGTACAAATAAAAAAGGAATAAATGCAGAGTACGAACAGAGGGCTCCATCCGTATCCGGATTTAACATTGAGCATTAATGAGCCTGCAGCGTCTCTTCACTAAAATAAAATTACATAATTTGTGGAGATAAGAGGTTTTTGCATGACAGTAATGATATTCAATACACGCTAAAATGGATTAAAAATAAAATAAATACATACTTTAGTGATTCACCCCCCTCTCTTATAAAGCCTTGAGTTGAAGATGGTGCTTCAAAACTGGATACAACTAGAAAGTGTAGAACAGGGGGTTCTTCAGCACCAGGTAGAAACCAGTGGTCTAGAGTGTGCCTGTTGTCACTCTACAGCATTTTAAAGTAATTGCAGGCTAACTAACTAGCTGACTGCCTCCTCACACGGGAATCAGTGAAGAAGCTCTAAATTCTACTTGCTAATGCTACTGTCTCTCTTATTCGCAGGTGTTCTGGCCCAGAGGCTGTGTGATATTGACTTGAGGAGAGAGATTAATAAAGTGTGGCCCAGCCTGCAGCCAAAGACAGTGGACCTGCTGGTCACCCCTCATAAACGTAAGCTCTGGCCCACCTCATCGTGGGAGACCTTTCACATGCAGCTCTTAGCTCAAAAGAAGGCTGATTATTAGCTGAACCCTCCATTGGCGTTTTATCATAGTCATGGTTCAGTTCAGACACTAATGGTTTTTCCAAATGAGGATAATATTAGGACATTATCAAGGCCATTTGCCCCTTCAGTGCATTTGAGGACTTTTCATAAGTATTTGCTGCCACCCAGTGGCCAATATCCTACCTTTTTAACACTGTACTAAGATCTTTGTGTATTTTGTGATTGTCTCACTTTTGCTGCAGTATCAACATCTAAAAGCTATTCCCTAGATGTAAAAGCTTTTTAGAAGATGTTGGAGCTTTGCTTGAGGATTTGATTGCATTCAGCCATAGGAGCATTAGTGTGGTTATTCCCCTCTTGCTGAGGCTTGGCATTATGTATGGTGACCTCAGGCTCATGTGCTGCGGCTATTGGAAATGCTTTACTGTGAAGATTACACAAGCTGTCCAGCCATGATTCAAATCCAGTTCAGTATTTTTCAATCCTGATAACTGCTTAACTCTCTTATTAGTCTACTTCTTCTCTCTCTGCATATCTCTGTGCGTATTAGATAATGAGTTGACCGTTGGAAAGGTCTATGCCGCCCTGATGATTTTTGATTACTACAAGCAGAACCGAGCCAAGAGGCTCCAGCAGCAACAGCCTTCTGGCGGCACACAGGTATGGAACCCTGGGAAGTACTTAAGTGGGCTTGAACTGAAGGCTGCGGTAATGAATGGGTTAGCTCACTTCATAAGAAATGTGCAATGTATTGATGCTTGCATTTTAGGTTATTTGGAATTATACTAGACTGCCCAATGTTAAGTAAATTTAACATTTCTCTTCTGCTTAAGAACATGAATGTTGTTCTGCGAGTTTACACCACACCTCATCATATGTTTGTGGAAACTGTTGACAAGGTACAAGGGGAAAGAACACTGGGAACTCGGGCTGGAGTTCTGGGTGGCTTCTGCTTTCATATAGAAGACTGTAAGAGAGATAAGACAGAGGGGAAGACTCAACACTATTAGAGATAGTGTTGAGTAACAGGGAGTGGAATTAGGAAAATAGGAGAAAATGGTAAAAATGATAGTTTTGCAGGATCTGCATTAACAACCCGCTTTACATACCTGCTTAGATAGCCAGGTCAGACATGCCATGGCACCCTAGGAGCAGAGAGGGGTTCAGCAGAACCTACAACATGTGATCAGCTTTTTAACCCTTGAGCCAACACTGCCCTATTACTCATAAATAGCATTTGTGTGGCTACATAAAATCTACATAATCATTTTATAACAACTAACATAACGCTGCATAAACATGCTTTAAAGGTTATTGCCGTCAATCATCAATTTTAGCTAATGTTGTAATGACTGATGCTTGATGGAATAACCCCGTATTGGTTTTTATTAAGTATTTTAGTTGTCATGATGGGCTTAAGTTGTCATTTTAGATGCCATGATCGGCTTAAGTAGGTCCTATTTAGCATTATTAGCACCACCCTATAAAGTATTAGAGAATTGCTCAACTTGTTTTAATGACATACAAATAAGAAATGAGTCCTATCAAACCTACTGTTCTAAGGGTTAATTCTAACTGGATACAGTTTCTGTTATCTGAAACACCAATAGTGAACAATTAACAGTAATAAACCGCTGCCTGTCCTGCAGAGTAAAATGGGAGCACTTTTCAAGCCTATGCTGCCTCTCACCCACCTACACGATCAAGAGCCTCCTATCAAGAGTACCAAGCTGCCACTCCGTTTTCAACCTGATGCATCTCCACAGCCAGAATCACCACCTACGGCCTCTCTCCTGACTAACGGGGAGGCAGTGTGAGTGTCTCAAAACTCTGGACTTCATGACAAAGTAGTTTGTTTAGCAGTGGTCAAATTTAGATCATGTCAGCAGCCATTGTGCATGATTTTATTTATATTAATGATGCCGGTGATATTTTACTTGTGCCCGTGGGCCACTATGGGTTTAGTCATCAGTCAGTTGTGTTTTTTAGCTATATTTAGCTTTTCATTGTGTTGAGTGGGTGGGGATTAGTACATGACTAAAAGCAGAGTGGGATACAACTTTATATGTGTGTGATCACAGGCAAAGCCAGAGCAGTGTGATGAAAAAGTTTCCCTCAGAAGACATGCTTCAGGAGGGACGGCAGCAGAGGAGCAGGAATACTGTCCAGCGGGGCCATTCAGAAGACATGCCAAACGCAACCAAACCTCAGGTGCCTTGTATAACCAGCTTTGGTGGCCTACCAGAAACTTAGCTGATGCTCTTATCCAGAGCGCCTTACAAGGTTACTCGTATTGCATAGGTGGGCAAAAGGTAGTGTTCGGAGTCTTGCCCAAGGACTCTTATTGGTGTGGCGCAACATAGTCAATCAAACCCCAGACTCTTTCATGGTGTGGTAGCTCACTGGCAGGTACTGGTGTTATCTGTTGCGCCACACCAACCATGTCAAGCAAGCCAGACTGCTAGTTTTGGTGTTGTTCAACCAGGCCAAGAATGTTGAAGATTCATGCAAGCCAAAATTCTGGCTATCACCACAGTGTTTGGTGGGCTTTGTCACTGAAGAATGCAAAACTTTAAAGAACCCAGTAGTGCAAGCCAGACTTGTGTCTATCACCAGAGAGTCTGGTAAGTCTTGTCGTCACTCATCTAGACCTAGAACATTGAAGAATATAAAACCTCAAAGAACCCAGTCATACAAGCCAGACTTCTGGCTATTACCAAAGACTCTGGTAAGTTTAGTTGTTGTTCAATCAGGCCAGGAACCCTGAAGAATGCAATACCTCAAAGAACCTAGCTGTGCAAGCCAGACCTCTGGCTATCACCACAGATTCTGCTAGGTTTTGTCTTTGTTCAGCCAGGCCGAGAACCTTAACCTCAAAGAACCTAGCAGTGCAAGCCAGAATTCTGGCCATCACCACAGTGTTTGGTGGGTTTTGCCATTGTTCAGACTGGCTGAGAATATTGAAGAATGCAAACCCTCAAAGAACCTAGTAGTGCAAGCCAGACTTGTGTCTATCACCAGAGAGTCTGGTAGGTCTTGTTGTCACTCATCTAGGCCTAGAACATTGAAGAATATAAAACCTCAAAGAACCCAGACATACAAGCCAGACTTTTGGCCATCACTAGAGAGTCTGGTTAGTTGTTGTCACTCAGCCAGGTGAAGAACATTGAAGAATGCAAATATTATACCTCAAATAAACCATTTGAACGAACCACAGAGTCTGGTAGGTTTTGTTGTTGTTCAGCCAGGCCAAGAATGTTGAAGAATGCAAAACCTCAATCCATGTTTTTTTTGTGACATCTGGGAGCAGATGTTTGTCAAAAGTTAACACAAGTGCTACAACGAACACACCAGCACAAAACACAGGTCTTGTCCCAATTACATACTAATTGCTAATACTAACTAGTATGAAGTATGCAGTATAGGTAAAAGTGTCAAAGTGGAGTATACTCAAATATCCATATATCCAAATATATTTCTGTTCTAAAGAAAGACCTCTAGAGCGGTGAGAGATGAAACTCTCTATTTATTACCCACTCAAGCTCATCACGCGTTTATGTCTTCGTCAGACCATTGTGCATGTGAATATATCTGTACTGTATGTGTTGTGATACATGTATATCTGTGTGTTTGTATATGTTTGTATGTGTGCTATGTGGATCTTGCAGGAATTAGTAGAGATGACGGATATGGAGAATGATACTGATGTAGGGTGCTTCTCCACACTGGAGGGCCATGGGAGGGCAGCCTCAATGCCAAGACTTAGTGCGGGCTTCCAGGTAAGCCTCTGACGTGCCTCATTCTCATTTGTCGGACTGCCCTGAGACTGGCAGCACTAGATGTAGAGAAGCAGTTAATGTGCTGGTAGATAATGTGATTCCAGAGCTTGCATTGGTTTGCTGCATGGCTATGCAATTGTAATGACTTCTACAACTGGTAAAAAGGAGGGGTTGAGTAGGCTAAATACAGAATATCAATGATCGGATGGACTTTGGATGGTTAAGTGATGTAAGTTGGTGGATTAGACCTTATAGATTTATGATAAATAAATACATTATTATTCATTAATTAAAGTGTAAAATGGCTAAATCAAGGTACCTCAGACATGTTCTGCAACTCTGGGGCTTGGAGAGTCTAAGTGTATGTATGCAAAGGTGAGTGTTAATGTGTTCTAAAGGCTTTTTTATAAGCCTTTCTATTTTTTGAGCTGTATTGAAATATCTGAGCATATCTTGCTCAATGCTTCAACTGTGATTCATACTTTATTTCATACTGTATGTTTTAGCATTTTTATTTTTGCCAGATGAAATATATTATTTTATGTATTTTTGACTTTTTGGCATATAATATTTTCTTACTTTTAGTTTATTTGTCAAAGTAGTGCAACTCAAGTGGTAATTTACTATCCTAAAAAAAAGTATAATTATTCTCTGTTAATTTTGATAATTCATACATACTCTTGTTAAGGTCATACACCACTAATGAATTACAGTTTTCTGGTGCTCTCATTTTAGCTCTTTCTAAAATTAGTCAATTTAGTGCATTGGCACAATGGAGGAGAACTGAAAACTAAGGAACCTAATAGAGTGTAGACATCCCTGCTCTTACATTCCCACCAAATATGGCTAATCAAGGTTAATTCAGATAAAAATAATGGATTTTATTATTTGATTGTTTGTTTGAGCAGGAAAATCACCAAACTATACTAAAATCAGACCCTTTAGGATCGTAGCTCCCCACCCCAGTTTACGAAATCCTTTATTTGCTGGGGTTATCTCCGTGTTTCCTCTTGTCTAAAATGTCTGTCTGGTCATTTTGCACTTGTATGCTACTGTGCTGCGTTTTGTCTTGTCTGTTCTTGTCCTGTTGTCTCACTTGTCTCTCTCTGTCCATCTCCCCTGCTCATCACTGACTCCATATTTCTTGTACACTCTTGTCACTCTTCTCTTCTTCTGCTTTCTTATCCAAATTCAAACATATTCATATTCTGACTCTGATTCGTTTATACCTGCTCAATTTACATGACTGTCTGGAATATATATTCTATTCAGAGATTAAACTCTTACTTTGTTTTTGGTTGTAAAATGGGATTTATAGAGACAGATGTATTTACACTGGTGTTACACTGACTCTTAAATGAGCCCCAGACAACCTCCCCGTGCAGGTGAAGTGACATTAAAGCATAAACCATAAAGCTTACCCATCCCTGAATCATTACATCATCGTCATCATCATCATTATCTCTCTGCTTTGCGCCATCTCAGTCTCTGTCTACCTCTTCCCCTAGTCCTCTAGTCTCATATCTGTTTAATCACTCACCCCCTTCTTCGCTCTGATGCTTTGTATGGGTGTGTGTCCGTGTCAGCTGCGTGTGCCCCTGCTCTCCTCACCTGTGTGTCCTCTTCCTGTCCCACAGCGGAGCCACTTACGCCACAACACCGGGACGTACCTAGCAGTATGTACAACTGTTCAGACCCCCTCTCTCTGTCTTTACCTCTCTCTCTTTGTCTCTCTCTCTCTCTCTCTCTCTCTCTCTCTCTCTCTCTCTCTCTCTCTTGTTTCTTTCTTTCTTTCTCTCTGTCTCTCACCCACACTCATTTCTGTGTTGGCCTATGTGTGCTTTGCTCATTCCAGTCCATGCTCTCGCAGCTTGTCTTTTAGACAGATACAGGGATATAAACACTCTATGTTAATTAAACACCTGATGAGTGATTTTGTTCCCAACGTAGATCATTTTGAGAAGATACGAATACCTCGCGGCCATAGTGTCTCATCATATCCTATTATCACATGAAAAAGCTCTCTTGCTTTTTTTGGTTGGATTGTTCTGAATCATATGTACAAAGTGGGTGTGTATTGTGCGTGTGTGTGTGTGAGTGTGTCTGTAGTGTAACTGTGGATTCTGTTCAGTGGTGCAGGTGGTAGTCCTCTCTTTGCGCATCTTTCCCTCACACTGCCGCTGGGCTGTGTGGCTTTGTACATGGTTACTGAAGGGCTTAGTTAACTTGGTGAACTGAATCAGTTCATGGCTCTATAAATCATGCTGTCTGGCTTTATAACACACAACATGAAGTTGCACATATGTACACTTTTAAATAGAAATATATGTTTAAAACTATAAAAAAAAAACAGTAAAAGTTTTGATAACTGAATTGGTACAAAACCATTTAAAAGATTAAACAGGTTCTTAATGCACCCAATGTCAAAAACAAGGTTTTATAGATTCATATTGATTAGATTCATACTGATTAGATTCATATTGATTGGTTCTGTTAATATAGGCGCAGATATCTGCTGATGCTGATACATACATATTTGTAAACTGTAGAAAATGAATATGCATGTTTCTGCAATAGTATTAAAGAGATTAATAGATTCATATGAGCAACAGATGCAGTCAAATTAATGAAATACTTTCAAATAAATTAAAATATTCAGCTCATCCAGAGTACGCTGTTCTTCTTGAGCAACTTTTGGAGATTCTTCAGTTTAAAAACCTCTTAAGATGTTCTGACCCAGTGGCCATCACAGTTTGGTTCTTTCCAGAAGTGTTTTCTTTGCTTGCCCATTTTCCCTGCTTTTAACACACCACCTTCAAGAACTGACCGTTCACTTGCTGCCTAATAGATCCTAGTCCTTGACAGACGCCACTGTGGATGTAGATGATGTGTGAATGTTTTTCACTTCACCTGTCAGTGGTACTAATGTTATGGCTGATCGGTGTATATCACAGTAACAAATATTCTGATATGATTGTACGTTCCCTAAATCTGCCTTCTGGATCTGAAGAACATTAGCTAAAAAACTCTTCTATGGCTCAAGAAACCCTTTAAAGCACCTTTATTTATATGACTGTATGGCATTGTTCTGAAGACATTTTCTGGCCCCTTTATCTTTAAGAGTGTACATTACATAAGACTACATTAAATACCCAGCTAAAACCCAAATTCAGCTGGAGTGTAGCACTCTATACCATATCAGTCTACAGTATGACTGGTGACCATGGACAAGAAGATGTGGTTAGAGTGGATGCACAGCTTTGGAAGTGTTGTAAAGCTTTTGCCACAGTGTGGCACTAGTGAGTCGGTTTGCCTCAGACTGCACTGATGAGCCGACACCTGAAATTTTGTGTTAATCAAGCACTGGCCAGTACTCTAAGAAGAATCTAGCAGCAACCAATGTTCTTTAGTCGAGTCTATAGTTAATACTCCTCAAATGCCAAAACTGCATGACTGCATATTGAACAGTGTCCGTTTTTCCCAGTTGAAAAACACCAAACCTCTTATTATGGAAAAAGCATAGAAGGAGACTAAGGCCTCTGAGATTCTTCTTCGTGCTGTGGCCGCTGCTTGGCGTTGGATAGTTCTTTTAGCAACTATTCTCAGAACTTCATCTCTGAATGTAGACCAGCATCTCGATGACAGCATTCAGTCAAGCGAGTGTTTGCATCGGACCATGACGGTGTTCCTCCTCCTGTTCTTCAGGACGTGTGCGTGTCGGTCATAGGTGTGACCTGCGCATCGCTCTCTGACTCAAAGCGTGTGTATGTGTGTGTGTGTCGTGTCCGACTTGTTGTAGCTGGTCTCCATGTTGACCTGTCACTCTGGTGGCTGTGCTGTGTGCTCCAGTCCTATTTTTGAGGCGTTTCCTCCTCGTCGCTCTCTTCTCATCTCTTTCTCTCTCCCCTTCCTCATCTTCAAGCCCATCGTGGACATGAGCCCCATGCGGCGCTCGGCCTCTTCTTTAACTCCTCAAAGAGGCGGACAGGAGGTCATCCTGAGGGATTTGGCTCTGGAGCGGCCTCCAGCGGCCTCCACCCTGGCCTCGCAGGCACAGGACAGAGAGAGGGAACGAGCGCATCACCATCATCACCACCACCACCGCTGCCACCGCCGCAGAGACAAGAAGCACAAATCACTGGACCGAGCCATCAGTGAGGAACAGCCAGGCTCTGCTGGTGAGAACTTGTACTACATACACCTGCTCAGTCCTTTAAGGGGGTATGATGCCCAATGACTGAGACATTGTTTTATCATTGTTTTGAGATGGTTTTGACCTCAAACATGTTTTTAAAGCCCAGAAGATTAATGACGGAAAGGTTAATGCAGGTAATTGGGCAACAAAAGGTCCACAAAGAACATTGTGTCCCCAGATTTACCACTGTTTTACCACTGTTAGCATTGCGTTTCAATTCAGATGACAGATGATGTAGGTTTGCTGGTAGTTTAAGATTGTAAATAATGGCTACATTTGTGTTGTACATGTTATGACCACCTCTCGATCACATTATGAACCCTGGATCAGACTTTTTTTAATTGGTGGATTTCCCATTCATTTAAAAATTAGGCTCTAAAACTTAATAAGGGTGGAGGCAGCAGGTGGATGTGGCAGTGGAAAGTCCCAGAGGGCACAAAAATATGACACAAGATTACATTACATTAGACTAAAGACAAATCTACAAATAAACAATCACTTGAGTTATTTTAACAACAACAATTTCCAAGGCTCTCCTCGAGGAATTCCTGTAGTTACAGTTCATCCAGTACCTAGTTTTTTTAATTAGTTCTTCATTAAAGTAAATCAGTTGAGCTGCTGGTAAAACTGAACAAATCCATACAATATCCAGAGTTTACAGAGAAGTCAGCACCCACACCTGTGTTCATAACCAACACAATCTATACATGCGAAAGTATCCAGACATGCCTTTTAATGATTGAGTTCAGCTACTTCACAGTGCGCTCATTACTGACACAGGCATTTAGTTGCTTATTCACCATAGAAAAGCTTTGCCAAACTAACAGGACGCTCTGGAGAAGCCACGCATGAGTCTAAAGTCACCATGCCCAGCATCATTCCAATAGATAGAACAGTATAAAGCCCTGCAGCGCGGGGGACTGTAGAACAGTGGAACTGACTCTAGACTGCTGGAGCTGCAGCCAACAGCCCTGGGATGCATTTAAGTGGCATTTTTGATCTATCACTAATTACCCATTATTAATACCTGATTTCACTAAAGCTCCCATGGCCAAATGCCATCAAATCCATACAGCAATGTTCCAAAATCTAGTGGCTTCCTTTTATTACTCTTGATTTCAAAAGCAACTCTGGAGCAGCAGGTGTTTGGAGATATACTGTATCAGTTACTTTACTGAATTGAACAGATTAAACATTCTGATTACTGACTCTATTTATGTTTATTTGGATGTTAGAAAAACACTTATTGCTCAAAGTAAATAACTGGCTTTGCTGCGTTTTGTACAGTTCTGTGCTGTAAATTATGTATATGGTATGTTTATGGTTTTGCATACTTAGGGATCATCACACAGGTCTGGGAAGTGCTGGATCTGGATTTGGATCTGGCCAGTTCTGACACTGGTAAAGCCCTGCTCCCTTTTCCAGGCCACAGAGCACAGTTTGGGACACAGCTAGTTAAAATCTAAGGCACTGTGCTGTAGGAGCATGTCACATCGCTGTCATTTCAGACAATGCTGCTTTCAGACACCACTGCTATACACACACCCACTCCATGAGAGACCTTTATCTCCTTAACACCGGCTGAGTGAAGAACAGCACCTGAGGAAAAATCAGGGACAAAGTGATGGAAACCAGTCCCATTTTAGAAAACTTTAGTGTCTCTCTTTACAGTAATTTAGCTTAACTTTCTCAACAGAAACCTGTGCAGACATGAATGGAATGCTTGGTGTCTTTAAAGTGGACCCTGTGGAAAGGAAACCTACAGGATTGTCTGTGCCTGCAAGACAGAATCTGAGTGGCAAATCAGTAGAACATAGAATATAATTTGATTGGGTTCTAAATAATGGGAACGATGCCACATGTCAAATTAAGATAATTACATATAATGCATTAAAAGTAATTATACTTAATTGAAGTTGAAGATATTTATTTTTCTTTAAAGCTTGAGATAAAGCAGTGGTTGAATCTGCACATCTTTGGGTGGGTGGGGGGGGGGGTCTTCTGTAGCATTACTTCAAAGAATCATTTTTGGCACCTTTATTTGTAAGACCTTTAAAAAGGCACAAAGCTTTGGCCCTTGCAGGAAAAATGCCTGATTTTCCTGCATAGCTCAGTGATTGGAATTCCGTATGGGATTATGGTGATCGGGTTATAGAGGCAGAGTCTCTGTTGCTTCCCAAAGAGGTTCGGTGTAGGATTTACTGTGGCAGGCACTCGCACTGGCTGAGCGAGAGACTTACAGAGCCCTGAAAGAAAATCAGCTTTTGTCTGGATTTGATTTTTTGATTTTTCTTCCTTGGCCGCTCTGTGCTCTCACCGCAACGCGAGAAAAGCCCCTCTGTGTTAATACTCTGCTGCCCCTCCATGACTGAATGAGGTTACCTCTCTCTTTCTCTCTTTCTCTGTGCCAGATGACAGTCCACCTCCCTATCGCTCTGCCTCTCAGTCTTTTTCTCTCTCTATTAACTCTGGAGCTTAAACATTCCCCATGTCTGCTGCTAACTAGGCTTAACAGAAGTCAGAACCTGCTGTCAGCAGCCTTCTCAGCCCCCTTTTCAGATCTACACTCAGCAGAATGCAAAAACTGTCTCATCAGTTCTGGTTTCTTTGTTCACTCGAATTTCAGTGTTTGTAATTTCTCTCTGACTCGCATAGAGCTGTCTTGATGTCAGACGTTGATTTCAGAATGTAGCACAATGCTGAAAACACTTTGTGTAGACACTGGGGGCACAGTGGAGTAAACATTTTGAGCTGGTTTCAGGTGCAAATCAGATGCACAGCGTCCGCATCGAATGTACGCAAGTAGCACAAGAGGCTAAACTACTAGTGGCTACGAGTTGTTTTGCATGGATTGTTCTCTGACCTTTTAAAGCTAAGGCATACATTTCCAGCAAAGCCTGTTGTGTTGTTTTGTGTGCCACAGAATGCTATTTGATGTATAAATAATAAAAATGTGACTTTAATCAGATTTACAAGCCTATTTACAGCCCTGTTATTTTGCTTCGTAATGAAACACTCCTTTAACCAAGGGCTCCAAAGAAAAATTAAGAGAAGCTCTGCTTTTACTGACTGGTTTACATCACAGAGACATCTTACAGTTGCATTGTATAGCATAGCTTAGCCTAGTCTTGCCAAGACTATCTTTAGCACTGCAATAAGAACAAATAAAAACAAACAATTTCTGTTTTCCTGAGTCTTACAGATAGTGTTGCTGCCCTCAAGCAGGCCATAGCGATGTGTATGTGTTTGTGTGTGAGGGAGGGACTTAAATACCTTTAATATCATGCAGCTACATTAATATTTTAACATATACTCATTTACCAAGACTATTAAAAAAAACAATATTAGCTTATATCTCCTTTCTGCTTTTATTTTCATGACTACATGATAAAATACATAAATAAAATAAAGCCACTTTAAAAAGTACTATTTTACTGTACAGTTTTGTACAGTTTTGTACTGGTCTGTGCTGTCCCAACCACACACACACGCATACACATGCCTTACACACCGGGTGTGAGGGGTCTGTGGAAGTGATCAGGCCCTGCTATGGTTGTGGAGTGCAGTGGTGTTTGTTAGTGTTGGTGGACAGCAGCTGACCTTCATCCTTCAGATAAAAGGGCCTGGTGGACAGTGGAAAGACACTGGTTCCTAATTTATGGTGGCCTCTGTCCAGGCCAGCAGGAGCACTAAGTAGCCCCACTGTTTGAGAGAGTGACCAGACAAAAGCACTTTTCACACCACTGACCTTCACATAGCGCTTTTCACCTTTTGTGTGATGTTTTCCTCTATTTTTATCAAACTGAATAAATGAAAGGTTTTAGTTTTCAGTGTGTAATAGCTGTGTTCAGGAACCCCAATTCATGCAAATTAATTCACACCCCTCATTTGACCACTTTCAGATACACAGACAGATCAAAGCAACGAGCCATTACCTAGGGAACGGGCACGTGAGCGGGAAAGGGACCGCGGGCGTTCTCATGAGAGGAAACACCACTCATCCTCGGCCGCGGACAGGCAGCAGCGTTACTTCTCCTGTGATCGTTATGGCAGCCGGGAGCACTGCCACAGCCAGTCACCCGCACCCAGCAGATCAGCATCACCAGGAGATCCACTAGACTCCAACAGAATCAAACCGGTCTGTTACCCTCAAACATCTCATCATCATTCTCTCTCGCTCTCCCTGCCTTTCTTTTTTATTTCTATTGCAAATCCCTCTTACTCTATCAGTCAGTTATTCCCTACTCATCTTCACTATCTCCGTCTTCCACTATTTCGCCTTCTCCAGCCTTACCTGACAAGTATAATATTTACCATCAAAATCTACCAAACTTGCAGATCCTTGGAAATTCTGCTGATCAAGTTGGTCTGAACCAAGGGAACTCTTATTTGGGAATTCAAAATAGTGAGAGTTCGTATTTTTGACCAGTTGTAACCTGTGTTATAATGTTAATTATTAGCCTTTTGTTGTATATAATTTATTTATTTTCTTTTAATTATGTCGAGCAAAAAAAAAATTGTTGCATACTCTGTGATTAATTAGTCTAAATGTATTGCCTTAATCACTTTTTGCTATGAAAATATTTTAAAATGTGCAATTCAAATTAATTTTAGCAGATCAATCAATGAATGAACAACTGGTATAGAATTAAAGTCCACATCTCAGTCTTCAGTCCATAGCTCTCCATTTTGCAATTGAATTTGTGAATTGATTATTAGTAAATTTGCTTAGTCTGCATTTGAAAGGCTTGATCCAGTGTGGCTTGACAGGGTTGGCTGCTAGCTGTAGCATAAGTACTAAATAAGGGTTCTTTGACTCAGAACAACAGTGAAACCCTTGTTGGTGCCAAATAGAGCCATTTTAAAAGATTGTTTATGGAATCGTCTAAAGATTTTATCCCCAATGCCAAGAACCATTTAACCAAAAGTTTTCCTTTACCTTTACTGAAGAATCCTTAAAGAACCCCTTTTTTATAAATTCTGTTAGCCATGCTGCTCTACTACAAAATTAACTTCCGACACCAAGCATGTCATGGTTATGAGGCAATTGAACATATATTGTTTTTTCAAACCATTACTTTCAGTAAATCCAATGAATTTGTATTCATCATATATGTATAACCTTCACCTATAGCTCATGTCCTGTGTGTCACCTTCTGACTCCTGTGTTGTTTTTCAGGCCACTAGCTCAGCTAAGAGCAGCACGGTGGTCTTTACCTCAGCTACTACTACACCGTGCCGTGGGCGCAGACAGCTGCCCCAGACCCCCCTCACCCCGAGGCCTGCGGTGGCCTACAAGACTGCCAACTCCTCCCCAGTGCAGTTAAGCTCGGCCCGCTCATCCGGCCCGGGACCCACCCGCCTCATCCGTGGCCAATCGGAGCACGACGCCCTGCTCAGTGGTGACGCCCAGCGCCCCACCCCCGTGCCTGTCACTCGCATTAGCTCCGACCCTAGCCTGGGCCCCCTGCAGAGAGACCCCCAGCTGTCAGAGGTGGAAGACTTCCAGGACGCATTGAGCACGTACGGTTTGGGGCGCTCCCCCAGGACTGCGGCCTCGGCCCCCCTCCACACAGCCACCGGGGTGGGCCAGCAGAGCCGGAGTGGCGTCCCCAACGGATACCACTTCACTTTAGGAGTGAGCGCAGCCCCAGGGTCCAGCACCAGGGTCTCCCCGAGCTACCAGGAGGTGGAAAAAGATGACTGGTGCTAGCATGGCTAGAAATAGAATGGGTGTCAAATCTGCCTGCAGGATGAGTTTTATCATCTTTGCCAAGATGGCAGTGCACAGTTCCTAGCTGTGTGCTAGTGTGACTCTAAGGTGTGAAAAGTGAGGGAATGTTGATTAAGTTCTTTTTCATTTGCTAATTATCTAACGGGGCAGGAATGTTTCAAACATGGCTTGACGTTCCCTCGTAACGTGTCGTAGATGGTCCTCTAGTCACGGGTAGTGAAGAAAACAGTGCCATAGTGTGTTTTACTAACCCAAGATGAGCTCTAACTGCCACTGAAGAGGAGAGAAGTAGTTTAGCTATGAATGCAATGCTACTAAACACTGCCCTCCACTCTTTGGAACCATATTAACAGGGCTACACTCCACAGAGGACCAAGAGATGGTCGTTGCAGACGTTTAGACGCACTTAAGGCGTAAAGCGAAGAGCCAGGAAGCACGAGCTAGGACACAGATGCAGGAGCGCAGCAGGTCCAGGCCGGTATTATGAACAGTCCAGACCTTACACCTCACTTCAGCATCTTAAGGGGGGCAAGTCTTGCTATAATGGAGGGAGTTTTGTCTGCAGAGTTCCTTCTTAACGTTTCTTGTCGTGCTGCTGTTCTATGCCGTCTCTTCCTCTCGCAAGTGGAACAGAACTTCTCCCGCTAACTAAAAAAAAGGCCAAATTGTAATTAGTTTTGTATGGGACTGCAGTAGACTAAATATCTTTTCACAGTGTCCTTTTTTGTACCTTGTACATGACAAGTTGTAGCTGGGCATCCTGTAAGGTCTACTCTTTTTTACTGTATTACGCTCAAGTGGTAAAATACCAAGTGCCTAACCTTCGAGATTTATTGCTGTATGGTGATGATGTGTTACCAGACATCATAACCCGAGAAAGGCAAACACTAGATACTGTACACTGTAGGTAGATGTCACTGATATTTGTTCCTTATATGTACCATAGCATGTTAAAAAGACAGAGATTATGACGTTGCACAACATAGAGAATATACGCGAGATTTTAACAGAATAGTCTAAGTGGACGTGGGTGTGAAAGTGTTATATGAGCGAGTATTGCAGAGTATTTATTGAATATAACAAAGGATATAGACTGCAGGGATGATGACGACGTAGCTTCAGAGAGGTGCGCTAACGATGAACCAGAGGTCTAAATGAACTGCCATTGCAATTGTTTGACAGATATGCATGTTACGGGGTTGTACACATGGTTGTTGATGTCGTTGTAAAATTACAGCCTGTGGTGTACTGTTTTCTTTTTTTGCCAAAGAGTACATGGCGAGCTCTTTCCTTTCTAGTATTAGACTGAATTCATTAGCTGGAGTAAAGAGACTAAATGCTTTTTGTGACTTCCTTTACCTGAAAACATCGCGCAATTCACAGAAAGTGTCACGCCCATTTGTTTTCAACTGCATAAAATGATAAAACGAGAGAATATGTTCTGTTTAGTCCCTAAAATGGCCTGTTGAAAACTTGATGGGCATTCATAAGGTCAGTGCATTTAGATTATAGGTATTGAAACTAATATCAATAGATGTTGACATTAGATCTGGACACTTCTAGTAAAGAAAGAAGATGTGCTTCTTTGGTAATTTGCCCACATTTTTTGGGTTTGATAGCTTCCAAACACCTTGTTGTTGTTGTCTTCGAAGACAAAGTATGTTTATTAGTGACATGGATGGTATTTCTAGGGTTTTACTGTAAGTCCAGGAGTGAGTTGACTGTTGAGATGAAGTACAGCAGGGCTATGCAACAAGACGACACTTTACAATTGCTCCTCATCCTCTGTAGCCTAACCTCCTGGACTCTGCAGATCCAGGCTTTAGCACAAGTGGGACCAAGACACTTCTATTCAGTTCAGACATATAGAAATGTTAATGCGACAGGCAGTGCGTTTACACTCTTGGCCTGTTGGCGAGTGTAGAACCTGGACATTGTCCTGCCCTCGAGAACTGAACCAGAATTTGT
Organism: Salminus brasiliensis; assembly: GCF_030463535.1. Taxonomy (NCBI): domain Eukaryota; kingdom Metazoa; phylum Chordata; class Actinopteri; order Characiformes; family Bryconidae; genus Salminus; species Salminus brasiliensis. The sequence continues at coordinate 11,143,586 of NC_132895.1, forward strand.
ATTCTTTCTTGTGTTCAGTCCAGTCCATAAAGTGTTTCCAGCCCAATAAACGGTCCATGGTTAACTGATTCAGAGTATGTGACCTCACAGTGATCTGCCTTGACCACTTATTACCCCCTCCTCCTCCTTTTTTGAGGGAGAAATGAGGATAATTGTGTACCCAGTAGATCTGTGACTGTCCCGAACCGCCCCTTTCTGTATAGAAAATAATCACTGTACTAAAACCTTTTCTTCTGCCAGGTGCCAAATTTAAACGCCGCACCACTTTGTCTCCTCATGCTGTACCTTGTCCAGTTGAACTGTGGCCTAGCTCCTTGGACACTATGTCATGTTTGCATGTAATGACAACATATGTGCATGTACAGAACTGTACACCTTCATGTATGTTTTTTGTTGGTTTTTTTCTGTGAGGGGTTCATTGGCTTTTTTATTGGATCTTGAGGAAAAGCCACATGTCTGTGGGGATAAATGAAGAAAGCGCGGTTTAGAATTCTGCTGTAAAAGAGGTGTTGAACAAAATAGAGAATTACCTTCAGGCCACAAAAAGCATGAGACTACTGCTGTTGTTTCTAAAGCAGATCAGCCATCACCACTTCTCACTGACTGTCTGTTTCACTACCATTCATTACTATTTTGTATCACTGAATCGAAAGAATATATAAAAATAAAATTTTAAGAAATGTGTTGTTGTTATAATGTTATTGTAATGTTAGAAAGGTCTGTTTTTTTTTCTTTATTGCAATGTTTTGTGTCTTTTCCTACACTACATTCTGCCATCAAAGCACCACTTTTGGTTGGGTACAGATGATTGTGTGTAACAAACCTTTTAAAGGTCTAAAAAAAAACATCAAAAAAATCTAAACATTTCTATAACAAATATGGTTCTCTATGGAACCAATCATTGACAGTGCTTCATTAAAAGAGCTGTCAAGAGGGCTGGAACCTTGCAGGAGAACATCTGTTTTACAGAAAGTCTGAGAACACCGATGATCAGAAGTGGGTAAGAGTGGGTTGGTTCCAGCACATCTTGCCATATAAGAGCTAATTTTGTTTTTCCAACCTGCTGAAAAAAAAAACATCCTGACCAAATTAAGCTGGTTAAGGCTGATTATGCTGGTTGACCAGCTTAGCTATTGACCAGCATATGGTATGTTTTTTTTTTGTTTGAGTTTGATGGTTTCACAGGTCTACAAGCATGATCAGCATGACCAGGCTAGACAACCAGTGTGACCAAGCTTGACTAAAATCAAATGCAACATGCACTAAGCTGGCCAAGAGCTGGTTAACCAGCTATGTTACCAGCATAGGGTATGCTTTTGCCTGGATGATTAGCTTTTCAACCACCTTGACCAGCTTAAATCATGTGAAACCAGCTGGTCTTGAGCTGGATTGTTTAGCTTTTTAATAAAGAGCCATGTTTATAAAAGAGACAATGAACTTTAAATGAAAGTTCCACTTTATATAAAAGTTTTACCAATATAAAGGTTCTTGTGTTTTTCAAACATGGTTCTTAGTGGAATTAAAAGTAGTTCTTCTATGGCATCATTCAGAGACCTTGGAACGACCTTTACTGTTGCATGTACTCAAACTGTATATACAATATGAGTCCAAAGTTTGGAATCACTTGTCATATTAATACTTTGTTAAGTAATAAGTTGAAGAAATGATATTATAAAATAGACACCATAGTTTTTATATGTTTCATTCAATATTTGGGAGTATTGCAGTATGTAACTTTGAAGAAAAGCAGGCAGAGTACTCTACCACCTCAGTCCCTATGCTTCTTTCTCTTTCAGTGACAGTTCTGTATCTCTCAGCTTGTCCAGAAAAGCATGTTATTTTGTGGTGGCTCAAAGCATGAATTACAATCACAAGGTCGGAGAACATTTACAATCAGACATGGGTATCACTGGTTATACTTTGTTTCAGCACAATGTTGTAGATTTTTGAGTTCTGGATTTAATTCTCTTGGGGACGGGAACTTTTGAGCTTTAGCATTTAATTTTAGAAAATAATGACTATAAAACTTTATTTTATAGTACTAGTACATTGTACTTGGCACCCTTGATTGTTTATCAGCTTCACCATACAATAAAAATGAGAAATATTATTCAGATAAAAATATATATGCATGTCACAATTATTAGCAACCCCAGAAATGTAGTTATTAACAAGAATGAACCAAATGTAATTAATATGCAATAAATTCCCAGATGTCCACACTGAGCAAGGCTCTGAGCGTCTAGACAGGACCCTGACACAGCCTCATTTAACACACCTGATTCAGGTGATCACTAACCACTAATCACCCAGACTGAAGTAAAATGGGTGTACTGGAGGAGGGAAACTCATATCTGAGGGGGCTGTGGCTCTCTACATCCTATCACAGCGCAAAAGATGACCTTGTGTTTGAGGACAGTTGATCTGAGGAGGGCCTGGTGGGCGTGGTAGCAGGGTGGATTGACCTGTGGTTGGTCTGAAAGCTGGACGTAGGCGGATTCATTTAACCGGTCTAAGCGTTATTTACTGTTTCCCCACCCGTATTCTGCCAAGACCCGCCTTACTGCGCGGGGATTGGCTAATAGCAGCCCGCCCTCCTGCACTAGGAGTGTGAGCTAGCAGCCAGCGGTAGTGGAGGAGGGCGGGGCTTGCCTGAAAACGGGTGTGAGGAGAAACACCGGCGCACCAGAGAAAGGTGGCTTTAACGAGCTTTACCGAGAGCAAAGCGGGGAGATGTGAAAGGAGCTCTCAGCAGCGGCCAAACTAAGATGCCAAATGTGCTTCACTGAAGGGACTCTGGAGATGCATCGCTAGCCTGCACCTGAGTGGTCATTCCTGTGGCTACTAATATCAAAAACGAGTAAAAGAGGAAACTGCCGGATGAAGCACACAGCAAACAAAGTTGTAAAAATCGCCAAACACATCGCCAAAATGCTCATTAAAACGATGCTGAGCGTGGTTGTGGCGTGTAGTTGCCTCAAGAGCGTCAAGTCAAGTCCAACTGGAGTCCCAACAGCAAGTGATGTGGGTGAAACGGAGACCGGCTCAGGGATGCTGCAGACAGGTAAGGAGATGCTGCACTGCACACAGCTGAGCAATAGCCAATAAAGCATACACGTGAACCACAGACAAATTAATATGATAACAACTTCTGTAGCCGTCCCTGTCAAGAAGTACTCTCTGGGAGTAGATAAACATACACCTACTGGCACCAAGCCTAATGCCAGGTGTGGGCTAGAGGGGTATATAGCCCCCCAACATTGAGCTGTGGAGCAACTGTGGAAGAACTGTGTTCCCTGGAATGATGATAATGCTCCATCCAATACTTTTGGGATGAGTTGGGGATGAGGTGGGGTGGCGATCATCCAACATCCTGACCTCACCAATGCTCTTATCGCTGAACGCAATCAAATCCTCACAGCAATTCTCCAAAATCTAGTAGAAAGCCTTTTTTTTCCTGGACCGTAGAGGCAACAGAAGCAGAATAAACTCTTTTTAAACCCCCTTGATTACGGAAAAAACTATAAATGAGCAGGTGTCCCAAGACCTTTGTCCATATAGTGTATATGGTTAATTGATACACATGAGCATTGACTAATATGGGTGTGTTATAACTGATGCATAGGGGTCATAAATGAAAGAAATAAGTAAAAAGATATGTGACTAATAACTGTGGGTTATTATTGATGCATGTTGGTAATAAACTGTAAACGTGAATAATAGTCTAATCCATGTGATAGCAATGTATAAATGTCAATAATTAGTGATATATGTGGTCATAACTGATGCATATGAATAATAATGAATATGCATGTGTGGGTTAAAACTGATGCAAATAGGGAATGTGGATAATAACTGATGTATAATGATGCATATGGGTAACAAAATAATTTATACATTTAATTAACATATTTCTGGGTAATAGCTAATATATGTTGGTAGAAAATGTATCTGAAGCTATAGATAACTGATAATAATAATAATAATAATTGATTATTAAGACATTTTTAGTAATATTTTTCCAAGTAATATTTGTGTTAACTGTATTAACTGATGCAAAAGAAAGTAGTAAAATATGTGTATAATAATTGAAATATGAGGCAGTAACTCATTCATGTAGGTCCAAGCTGATATGTAAATAATAAATCACTGATTAATTTGTACTTCATTAATGGTAAATCATGTTAGACATGTAAGTGCAGAGCTAATTGTCTAAGTTTCACTGATGGTGCAGGCTGGCGGTGAGAACCAAGCTGATTCATTTGTTTGTTGACAAAGCCATAGAGAACGTGCCCGACTTACTGCAAGCATTCCCAAGGCATTAAACATGCCGTACGTACACTGAGCCCCTTTTTAAAGTCCTTTAAAGGCCCCTTCAGTGGTAAGGTGAGGAACAAACTGCATACCAGAACAATAGATGATGATGAGACCGATCTGTATAGCCATGTAAAAGAAAACTAATAACATCTGGCCATATGGAGTTGTATAACAAAACAGTGAACTTCACCAATTTAGATAATCCCCTTCGGGTGAAGATGATTTCAACAGCCTGGTGTGCCGTGATCCATGTGTTTGCTAAGGTGATATCATTACTTAACAGGTCTTACAAACGACGCTGGCGCAGAACTCCACCAACATCTGTCTCGAATGTGTTTGACATGTGTTACAGCCTACAAAAACTAGCGCTCGAATGCTTCAGGACAGAACCACTGCTGCTCGCTTTCCACAAGGTGTCCACTTGTTAAGCAAAAATCAAATAAAGGTGCATTCGATAATTAGCGTCCTGGGATAACAGAGAGGCTACGTAGTGCAACTGAAGCAGGCAAGTTGAGGCAACAGGCCATTCATTACTTAAACAGCTGCACCTGTTCATCTGCTATGGAGTGGCTCCATTAGGTCTTCCAAAAGGATTAATAGTCCCCATATAAACTGACCTTATTGGATAAATGGGGAAGCATGTCACATGATGTTTGTTTGACCTCTAGCAGCACATACATTTGCATTACATGATGGATTAAAACTAGTGATGTGAAAGTTGTTACTTCACTAGACGGGAGTTTTCATCAGCACTAATGCTCAGTAAAGTAAATATTACTGTCAAACAGGAATGAGTTAAAGCAGCATTATGGAGAAATGGTACTTTTGCTTGTGGGCTCACCCTACAGGTGGGGAGTGTAATAGGCTCCATGCACACTAGGTCTGTGACGTGTGTCCGTTAGACGTTATTCTGGCAGTCCAGTTTCCGGTTTGTGAGAAAACACCTAGCTAGTTTAAAAACATACAGATTGTTTGACTAGCTTTGTGCAGACCAATCACCACCTGGCTCAGCCTGGTGCTCATTGGTTAGTTTTTTGCCCAACTTGCATCAAAGCAAGACAGCTGCAGTTTCTCTTTCTCGGCTTGATGACAATAACACTTATTCACCATTGGCTAGAAGCTCTGCTGACACTTATGATGGGTGTTTCTTTCATTTTTAAAATGTAAATCTTCTGTCTTCAGTCTTTGTCTTACGTCTCATTATAAATGTCAGGATTGCTTTTGGTATTTTATATCATAACATATCGTTTATAAAGGCACTATATTATTATTGCACTTAGATGTCTTTTCCTTTCTTCTCTGTAAACTTTGTAGCTTTGTTTTACTAAATGCTAAACGAATAATGTTATTATTATTTTTCTTGTATATAATAAAAAGGGAGACTCAAACATACTTGCATTTAAATATCAGGTAGGCCACTCTTGGAACCGATTCCTGTATGTATTAAAAATATTACATAGCCTATTAAAATGTGTAACGTTCTGTTTATCATTGTATATTCTGCATAAGACTGCACTGACACACCGATCAGTCACAACATTAAAACCAGCTCCATATACACATCTCAGTGACCAGCCCTAACACTCATTGTAGCTGGTTTCAATGGTGTGGCTGAAGCTTGCTTAACTATTAATCTAACCACGCTGACCCTACTCTGAGGTTGTATGGCTTTTGTCTTTTCCTCATCCATCTATAACCTTCAACTCTTACATGCTGAGAAATACAAAATCAGTACTGAAAGTAACTGAGGTGGACTGAGGTGAGTAATATTACTGGATTTGACAGTATTACACAGTTCTTCTGAGCACTGTCCTGCCAGAATTATGGAGCCTAGAGAAGCAATGACCCTATTCTCACTTTAACAAGTCAGTGGAGCAACAAAATGAATAGTATTTTAAGGTACAAATACTACATAAGGTTGCTTTAACCCAGGCTACCTGTAAGGGTCCACCCAGATTTAGTTATTTTGCAGTAACGTCTGCAACAAATACGGAATAGAAAACCTCTGCATTTTAGGGATGCACTGTATGTTGTGTGTTGTAAGTTGATGAATCAGGAGAATTAAGGCTGATTGTTGTGTCACTTTTTGAATTGGTGGGAGAGGGGAACTATATATGTGAAAGGGTTAAGGTGAAATGTCAAAACACATTGGCAGTACATAGACGGCGAAGATACCTGACCTGTTATACTCTCCCATCTGGCCAAATAAAAGGACACTTTTATTGAACACAATAAGAGACTTTACTGCTTTTACCTCATTCCTGTTTTCAGTTGTTTTAATTAACTTGCCTAAATCCCAAGACATTTCTCAAAAAGGTGCAACCAAAGTTTTATGGGTGCAGATTTTACAGCACGATTGACAGCCGAATACCCAGGTGGACTGACTGAATCCAGACCGTTGTTCATCGCTGAATGTTTCCACTATGTCCTCTGAGACAGTGTTGGATCACATTGCATAGGAGCCCTCTTAAAGTGCTGCCCATTCTCACTCACTTGACCCCCCAGGATTACGTAATGGTCCACCAGATACCTGTAGAGTTAGGCCTTGTCTTTGTAAGGTGGGCACTGGCTTACTTCCATTTTATTCGTTTTAAAAGTTAAGTTACCTGCAGTAAAACGAGCCGTGCTCACTTAGGGTTCCGCTCAGTTCAGTTTAACTGTAACAACATGAAGATGAAGTGATGAAGTATGAAGTAATTTGGGGGCAGCCCACCACAGCCGCATGTGAGTGTGTGGGTTTAGGGAATTCTGTGCATAGCCTTTGACACGTCACATTTTAATGAAGGCACAGTAACATGAGCTTTGAAGTCTGTGAAGTCATTCCACTGCTTAAATCACTCAGTGGGGTGGTTATGGTTGATTACAGCGAGACCTTTGTTGTGTTGGAAGTATGTTTTGAATTATGCCAGTATAGTCTTGTTCATGTTCAGTTCAGGATTCTGTTTAGACATAGACATACATTTACATACGTTACACATCCAAAAGTATTCAGACACTCCTCCGCTACTTTACAGTCTATCAAATGCTGATCAGTTCTTTTTATAGAAAGCAGTGCTAATAGAGTGGGGTGCTCTGGAGGGGTAAGACTTGGTCTTCCTCATGGTAGACTGCTGTTTGATTCCCTAGCTGGCTTGCACACCATACCACACCAATAAGAGCCCTTGAGGAAGACGGCTAATGCTACACTCGCCTACCTGTGTAACATGATTCAACTGTAAGTCACTCTGGGTATGAGTATCAGCCAACTGCCATGAATGTCAAAGTAAATGTAAAGCCACCCAGTGTTGGGCTGTGGAGCAGTGGAATTCTGATTACTGGAGTGATGAGGCTCCATCTGATACCTTTCGGGTGAGTTTGGGGTGGTGTCTGTGATCCAGGACTAATCATCCACCATCAGGAACTAAACTCACTGCTGCTCTTGTGGCTCAATGCAGTCAGATCATCACAGCAATGCTCCAAAATCTAGTGTAAAGACTTCCAAGAAGAGTAGAGTGGTCAGTGGTTCATTCCTATGGGGGGAAAAATCACATCTCATGGCGGGATGAAGAATATAAATAGGATACACCTTATATAGGTATATATTAGTGGAAGGGGGAGTGGAGTAGACTACTTTACAAAGCACACAGACACCAATTTAAAGTATTTAATATCCCTATTTGCACTTTTTTTTGCACTATTTGTCCTTGAACACACCGGGATATAAGATCATTGATAAAGCATAGGTTTAGTAAAGCCTAGTTAGTTATTATAATACTGAACAGAGTATCTGGAGAGATGGGTGGTTTAAGTTTCATGTTTTATTGAATGTATATGATCTTAGAAGCTCAAAACTGAGGTATGAGAAGATCAAAACCACCTCAGTCTTACCACAAAACATATGATTTTCACATGCTGGCTATTAGAGAACAATACATGCCAAAGATATCTTCATTCTCATTTGTTTTGCTCATAAATGATTGTGCATTTGATTTTTTTACTCTGGTTGAATGAATGTAAAACAGGAACACGTGTTTATTAACTTGAAAAATGATTTGATGGGGGATTTTGCTAAATCCACGGCTAAGACCATGTTGTGCATGAATAAGAGTCATGCATTAATAAGGCCTGAGGGATTTTCTACAAACTGTGAGAATCTTAATCTGCGGTTTATGGCTTTGTTCTTCAAAGGAAAGAAAAATTCATTATTATAACATGCATTTTTTATTTTTCAGTTTGCTCTTTCATTTGAAATTGTATCAGTTGACTTATTATTCACACATTTAGCAATGCAAACTTTCTGAGCTGCAGAGTCTTAGAATTATTTGACACTAGTAGCCTGAACAACTTTCACTGCTCATTTATCCACCATGTCCACATTGGTTTAGGGAGGCGTTTGATCATATAGTTGTACAGTGTACAGTATGTTAGGTGCTTTACTTTTCTGTAGGTCAGTTGAGGTCATTATGTCATGATCTGGATCATACCTACCCCTGATAAAGGCCTGATCTCAGGTTTATGCAGTCTGCTGTGTGCCATGTGGCTCCTTCTGCATCCATCTCTATCTGAAGTGATCCAAGAACATTGATGATCATCAATCAGCTCCAGTCGTTCCTTGTGGCAGAATGCAATGGTTTATTGAGAATGAAGCATGGTTAGGAAAGCATGGAAGAAATCAAAGAAGTGGAGCTGGTGGTTAAAATTGCTACATTGTGCCTTCATTTATTCATTCAGTTGACATCTGTTTTCCAAATTATGTTCCCCTGTCCCAAAGCACAGTAGTTTATTTGGACTTGGTTTATTTAAGTTCAAATGTAAGATTCGGATGTCCATATTCCATGTGTACAGGAAAACAGTGTTGCTGGCACAGAAGCCACACTTGTATCTGCTGCCTCTGATGATACAAAAATAATGTAAAGTAACTAATAAATTGATCACTATAATGGAGAAATATAGCATTTATTAGTATAAGATTTATTTGTTATACATGCAGTAAAATGAATAAAACACAAAGATTTCAGGGCAATATGCATGTGCTGCCCATATTCTGCTCAAATATTGGTGTCAAATAAATACATTAATAAATACACTGTGTGCAGAATTATTAGGCAAATGAATATTTTAATCACATCATCCTTTTTATACATGTTGTCCTACTCCAAGCTCTATAGGCTTGAAAGCCAACTATCAATCAAGTAAATCAGGTGATGTGCATCTCTGTAATGAGAAGGGGTGTGGTCTAATGACATCAACACCCTATATAAGGTGTGCTTAATTGTTAGGCAACTTCCTTTTCTTTGGCAAAATGGGTCAGAAGAGAGATTTGACGGACTTTGAAAAGTCAAAAATTGTGAGATTTCTTGCAGAGGGATGCAGCAGTCTTGAAAATGCCAAACTTTTGAAGCATGATCACCGAACAATCAAGCGTTTCATGGCAAATAGCCAACAGGGTCGCAAGAAACGTGTTGAAAAAAAAAAGGCGCAAAATAACTGCCCATGAATTGAGGAAAATCAAGCGTGAAGCTGCCAAGATGCCATTTGCCACCAGTTTTGCCATATTTCAGAGCTGCAACGTTACTGGAGTATCAAAAAGCACAAGGTGTGTGATACTCAGGGACATGGCCAAGGTAAGGAAGGCTGAAAAATGACCACCTTTGAACAAGAAACATAAGACATAAAGCGTCAAGACTGGGCCAAGAAATATCTTAAGACTGATTTTTCTAAGGTTTTATCTGCTGCCTCTGATGATACAAAAATAATGTAAAATAATTCATAAATTGATCACTATAATGACTCTTGATGGGCCAGATGAATGGGCCCGAGGCTGGATCAGTAAAGGGCAGAGAGCTCCACTCAAGGTGGAGGTGGGGTACTGGTATGGGCTGGTATCATCAAAGATGAACTTGTGGGACCTTTTCGGGTTGAAGATGGAGTGAAGCTCAACTCCCAGACCTACTGCCAGTTTCTGGAAGACACCTTCTTCAAGCAGTGGTACAGAAAGAAGTTGGTATCGTTCAAGAAAAACATGATTTTCATGCAGGACAATGCTCCATCACATGCATCCAAATACTCCAAAGCGTGGCTGGCCAGTAAGGGTCTAAAAGAAGAAACAATGATGACATGGCCCCCTTGTTCACCTGATCTGAACCCCATAGAGAACCTGTGGTCCCTCATAAAATGTGAGCTCTACAGGGTGGGAAAAAAGTACACCTCTCTGAACGGTGTCTGGGAGGCTGTGGTGTCTGCTGCATGCAATGTTGATCATAAACAGATCAAGCAACTGACAGAATCTATGGATGGAAGGCTTTTGAGTGTCATTGTAAAGAAAGGTGGCTATATTGGTCACTGATTTGTTTTTGGTTTTGTTTTTAAATGTCAGAAATGTTTATTTCTAAATTTTGTGTTGTGATATTGGTTTACCTGGTGAAAAAAAACAAGTGAGATGGGTATATATTTGTTTTTTATCAAGTTGCCTAATAATTCTGCACAGTAATAGTTACCTGCACAAACAGATATCCTCCTAAGATAGCCAAATCTAAAAAAAAAAAAACCCACTCCAACTTCCTAATATATTAAGCTTTAATATTTATGAGTCTTTTGGGTTGATTGAGAACATAGTTGTTGTTCAATAATAAAAAGAATCCTCTCAAATACAACCTTTCCCTTTCATTTTATAGAAATGAAGCCAAAACCATCCACCATGTTGTCAAATTTGCAACCGGAATCTGCGCAGTAGAGACCAGAGGCAAAGCCAAACTCACCTATTCATTTGGTAGACCCTCCAATTTCTCCCAGGCCAACATGTCTCAGACCACCTTTATTGAACTTATAGCGCACAAGCAGAGTGGATTTCCCCCCTGGACTCCCAGTTTGTAAAGTCAGTGTAGTGTTTTAGCAGTAAAAGTGCAGCCCATGTAAGTTGCACTACAACTCAGCTACTCCATGTAATGAACAGAAAGGGAGCAGTGCAGGTCCTGCAGACAACTGTAAGTGTAAGCCCACTTTTTTACGAGAGAGCAGAATGTTGTGTTTAAAAATAAGATGGAAAACGGGCTGTTTTGTCATTGAAACATACAGTTGCTGTCCAAAGAAAAACATCTGTCTCCAAAACAGCAACTTTACAGAAGGAGGAAAAAAAACACCTTAACTTTCAATGGAAGTCAATGTAAAAAGAGTCAAGTAGGAGCATTTCTATTGGTCCATTCATCCAGAATTATTTACACAGGGTGTGGAGAAGCTACAGGGTTCCAAGGATGGAGAAAACTAAAAACAGACAAAAATAGAGATACAGGTTTTTCATTGGACAGCAGTGATGGGTGGGGGGAGCTACATGTCATACTGCAACCAGCCAGCAGAGGAGCTAGTCCTGTGGTTGTGCTGTCCATGGTTTCTACAGTCAGTGTGCTAGCCTGAGTTACAGTGAGTGAGCTTGCATTCCAAACAGTACATCTTAACTGTGGTAAAATGAGTGTGTGAAACAAGTAAAACTGGGGATTTGAGAGTAGTTTGTTAATAGAGCTGTTCCTTTTTTATCTCCTCTCTCTCTCTCTCTCTCTGTGTGTGTGTATTTATCTGTCTCTCTCTGTTTTTTCAAATCTCACGTTGGTTAATAATCGTCAAGCCACAAATCTTCAGGATCATTGAGATCTTTAATATACGGACTCGAGTCGACAGCCCCTTTAATTACCGTGAGTAGAGACGTCTGTGAGCTTTAGTGATGACGCACTGCTCTCTTAACTCAAACCCTGATCTGAAGTGTTAAAAGGGGCAAAACTGGCCTCAGTACAGAAGAGTAGGGCAGCTTTTCCATTTGATCGTGTGATACACTTGTCGGTGCTTGCTCAGCTTGTAAACACTGTACAGCTGGCTGTAATGATATGATGGGGTCCATTTTGTCTCCAGCACCGATTGTTATTCCAAACATCATGGCAGCAACCATGGTAATGTGCTGCTGAAGAGGTGTATACTGAGACAGAAACACCTGCAGATTCTGGCCGTTTTTTATAATTCTTATAATTAGCTCTCAGTGGTGGGCTTTCTCCCTCCGTCATTCTCTCTCTTTCACCAGTTCTCTTTTATAGTTTCTCTCTCTGAATCTTTTTGTTGCTTTTAGATTTGATTGTTTGTGTTGCTTGTATTTGCGGTTTGGTGTAAGTGAACAGTAAGTAGGGTGTTGCTATAACTGTAGTATGGTTTAGCTATATGTAAGTGTGTATGCTGTATGTGAAAGACAGTGTATTTGTGAGAGAACATAGGCTTGTAGACTGTGTGGCTAATTTAAAAAAAATATATATATATATTGTTAATAATATTTTTTATTATTTTTTTATGGAATGGAAGATGGAATTTGCCCTCCACCTTTAACCCATCCATGCACTGAACACACACATACACTCTAGTGATCAAAAACACACAGTGGCAGTGAACACACGTGCCCAGAGCAGTGGGCAGCAATTGCTGCGGCACCTGAGGAGCAGAGAGGGTGAAGGGCCTGCTGTAGGACCCAACAGTGGCAGCTTGCTGAGCCCGTGTTTTGAACCCACAACCCTGTCATCAATAGCTGGTGCAATTACATTGGTTCTTGTTCTGATTGCTGGACCTTTGCCAGATTGAACCTGCACCAACATTTAATTAATAAACATTCTATTCTGGATTATTTAGATCATTTATAGACATTTTGATAGTTACACTTTTAGTGGAGGTTTATGGACTTTGGACACCCTCAGACTGTAATGGCTACCTCAAATTGTTAGCCCTAGATGTACCACTGTTTAGTGTGTCTAGGCATACCCTTATTAGAGCTTGTTATTTTTTTATTCGTCATAAAAATCTGAAGTATTGGGAAGTTTGAAGTACCCAGTCTTTTTAAAATCTGCTGCAGCTTTAAACAGCCATCCAAGCAATCACAAAACATTCAACAATGTAGAGGTCTGGGCTCTTCATATACAGTAAATATAACATAACATACAGTACATAATATTCAGTAAATTGAGCAATATTGATAATATAGTTTTGCCTTTAAAAAAGAACTAAGACATCCCCATCACATCACTCATGCATCCTAAATCCTAGTTAAACCCATGGACATACAGTAGATATCACGGTCTTGTCACGGTCCTGTCGCTTATATGCAGAGAAATAAATCACCATCAAAATCAGTGTGAAGTAGTGTAGAAGTGTTTGCTAGAAATCAGGGCCGATCTGCAGCTGAACTGGTCTTAATAGCACACTCTGACTTCGCTTGGCACCACTCTGCCCTCAGGGAAACGTTAAAACGATCATGTTATTGTAAATCTTTTTTGGAAGAAGAAAAATGAAGTAGAGCAGCTGCGTCTTGAAAAGTGACCCCATTACTGCTGCATGTATTCTGCACAAAAAATACATGCCATAGATGACATCATGTTATTCTGGGGCTAGACACACACAGTTCTTGGACTGTTTACGGCCTCCACAATGCAACCTGTTTCTTCTGAAACACACTTGGGCCTTATGGCCCATGTGTGTCTACTCTACACCACCGGTGGCCTGTAGATGACATCATCACAGAGAACCAGTTGGGAAAATAAACAGGTCAAAGGCGGTCAAACATGCCATTCAGATTGCTTTTAATGGACTCTTGACTAGAGCTGTAGGTGGGCTTGCATACCAAAACGATAACACTTAATTGAACTTGCCAAAAATAATGCCATTGCAACTGGAAGCTGAACTTGGCGCTGCATTTATCATAACTGTCGTATCTAATTCAGCACGAACTCACGAGTCACAACAGATCAATCCAGTTCATGACAGCACTAACGGAACTTGTGCGCTCACAAAAAGTATCATCGCCTTTGTAATGGAGCTTGTTTTTGAGAGCCATTTTAGGCTTTGGAAATTGTTGCTTTGCTCATTGATGCACTGTTGATAATGTATGCTGTTTCTTCACCCTGAATAGATCTACTCTCCAAACCACTCTGTGGTAATTCTCTTGGATCTTTAGCATCACTTCTCCTGACTGCTCTTGATTAATGGAGGATTTGCTGTTGGCCAATCTTGTGTCAGCTTTCTGCAGAAGCCAACTCGGCTGTGAAGGCTGGCATCGCTAAGCTGACAGAAGCTTGCCGCGGGGGAACTACCTAAATTTGTTTTCTGTTTTCTCTTCCTTTTCATTCTCGCTTGTCGCTTGGATCTTGCCCAGGAACCATGCTGGAGCTCTGAAATTCCTCAGGTCGGAGCCTCCGTCAGGACACGTTTACCATCTTAGCTGTTGCCATTAAAATAGCCTAAAACATGCCTAATGCCAGACGTGGGCTAGAGGAGTAATGAAGCCCCCCTTCACTGAGCTTTGGAGCAGTGGAGCTGTGTTCTCTGGAGGGGTGGTTCTTTATCCAACACCTTTGGAAGGACTTTTAGGATGGGATAATGAGCTTGTCGCTGAATGCAATCAAATCCTCACAACAATGCTTCAAATTTAGTAGAAAGCATTCTCTGGACAGTACAGACAGTTACTTTTTTTTAATACTCTTGATTTCAGAGGAAACAGTGATTGAGCAGGTGTCCCAATACTTTTGTCCATATAGGTAAATTTGAATTTGGACATTGTCCTTTGCAATGTGCTACAATTTGATAAATGAACCAACAGAAAAGCTCCCAAATGACTTGCAAGACTTCTTCCATTGAATGCTCTGAAGGTTTTTCCATCTCCTGTAAAGCTACTATTTTGGAGAAAGGAGGTTTTTGCGTGACAGAGACGCTATGTTCCTTTCTAGCCATATTGTGGGATTGAACGTTTCAGTATTATGATGTCAGACTACTTTGCCTCCAGAGGAGATGAAACAGAACGCTGTGTTTGATATTCCAAATTGACACATTGCTTTTGAAGCAGGAGTTTCTTGTTTTCCTGTTTGTTACTGTCATCTGTTCCAGTGTGTGTATCTAAGCACACAGTTACGCTAATTACAGCATCCTATCCTGGCTCTACAGCATGGCTATAATGTGTCATTAAACTGGATCTACATTACATCACCTGTCCAGATACACACACACACACACACACACACACACACACACACACACACAGTCATCTCTGATTGAGGACAGGGTAGAATGACTGATTGTTGCTTCCACTGCCAAACAATTACGGCTACCCTGGATGAGATAATGTCATTCACAAGTCATTACTGTAGTGTTTCCTGCATGCCCGTGCAGCGAGCAGTTTGCAGTGACCAGCTTTGAAGTAGATTGACACAGACACTGCCGACCAAGGATAGTCAATCTTCTGTCCAGGGAAGGCTTTCTACTCAATTTTAGAGCATTGCTGTGAGGATTTGATTGTAAAGGTAAAGGTTTACATATTTGTCATGTGTCCTCCACATTTGACCCATCTGTGCTAGTGAACACACACACTTACACACACTAGTGAACTAGGGGCAGCGAGCACACACACACTCCCAGAGTAGTGGGCAGCCAACTCCAGCGCCCGGGGAGCAGAGAGGGTGAAGGGCCTTGCTCAAGTGTCCAGTAGTGGCAGTTTGCTTTGCCCAGGTATCGAACCCACAACCCTGTCATCAATAGTCTGGAGCTTTAACCGCTGAGCCCCAGCAACAAGAGCATCAGCAAGGTCAGGATGTTGGATGATCACCACCCCACCTCATGCCCAACTCCCCAACTCATCCCAAAAGTACTGGATGGAGCACTATCCATCATTCCAGACAACACAGTTCCACTGCTCCACAGCTCAATGCACTTTTGGCATTAGGCATGGTGCCAATAGGTTGAAGGTTCATGTTTTCTCAAACAACTTACATAAAATGTTGTCGCACACCTTCTTAAGTACATCCAGCAGACATTAGACCTTTTGTTCTTCTTCTTGGTGCCCTTTTGGTCTAAAATAAATGATAAACCTCAAAAGTGAGATGTATGACCAGTTAGAACATTCGCCAAAAAAAAAAACAAACATAAAAAGTGAGTTGAGTTTCTCAGTCTGAACCTTTCTGAACCAAGAGAAATCTGAAGAAGGGGGGGCCGGAGATTTCCAGTGTAAATGTCTCAGGTCTCAGGTACTGCCAATACGTTAGGGCTCTGTGGAGCAGATGAACATGAACCTGTTGGCACCATGCCTAATGCCAAGTTAGGACAAAAGAGATATGACGCGCCACAGTATTGAGCTGTGGAGCAATAAAGCTGTGTTCTCTGGAATGATGGTGGTGCTCCATCCAGTACTTTTGGGATGAGTTGAGGAGTTGGGGGTGAGATGGGGTGATGATCATCCAACATACTCACCTCACTAACTCTGTTGTTGCTGAATGCAGTCAAATCCTTGCAGCAATGCTCCTTTAAAATCTAGTAGAAAGCCTTTTTCCCTGAACAGTAGAGACAGTTACAGAAGCAGAAGCAAGAATCATGAACTCTGTTTTAATACATGTGATTTCAGAAGAAACAATGAATGAGCAGGTGTCTCAGTACTTTTGTCTATGTTGTGATAACTCATTAAACTTACTGATAGGCAAAGTAGTTTGGTAGCACACCAAAAAAAGGCTACTAAGGCACAGAGTCTATCACAGCCTAAAAAAAAAGGAGGGTTTAGGCATGACAGAACACACGATTGGTTTGTTAGAGGTACGACGTGCACTCAGCTTCACTGTAATATTATTCTATAATGCGCACACCTGTTCAGAGCCTGCTCTGCCACTCAATTAGCATTACAACTGATTATATTGCCCTTTTCACAGTACACTTAAAATACGTGAGGTTTCTGTTATTTCAGTAATTAACACCAAGGTCCAAGCATAACATTTCAGTCTAAATGATTGCAGTATGTATGCTCTTTGGCTTCACCTAAATGCTCAGCCATGACGTAATGCTCTTTAGAGAGTGGAAAGTAAAAGAGGAGGGTTGTAAATAGTTCTGTATTATTCTTCCTGACCAGTGCAATGGCCTTCACTGGTGCAGAAACGAAGCTGGAGCTCAAGACGAGGTAGCTGCTCGCCCCCCATAGATCCGTCTGCCACTGGTCATGCTTTTGTTTGGTCTCTAAAGAGTAACATTCAGGGCTTACCTTGGGGGTCAGCTTTGCCGCAGCCTATGAGGCACGAGGTAAACCTAGTAAAAAAAATTTACAAGTGCTTTTACAAGCCTTTAAACGGCCATGTCGGAGCAGTTCTGGTGTTGTCGTGGCCTTTGAATGGCTCCTTACATGACGAGAATGATCCTAACGAGACAGCGCAGGCACTTAAGATGAGAACAAAGCAGAGCTGGTCTGGGTTTTAACTGGCCTACAGCCACATGAGCGTTTATTAAGCAAACAGAGCTTTACTGCTCATACAGGGCAGCTGGTATCCATCGGATTCTGTTCCTCAACGCTTAGCTACTCTTTCAGTCACTCGGCCTAGAACACAGTCCCCAGTTTAGCATTTAACGAATGCAGATTGAGGCTTGTAACAGTAATGCTTACTGCTCATAGACATTCAGTGCAGTAAAGGGTCTCTTAGAAAGTGATTTTTTTTTGTCCTCAATTTTTGTCTAAGCCAAATATCTTAATGCTGAGTATTGTCCAATACAATGCAGTCCGATCTTAACACTGATGTAAAAAAAATCTGGAACAAAGTGTTTAAAATGACCATTGGAAATTGGTCACATTAAAAAATGTGAACAACCTAAACAATTTGGACCATTGTACCAGCTGTGTGAACGCATCCTAAGTTAACCTATTGAGATACATGAAACATGGTCAACTGCATTTTGCACCAGTACCAGGGAAACCCCTGATCTCTGAAATGCATTAAAATGTCCTTAACTTCTTTATTTGTTATCTCTCTTGTACATGAGAAGCCGTTTCACAAACAGATCTTGGCTTTGCTTTCTGGTGTGCCTATAGCAATGCGGTTATG
The DNA here is from genome assembly GCF_030463535.1 of Salminus brasiliensis. Lineage (NCBI taxonomy): Eukaryota > Metazoa > Chordata > Actinopteri > Characiformes > Bryconidae > Salminus > Salminus brasiliensis. The sequence goes on from NC_132895.1 coordinate 11,161,747, forward strand.
CAACAACTGACTTCTCATGTTTGGATCTGCTCCACTTATTCATAGATTGAGGAATGACTATAAGCTTGTATGCAAATATCCGCAAATGACGTAATTTCATGCCGAATACAATTCAGTATTTATCCAGGGTGCTAGCATGAGTTGCTTATCTGATTCATCATATCTTTCAGATTCAACAATCTAATGTATCAATATCCTCAATTTAGTTTACATCCAATCTACATTGTGTGTTTAAGCCTCACCGCCCCATGGAGCAATTGGAGGGGTTAGATGCTTTGCTCAAGGGAACCTCAGCCATGAATGCTGATTAATAAGAAAGCACTTTTCCTTGACTCCTCTCACCCCTGCTTCTGGCCAACCCAGGGGAGATTAAACCAACAACTGTCTGGACCCAAGATTACCTCTCTTACCCATAGCCACAGCTAATTGTAATGGGGAGGTGAGTTAATTATTGCCAGAGTTTTTCAGTGATTTTAGTGTATAATTGGCTATTAGATAGTATTAGCTAATTGCTATCTAGGGTTGGACTGACACATGCCTCCTCCAAAACATGTGCAACCAGCCAGCACCTTTTTCTTTTACCAAAGCATCCTCACAGGCCAACCAATGCGCTTGGAGGAAAGTGCCGGGTACCCAACTCTTATGCATGGGCCAGCGTCACACTGAAGTGATGTGGGGATAGAGCGAGCCATCTACCCACTCGGAGAGAGCAAGGCCAGTTATGCTCTCTCGGGCTCTGAACCAGCAATCCTCAGGTCATACTGGCAGCGCCTTATTCCGCCGGACCCATGGCGAGGTTTGTATCCCGTGCAAAGCGGTAATAAATTCAACAGACGTCCTGTAGTAAAAGTACATTACTCCACATTCCCATGTAAAACTAATCCTGTTCAAATAGGGCTTTAGGGGTCTTGAAAATAAACCTTAGTAATGTGCATTTCTCTTAGAGGTTGAGAGTTATTGCTTTTGATTTTCTATACTATTCCACAGTCAGTTACATAATACCTTACATTAACATTCAGTTTACAATGGAAATATATCTATGTCAATGTCAATAAACACCAAAGGATGTTTTTTTCTTTGAAACAAGATTGTACATGTAACAATAACTTTACAATCAAATTCTGATCATAATAAAATATCCTCTCTTCTCCTTACAAGCACAAACGTGGTGCTGATTGACAGTGTCAAATCCAGCCTTTCAACAACATTTCTCTGCTGGCTTCAATGAGCCAGAGTGAGAAATATTTCATATCAAATTACACCATGCTTTTGTTGCCACTGGCAAAAACTCCAGCTTCTAAGCCCTAACTAATGTACTTCCTCTGTGAGCAATGCTAGTGTTTGTCAGTACTCTGTCCTCTTCAGCTTTGCTGTTATTGTTCAGTCTGAATTCCAGCGCTCTTCTTTCACCATGCTCTTGCACACTCCATGAAACGTCTCTCATCCCAGAGGTGTTCCCAGTGAAAAGGCTGTTTTTCTCATCTGATGTAGAACACCCCTGCTACAGGCACTCAGATGTCATGGAGTGACCAGTACTGCTCCACATCATCTTTCTTACTTACACACACACTTAGCTACGAAAAGGGCCAGAAGGTCAGGAGGCTGACTCCATCGGTTTGCACATGTCTGAGTCTCAGTGGAAATGGAGTAGTGCTTTCATGTGTGACCTGTCACAGCTGATGGTAATGTTCATGTGCAAGTTAACAGGAATCACTGGAGTTTATACTGCAACTAATAATGGCCTTAAAAACATTTCGGAATCAGGGTTTGGTTTGTCTTGTTCTCAGTTTTCAGGTGACAGAATTGCCTGGTCATGTTGCACCATTTACTTGAGTTGGTCCAGTCTTAAAACTAAAGGTTCTTTTAGCGTAAGATCAGTTTAAGCTATTCTCATACTCAAATACAGCCATTATAGTAAACAGAAAAATGTAAAACAGCTGAATAATGTTAGGTAACGAATGGTGCAACACTACGTTAACGTGACAGCAGTGGTGCAGAATTCACTTCATAGTATAGAACAATGAGGACACAGTACTTAAGGGGTGGTTATGCTGCTGACACCACATTTTTGGGTCTGTCCAAAATACTTCCAAATACTTCTTGACGCCCATGGGAAAGTTTTTGGCCATTGCTCTCCTGTAAAATCCATGCCTGCGTCCCAAATCACACTCTTCTATAGGTTTTTATAGTTTACTACACTGATGAACGCACTTCTAAAGGTGATGCCCTTTTTGTAGCATGTTATTTAGTGTGGTAGAGTGCGGCTGTAGAGTGCGGACATCTTTGTGACGTGTCAATACATGCTATGCAAATTGACATATTTCCATAATCAATTATCTTGATTATCTTGATCTTGATGTTGATCAGTCACCACAGTATTACAGAAAACATTGGTGAGTGTCAAAAGCTGTGTCTAAAACTGGGCTCTATTCAATATATAGTGCACTACTTTAGGGTTCCGCTTTTTTGTAGTGTTGGCCAGAAACACAGTGCTATGTTTTCAGTGCACTGTAACTGTAACTGTATCTCACAATGCACCACAATATATAGTTTACAAATTATGTACACTAAACAGACATGGAATACTCAGAATGAGGGAATAGGACACAGTGTCGGACAAAACAACAATCTAGGTTTTAAGAAGAAATTCATTCTAAAGAACGGTTGGTAAAAAAGACCAATGTTCTTTATTGAGTCTTTCTATGGCATTGCTCAAAGTATCATCTCTTAAAAACACAGTAAGTATACCAGACCTATATCCAGGTTCGTGTTCTCAGACAAGCTCATCATTTTGTGTTCTGTCTGGCATCGCAAACCTCTGAGACTTTGTGGAATTTAAAATGTTTGCTTCATCTTTTGCTCATGACCAGGAGTCAGACGCACCTCTGGTACTCATTCCACATGACCATGAAATATACAAAGCTGGAGCGTCACACGAGCCAAGCTCCAGAAAAGATTCAAACGCATACACTGATTTCACAGTACGCTCACATTAGTCCTGAAAGTCATGATTGGTGAAGGTCTTGAGCAAAATACCTTCTGACAAGTGTCATCGCTGATTATCCAAGATTAAAGGCAGCAATGATCTTCAGTTGCTTTGTTTTCCATGAGGAAATGGCCCAAAATGGTGAATTGGCTTTATGAGGCTATTGTTGGCACTGGCTGTCCAGATGGCGGATGTTCTTAGCTCCTCTTGTGTGTTGAAGCCGCTGTGAGGGAGGTCGTTTCCAATTTTGCCCTGGTGCTGAGTAAAACGCACCTTTTACACTCCACATCCTCAACCTCCACTCGCACACATCTGTTAAATCACTAAAAGCTACTGTACACTAGACCCAGACACCTGTCCCAATACTTTTGTCCAACATGTTTCGTCTGACTGATCTAGTGTACGGTAACTTTTATTGATTTAACAGATGTGTACGAGTTTTATTGTCTAGGGAAAGATTTCCGCTAGATTGTGGAGCATTGCTGTCAGGGTTTTATTGCATTCAGCAACAAGTGCATTAATGAGGTCGGGACGTTGGAGGATCACCACCCCACCTCATCCTCAACCACACAACTCATCTTAAAAGTACTGGATGGAGCAACATCATTCCAGAGAACACAGCTTCACTGCTCCATAGCACAATAATGGGGGCTTCATACCCCTCTAGCCCATGTCTGGCATTAGGCATGGTGGCAATAGGTTTATGTTTATCTGCTCCAGAGGTGTCCTATTCCTATTAATCTGTGTCAGCAATGGGTGCAACTTGAAGTAGCTGAATGCATTTATTAGAAAGGGTGTCCACCTACCTACAGTATCTACGATTGTTTAAAGAGTAAAGGGATCTTTTATTCTCAACTTTATAATTTTTCCTTTGCAGCTTTAGCTAAACAGCACCTGTATAGGTCTATATAGGCAGGCTACATCAGGATAAAGCCGCAATAGGAAATCAAATATGTCTCTTTAAGATCAGGCACATGTATGCAGTGGGCATTGCTTTTAAAAAAACTGAGAGTCTGTATTACTTACTCTTCCCTCTGGCAAGTGTCTCAAAGCAGGACAGATTTTTGACAGTCCACTGACATACACTTGTTGTTCAGGTGTAGACATTTGCCCATGGCCACAGACTCCCTTCACCTCATGATTACCTCTATTCAGTCCTACAGTAAACCATGCAGTCTCTGTCCTGGAGCAGTTTCCCATTGTTTTTTTTTTTCCTTTTTTCTTTTTTTTTTTTTTGTTTTTTACTTGTTATTTTTTTCAAGTTGATTCTTTGGCTCAGGCGTGTGTCGACTGGCTCTTTCTGTCTTTCCCTGAAAAAACAGAACCCAGCATTGTGCAGATCTGGAGTGCTGAAAGGCCTGCCAGGCAATTAGGGAGGGAAGCTTTCAGCATGGCTTAAATAGTTAAAGCAGTGACATATTTCATGACAAAGGTTGTGTTTTCCTACACCTAAAGAGTTAAGTACTTAAACACTGTTTTCCTAAAGAGGATTTTTAACTGTTCCATTCATTTTTAAGGTGTTATTAATGTACTTTTTAATTGAAACTAATACACTAACAATTATTTCATTGGTGGCTCTTTTTTTTACCAATCTTATGTTTTAAAAAATACATTTTGCTTTAATTATGTTATGATATTGTGTGCATGCTTTGAAGTAAACACTAAATGATGGCTGAGGTGGATCTTATATAGAATTAAAATATTTTTATTCAAATGTAATTTTATTTGCATTTAATTTTAGAGGCATTGAGCAGAAATCCAGGTGATTACAAAAGGTTTGCTTACTTTTTCTTTCTTTAGTCTTCTTGGGACCTCCATTAACCATTTCTGTAAAATACAGCAGTAACAGGATAAATGGCAATGATGCTGAATAAACCAATTCCATACTTGATACTCGCTTTTCCAGATATCAAAATGCCTTCTTCTTCTCTCGTGGCTGACATGCGCTTCCCCGTCAGTCTTTGTTTCAATGGTTTTGACTAACAAGTCTTACCTTTAAAAAAAAAGTCTTGTGGAATTTCGGTCACAGGGGAACTGTGTTGTCTGGAATGATGGTGCTCCATCTAATACTTTTAGGATGAATTAGTGATGAGGTGAGGTGGTGATCATCCAACATCCTGACCTCACTCTTTTCACTGAATGCTCACAGCAATCCCCAAAATCTATTAGAAAGCCTTCCCTGCACAGTAGAGAAAGTAGTCCACTCTATTTTTATTACCACTGATTACTACTTTATAATAAAGAAATTCTAACATGAATTTATAACTTGGGGGCATAGATTCAGATATAATAATCTACTCGATTTAGAAATGTCAGGGCAGTCAGAGACTAACTAACTGAACATTGTTTTCCTGAAGCCACAAAAGTATATGTGCTCTTCTGTCATAAACACCGGTAAATTAAGTGTAACACAGTGTTTTAAGGTTGATGTGGTTAAAGTGTCAGTAGATATATAAGCAGGGCTTGGGGATGTCTAGAATATTTATCATATATTTGTATATACATTTCTAAATAACTAGAATTGCATTTTTGAGAAACACTTTTATTACTTATGTGTGCTGTATTTCTAACTGCAGTTAAGATTTGATTCTGCTATACATTCTTTTCTATATATTTCACAATAAAAAATAAAGCCTGCTTAGTACACACAAGTTATTTCCAATTGAATGCTTGAATACAGAAATAATGTATGCTGTTAATCGGCAAAATAGAATCCTAAATTTTAACCACACTGTTCAGCTCTGATCAGAAATGTCACTTCTCCAGCATGTGGTCCCCCATACGGAAAAAACTCAACTATCCTTAAAGACTTGTATTGCTTTTCCACATCAGCATTAGCATTCCCTAGCAGAGAAAGGGCATAACGAGGAACGATACTGTTGTCTACAAGGTCGTATTCCTTTTCCATATATACGTTTAATTAACCTCTGGTGGATTTGGCCAGACTTTGCCCCTTCCTCCTTCAGACCCCAAAGTGTGGACAGTTTTCTCTACTTCCATGTTTTCCAGATGAGCAATGGTTAAAACAAATAGAACAGAAAAGGACCGGATCTGTTCCTCTGAGCCAAGCCATGCAGCTTCTTCAAGGCAACTCCAATGAGACCAGTTTGGAAGTCAGGTCAGATGTATAAGAAAATAAATTATAGGAGCACACTCCTGGCATATTGCCCAAAGGACATTCAGAAACATAAAAAGATATGAATGCTTATAAGGTTTTAGCGCTATTAGCCATTTTAATTATTAGAGTTTAAATGTCATGAATTAAGCCCTATATTCCAATAAACATTTAAAGTAAAAAACTACCATTTGGTAAAGGTTTCTGAAGATCTAGCAATGATGAACAGCTATAATAACTAATAATTGGTCATATTCCTGTGTTTGTAAGTAAAAATATATATATTTCAAGATTCTTATTTTGTATTATTTTCTGGCATTAAAACAAGTGAGTACAGTAATAAATAATAATAAAAAATAATGGAATCGTCACTCTTTGGTTGAAAAACCTTGTATCTCCAAAATGACAATTTCATAAGAGAAGGGGAAAAACATCTTAACTTTCAATGGAAGTAACCAAAGAAAAAAGGAAAACATTAAAAAAATTATTTATTATGTAATAAATTACATAGCTGTGTAATTGCAATACACAATGTCCATCAAATGTATATCAAAACGTCAATAATAACAATAGAAATGTCTGTGTATAGCCTGTGATCTAAATAACAAAGCTCAGCTTCACCATGCTGAATGGTGTGGTTTTTTTTTTTCCTGTGTGCGACTGTCCATCACATTCAATCAGGCAGGTGGAAGCCTTTAATTATTTAGGTCTTAGCGTTATCCACCTTCTATCTCATCAGCTGGCAATAATTGTGGTACGATAATTGCTCTATCTGCTGTTCCTGGCCCATTACAGTAATGTGATCCTAAGGAGGGAGGCCTCAGCGTCAGGTCAATTCCCCTGATTCTACAGCTGGAGCGAGTCCAGATGAAGAGGCCCGGGGCAGAAGCCAAACAGCTCACAGTCTCTTTTTTCCTTATCAACGAAAGTAGGCCCTTTTGTGTGGATGGAGAGGACATCTTAATGCAACAGTTGGATGGACCTAATTTACAAAATTGTCCCCTTACCCTAAATGTAATCGATCAGTCAAGACATGTTTGGAATGCACTGTGGCGATGAGGCTGATGTAGGTCAAATGTGTATTTTATGATACTGTATTCAATTTAATTCAATTCAGTTCAACCTTATAGTCATTATACTGATACAGGGTTGTACAGCACATAGAAACACTGTTAGGCGAAGTCTCCTGTGCAGTATGACATACTGTAAGACATACAGTTATCCATAAACCTGAACAAGCTTATACATGACTGTTCCAGCAGTCTCTAAAAATAAATGAAAGACAGTTTATGCATAAGCATGCTGGGAATTATGGAGATGACTGATGTGCTGCAGGTTGTTTGCTACATAACAAGAAAAATTATATGCTAAATGATCATTTTAGGCTGAAATGCCCCTTTGACGTCTCTAGATTGTCTGAAGCACTGAAGTCTAAGTCTATAAAGCACTGAAGTCTAAATTATTATATGTTAGGTAGCTACAAGTCAAAGTGGGCCTTGATTCTGCATACTAGAACTTTTTACCAGCTGCTGGGTCGAACACCCAGTCAGAATCAGCGGAGACGTGGAAGTGGAAAATTCGGCACAACACCTGCATTTATTCCGGTTCTCTCAGCAAGTCTAGAACAAGACATGTTTCAGCCATATTGCAACATATGCAGCAACAGTCCAGAAAGAACAGAGACTGAGGCACATAACAGACACACACACATATGTGATATACAGCATCATGGAGGTATTATGTTATTAAATGATTAGATATTATGTTTGGATATGATTGTGTTATCATGAAGATCATCAATATCCGATCAGTACCAGATCGGTAGCATCCTTGCTTCGTTATTTGAGAATGTAAAGGAAAGATCCCAGCTGATCCACATGCCAACATGTGAAACAGGGAAGTACCAGCACTTATTTGTTTTCTTTTCCAGCACTGGCTACATGTTAGCTTCATGCCTCATAGCTTCTGAGCAAAAGTAAAGATGCAGCTCTGTCTTGGATGTCAACTAAGTCCTAACTGATTCACTGCATTTAAGATAAGGGGCAGACAGATTGTTATTCAGACTGTTTAAGCAGTCAGTTTACTTCATATCAGGCTTGTTTCCTTTTCGGACAGAACATGCAGGTAGGAAAAAGCTTCATATTTATGAAGTATTAAGCAATTACAGAAGGGCTGCAGCAGTGACCTAGGACGTCAAGTCTCTGCAGTGTACTGTAACTGTGCCTGACAGCTTAGCTCATACGAGAATTAGCTCTCAGAACATGAATCAGTCCACAAGCTTTTCACTCATGTAGAAATATGACTCTATATGATCTGTGTTCATGGGTTACGTATGCGGTCGAGGGGATTCGTTATCTTTTACGACCTCATTGTTTTATTAAATGTGCTTCAGAATAGAGAAATTGAAAAGATGCTGGGTAATTAGTTTATTCTGGCAGTATGGGTTAAGCTGCCGCCTGAAATCAAAACCACTTAGCTTCTTAGACAATCTGTGGAGTTATTTAATGATGTCAGACTTACAGTGTTTTTACATGGACAGTTTACCTGGCTGCTTATACACACACAGTCAGATCTTTGCATCCTCAGGCGGATTTGTGTGGGGGGCAATAGTCAGTAATTTTCTTGTGATTGTAGTCACTGTGTCATTTAGTTTTTCACCTGCTATATGAACCTGGTACAGAAGTACAATTTCAGGGTTGAAACTGGCTTCTGAGCTTCTTCTTGGTGAGGTTTTACATATGGGATTGATATGGACTCTACATGCCTCTACGAAACTTAGCTCTAGTGCAGTTCCTTAACCCCTGCTCTTCAGTGAGACTCTTCAGGGGGCCTGCATCTCTCTCTCTCTCTCTCTCTCTCTCTCTCTCTCTCTCTCTCTCTCTATCACAGTCCATCAATCCTGCCAGGCTAAGGGGAACTTCAGCTCTCTCTGTACTCTGACAAGAGAAAGAAAGCTTGGGTAGGTATTTGATGCTTCAAAGAAGTTCCTCTGAGGAAACATGGAAGATCCATCCGCAGAAGGAATTTATTTTAACATGAGGCCATGTAGCATAATCCCTAGGCCTTCAATGTAAATGTATAATTACACGACTACTTGATGAATTACATTGGTTATGTAAGACGTTACATTCATGTTGGATTGATGGATCTACAGGTTCAGGTCTGCACTTGAAACATACCTACAATACCTTCAGAGCCTCCTTTCTGCTAAACAAGACTATAGACACATCAATTAGAGCCTGACATATCGTTCTAATACTGACGGTACCCATTCGGATGGATTTGGTCACTTCCCAGATATGTGTTGGGCTCAGACCAGATTCAGATTTCATGTTTTCACGAGTCCCACTTTCAGCTCTGTATTTCCCTCAATTAATCTCTTCTAGTATATTTATTTGATTTAAGAATGCATAGCATTTGCTATGTTTTGTATATGTTTTGTATGCCATGAAATCTGTTCTATGCAAGGACAGACCAAACATGACTAAACAGGTGGATGCTAACAACCAGATCTAGCAGCATCTACTCTTATACATAAGGAGTGCTGTTCAGTAGCATTTTCTGATTACTTAAAAGTGGAATTTAAACGTTATGGCTTTTTTATTGCCACTGCATACTCTGGAGAGTATGATGTTTGAAGAACAAAGCAAACCGGCAAACACATTTGTGTTTCATTCCAGCTCTCAACAGACTTGAACCAGTTCATCAGCAGCTCTGCATGCTTTATCAGGCTCAGGTGTGTTGAGAGCTACAATAGAACACAAATGTGCTCTAGCCTGACATGCTGAAGAATGTTCTCCGGTTCTCAAGCATTTCTTCAATGTGTTCTAAATATAGACTGACGCTCGTACAAATTACTGACACAACCCAGACATGCAGAAATCAAACGTTTTGAACGGATGATGTTACAAACCAACCAGTGAAATTATTTTACCAGAACCTACACCTAAACTGTAAACCTACATTTAACAGTGTTGACATATTGCTTCATGTGACTGTCCCGAAAAGTTTCATTACATGTGGGTGTGTCCCAATTGAGGGGCTGCATCCCTCGAAAGATGCAGTCAGCAAAGGCATAGCCTTCAAAGGCTGCGTAGACTGCATAGGCAAAACCGAAATGAGACTGTGGTGGATTTCCTGTTTGTGTCACAGCACCGTCGTCCCTGCCTTTACCACTGTAACACGAAACAAAACTCCTGATCTTCAATGTGGATGTCCTTGATTGTAACATTATATGCACATATATTCACAAAATAATAATAATAATAATAATAATAAACACATTTCAGCAAAATGTTTACTGACGTATCTTATGTATGCAATGAATCTCGGGGTATGTTTGCTGGCAAAGAATCCATCTAAGAGATCCTTCGATACCATGGACAAGAAGGACGGATTTCTTGGCCGCATATGAAGGAGCTTTTGAAATGGGACAGCCTATTTTGTGTGTATTTGGCAAAACAGCGCCACCAGTGGACGAAAGCTGATGTTTGTGCAAATGCTACAAATCTCTTTGGGTGCACTTTATTCATATGTATGAATAATGGCATGATATAGCACTACCAGATTAGATCCCCAACTATAATCCTGCTGGTTTCTGAGAGTAACCAGTCCAACTAGACCTGTAGTAAACTGCAGCACAGTGCAAAGCCAGTCTAACTCTGGAATCTATTTGGTGTCTGCAGTGAGAGACAGCACAGAGCACTTCGCATATGTGATCCATTAGCACAGTACCTAAGCGTGCAATGTAGTGTCCACGATACCTAAGCACTCCACATATGCAATCCATCAGCACAATGCCAGTGTCATCCAACATTAGAGTGCATGTATTACACAACAAACAGGTCACAGTGTGCAACAAGCACTGAATTATGGGCTCTGTATGGTAGTTATGCATGACTTTCTGTCTGAGCTGAAGTTATAGGACAAAGCATGCCAACAAATGAGATGATTATTTTACAGTGAGGCTTGTCAATCCAGAGAACACAGCTCCACAGATCAATGCTGGGGGGCTTTACACCCCTCTAATCCACACACCCCTCGTGTTAGGCATGATGCCAATAGGTTCATGTTTAGCTGCTCCAGAGAGTCTTATTCTATTGGGGCTAAACAAGCTATGTGTGTGTTCAAGCTATGTTTGCAATAACCATAGCTGAATGCATTCATTAGAAAGGGTGTCTATAAACATTTGGATATTTAGTGCAAATCATATTATACAGTTAGGTAAAGGTTTTGCCCAAGATTAATACACCTGTTTGATGGGGAGGCTAAAATTGGTGGTTACGCAGAGATAACATGCATTTAGGGCAAACACGACAACCTGGAAAACTGGTGTTAGGCATTGCGCCTACAGGATAGCATGTTCATGTGCATGTTTCACGTCAGTTCATGGTGTTAGCTTAGCTTGTTTGTCATTGTCTGTTTGTTTCTTTTGTTTGTTTTGTTCTCCAGTTTGTGTTTCTTTGGATCCTGTTTGGTTTTGTGTTAAAACGTGCCTTCCTTTACATCCATCTCCAAGCTCCAGGTAGCTGTTCTTCAACCAGACAAGAAGGGGTTTTATCTTAAACAATGTAATGAAATTAGAGCAAATTGAGGATAGAGGGTATGCATGTGATGCCACAGTTAGCAGGAGTCACCGCAGCCCATTGGGTGGCAAAAAAGACAGAGGCTGCGTCCAGAAACCTTTGCTACTCCTACTCTCGTCCTCCTCCTTTCCCACTGCTCCTCTCCTAATCCGGAAAAAGGTGGAGGATTTGAGGAGAGGAGAGGAGCAGAAGGAATGGAGAGAAGGAGCAGTAATTGGGGAAATGGGACAGCTGATCCATTTAGATATAATTTTGACTACTGATGAACTGAGCCAATCACAACACTCGTAGTACTGCCCAACCAGTTACAGCTGTTGCATAGAGCAGCACATATACGACAATTCCGTCCATTAAACTGCATTAATTATGAATTAAGATACAGTGAACAGTATAATCTAAATATAATAAAATAAAATATATATAAAATATAATAACAACTTAGAAATAGAGATAGGGCCATTGAAGATTTACTGAGCATACGGTACTTGTGGTTGTGTTAACTGCATAAAGAACATTTAAGCTCAGTACCAATAAATAAGCCAGGTTTAAATAAGCAGAGAAGCGTGTTAGTTTATCTAAACTCTACATTTATATTATTGCTTTACTGCTCATTGCATTAGATAAGAATCCTAGTTTATATATACATTTCTAAAGTGTGTTGCCCTCTCCATTTTCACATGGTCTCTGGGCGTGCACGCAGTCATGTCACTCCAAAATCTTTAAAAGACTTCCTGGGTAGGATCCTCTTATGTATCCTCCGCTGGAAGCAGGCGGCAAGATGGCACCACAAAATCAGTTTCCGGGTCACAGAGGAGAGGAGGAGGATCAGTAGGAAAAAGCAGTAACTTTTGGGGTTTCTGGATGCGGCCTGAAAATTTTTGTTTGCTCTGGTTTTATTCTCAGTCCAACCTTATTTCTGAAAACACAAAGCTATTAGGACATATTTGTATAAATAAAAACTAATTTATTTTTTCTGTCCACTTCCGCAGACGTCACAAAGAAACGTCAAGACTAATAAACACACAAATATAGCCACAAGTATTTTACTGTATTTAACTCAGTCTTGAGTGGCAGCATTAGCATTCAGTGTGAATGCCACCAACACAAAAACGAGAGCTGTAGTGTGATTGACTGTACAAACAGATTCAGAGCTACCAGTTTACAGACTTTACAGTCTTGAAAATATATGGATACTTGTAGTTTGGTTCAGATGCCGTCCATGCTTCTGGGGCAGTGTGTTGACTGAAGGGTTAAATTTGAGCAAAAGTGTGTTTATTGACATCCTCATCAGCACGCAATGAATCTTAGGGTATGTTGGCTGGCGAAGGATCCACCTAAGAGATCCTTCGATACCATGGACAAGAAGAACGGATTTATCGGCCGCATGCAAAGAAGCCTTCGAAATGGGACAGCCTAGTCGAGATTATGTATATTGTGTGTACTTATAGTTTGGTTCAGATGCTGTCCATGCTTCCATGGCACTGTGTTGATTGAAGGGTTATTAATTTGTTGTCATCAGGTAAAAGCTTCCCTTAACATAGCCAATAGCATATGTTATCAGTCAAGACAGAACTTATGGATTTGTGGTGAAACCGGATTTCACAGGTGTCAAACTTTATAACAATGTATGAAAAACCCAGTCCGGGTTGATAAATGGATTGTGGTGGGCAGTGGTGGCTCAGCGGTTAGAGCGCCAGGCTATCAATAACAGGGTTGTGGGTTCAATTCCCGGGCTACTGTTGGGCCCTTGAGCAAGGCCCTTTACCCTCTCTGCTCCCCGGGCGCTGGAGTTGGCTGCCCACTGCTCTGGGTGTGTGTGTGTGTGTGTGTGTGAGTCAAGTCAAGTGAGTTTTATTGTCATTTCAACTACATACAGAGTACACAGTGAAACGAAACAACGTTCCTCCAGGACCATGGTGCAACATAGACAGTGCATGCAACGCAATACAAGTGCAGACAGACAACACAACACAGACAAAGAATAATAAATAATTGGCGGTAGTGTGCAAATTATGCAGTGTGTTATAAATATTGAGTCCAGTGAGGTAGTAAGGTTATTAGTGCAAATGCTTTGTGCAAAAATGCTTCCCATATTATCTGTGGTAAATGGTTGGAGAGAGAGAGAGAGAGAGAGAGAGAGAGAGAGAGAGAGAGAGAGAGTGTGTGCATGTAGCAGAAAAGACATCAGTTCAGAAGTTGAGTTGAGTTGAGAAGTCTGATGGCTTGGGGGAAGAAGCTATTGCGGAGTCTGGTCATGTTGGACCGGATGCTGCGGTACCTTCTTCCTGATGGCAGGAGGGAGAACAGTCTGTGTGAAGGATGGGTGGAGTCATCCACAATGCTGGTTGCTTTGCGGATGGAGCGGGCAGTGTAAATGTCCATGACTGAGGGGAGAGAGACTCCGATGATCCTCTCAGCTGTCCTCACAATGCTTTGGAGGGTCTTGCGGTCAGAGGTCACTGCCCCTAGTTCACTAGTGTGTGTGTGTGTGTGTTCACTACCACAGATGGGTTAAATGCGGAGGACACATTTACACTGTACATTTTTGTACATTGACAAATACGTGCACCTTTACCTTTAAACACAGTGGAGCTAACTTTCTGTTCTCTTGTTTGTATTTAGAGCTCTGTCTGCTTTTCCTGTCTTGTTTTATTTAGTTTATATCTCAAGCATAGGCTGTTGTATGTTGTAATACTGCTGCAAGTCAACATTTTTAATAAGGGAAGAATTAAATGCAATTAAATATAAAGTGTGTCTTTTTGCAGTGATCTTCAACAGCCCAATTAAAGGCTTTATAGAATTGTGAGTGAGGCATCTGGTTTTTGACTTCAAGCTGTGCCTATAGACTCTTATTTGTTTCACCTTCTAATGTAAAGGTCACTGTTCTGAACCAGATTAGTGCCTTTTTTTGCTTTTAAGCTGGAACTGCTGCTGCTGCTTGAATCGCAAACTGTCTTTGGTCTACATATTTGCGACTTGCCTGCACAAAGATCACTTACTGTATATGGCTTGAGCTGACTGTCCTGTGGAACCATTGGTTGGTTAAGAACTGTTACCTCTCACCAGGGGACAGAGATGGATTCCCCGTCCCACAACAGAGAAATGCTAGGAGACCAAATTACACAGCTGGTGTATCTTCCCTCACAATCATTCTGTCTCAGCATGCCTCTCTCTCTCTTATTCTCTCTCTGTCTGCCTTTCTCTCTTTCTCATTCCATACTGTTCTTGATGCCTCACGTCAAATCCTTTTTAAATCTTGTCATTTTCGAGGAGCATACAGGCACATTTGGCAGAGCCACTTTGTATGGCTTGAGAAGAGGCCTGATGATGCTTACATAACCGAGTGACGCTTAAGCACATGTGAATGATCAGGCCTCCTGCCTGAGGGCATGTGTTACTATGAAGTGGGTTTTCACCAGGGATGCAATTGTGGCTTATCGTTATTTTGAAGACATTACAGTGCAATGAGGTCTGAAAGGCCAGGAAAAAATGCAATAATTACTAGCAGGACCTAGCAGAATCCAAAACAGTCCCCATATGTGTGAACTAACCATGGCTCATTTATCAGTTGTCAAAAACCTTGGCTAAACCAAATCTAAGCCCTATTCACTATATCATGCCCTATTCCTGGAATCTGATGTCTGAAAATCATAGCATTAAATATGCTGTGAACTTTTATATTCCCACAAAACACCATAAAAGGTACCAGCTGACACACATAGGTGGTGTAAAATATGTCCAGGTGGGGTCTGTATGGGTAGCCCAACTGGGAACCAGAAAGTTTTGTCCTCAGGTTCCACGTTGGCCCCACATATGGATGCCCACAAGGGTCAGTGATGGGACCATAAGGGATAAAACATGGTATCCATCTGAGTTGTACACTGCATACAGGGCTTAGATGGGACCCATGTGAGATTAAGGTGAGCTATAATGATGGGGCCCCTTTGGGAAACCCAACTGGGTCCCAGTAAAAACGTATGTTCAAACCCACCTGGAACCCACCTAGCCCACGTTCCACCCTTGTGAGCCCCACATGAGCAAGTTGGCTTGGATAGATTTACTTACTCACCAATATCCTTCTAAGAACTTTCTTAAATTTGTTCTTGAGAAAAGCTTTAACTAAAAGTCTACGTCAGATTCTGACGTATTTTAAGCACAGAATTGTTCACAGCTACGCTCTTATATAGCGCTATGCTCTGTGCTTCCATTCTCCTTGTAAAATGAACAAATTCCAAATAAGAAAACATTGGTGAATGTCAGAAACATCTGAAATCCAATACAAGTACCCTATCAAACAGGGGATATATTAATATAAGGACATTCACTTGCAAGCCATTTTGGGCCGTTGCTATAGCTCCATTCACCGTGAAATACTCTGCACTGCGCACCTTTCAATTTACAGCAGTTGGTAGGTTTATTGTTATTTTCCAGTGCACACACTTTGTCTTAATCTCAGTGCTGGAACAGCTGGCTACAGTTGGGATATTTAGATATTTGGCTCCTGATTAGATATAAACAATTGAAAGCAGAAGATTATTGCTGCAAATATGTGACAATATTTTCCTAAATGAGAAATCTGGCTTTAAATGTGAAATCACCCCTAGTCCTGATTTTCCAGCACTGTAGGAAATCTAAAAGGAAAAAAGGCCATTAATAACGGTGTGATTTTTGAGTTAACTTTTGTTATCAGTTACTTTATCATTTTAAGTTGGCTTGGCTTAAATATATTTAACAGTAAGTGTAGGCAGTAGTAATTAGAAGACATCTAATTTCATCTAAGACATCAACTCCCCTGCTGCGTTCTCTTCACTGGCGCCCTGTGGCTGCTGCCCGCATTAGATTCAAAACCCTGGCTCTGACCTACAAAGCCAAGAATGAACAACTCCCTCCGTACTTGATGGCAATGGTCAAAAGCTGATCTGCCTCAAGTACGGCTCAGCTTGACCCACCATCCTTTAAGATCCTTGGAAGACCAGCATCCAGACTCTTTTCTGTCCTGGCACTGAAGTGGTGGAACAAACCTTCCTGTCTTTAAACGCAGACTGAAGACCCACCTCTTCCAAGAGTACTTGGGCGAAGTGTAGTGCAGAGTATTGTGGTCTCAATACTGACTTTTGTATTTAGTAGCATCTAAACTTCTTTTGGATTCTAGCCGATACAAACTAGTTAAGAATATTTTCTGAGTAAACAGTGAAGCACTTGTGTAAGTCGATCTGGAAAAGAGCATCTGCTAAATTCCTTCAATGTAAATGTACATTTAAAGCCAAGCAGGTGCAGAACTTCCTCCTGAAACATAGTTCTTTTTAACCATTAATCTAATAGCCTCAATTTACTTGTTAAATATCTGCATCCCCAAAAGGCTATCAACCTGTGTGTTCAGGGAAGAGAGTGAAAAGACCTGACACTTAAGATTTACCAGATGCAGCTTTACTACTTTTTAATCTTTGCTAACAAATTATGCTTCTTACATCACATACAGTGTTAATGATATCATGTAAACAAGCTTTTCTTGACAACCTAATGTGTCAGTGCTGTAAAGTGTGGCAAGTGTATGTGATGGGTCGTCAGTGCTTTACTGACCCTATAACAGCCCCCACAACCCCCCGTACCCACTCTCTGCTGTGTTTGTGTGGTGTATGTGCAGTGGGAAGGCTGCTTGCAGACATGATGTGTCTGTGAGGAATGTTCTGCTTGGCCTACAGCGTGCTCTCCCAGGCTGGTGCACAGGACCACTCAAAGAATGCTTGACTAATAAAAAGAGTCAACAACAGACCTGTTCAGATGCGATGTGCTTTGTGTGAACCTGAACCCTAGTCTCCGGTGGCATAACCAAATGCCTTTGAACGTGACCTTTTGTTTTTAGACACAACTGACTCGTGCCCTACCCTCAGGCTGCGTTCTCCGTGATTTCAGACGTCTGGTTTGCATTGTTTGCATTGTCAGTTTTGTGTGCTTTGTGTCAGGCTGGGAGAAGCCGCATCAGTCAGTATGTTTGTGCAGTTTTGGCAAAGGGCTTATTTTACTTGAACCTTCCCTTGAGGCTTCTTTTTGTTGTACCTTGTACATTCATTTCATTCATCCAGTCCAAATCTCTGCACTCATAGTCTCAGAGACTCACAGACTGAGGACCTATGTTCCGTGATGTTCACCAAAGTGTCCGGAGAGTAATCTGTGAGGCTGCAGGACAACAAGTTTATAAAAAGTGTGTATGACTCACTTCTGGGGTTGATATTGACACCAACATCAGAATATTTGTACATGAATGGTGCATGAATCACTTTTCCAGTTCTTTACTGGGTCAAAATAACAGCCTCAGAGAAGTCGGCCAGCAGGCCGAAAGTGTTATTACAAACTTCTGTTGCCAGAGAATAGCCCCACCAGTTTGTAATCAGGAGGTGGAATTCACGCTTCGAGCCGGCACCACACATTTCTGGACAAGCTGAGATACAAAACCAGCGCTGAAAGTGAAAAAAGTATGTAAACTGACACGGTAGGTCATATTACTGGATTTTACACAAAAATGACTTGCATATACTTGCACTATATACTTGACAACACTTATTTTTGTATTTTGTGTAAATTTAATGTATATAATGCTATTTCTATTCATGTATATTTGTTAATATATAATATATATTATATATTAATATATATTTTTATACATTACTTTTTTAGGTTCTATTATTTTATTTGTCTTATTTTACATTTTATACCTTATATTCTTTCCTGTTGTTTCATCAAAGCATTTCACTGCTAGCTGTACTGCATATAACTATGTGACGAATGACATTCAATGAAATTGAATTTACATAGTTTCTACAAGTTTTTTTACACAGTGCAGTTTGCAGCGTGCCAAGCCCTTTTACAGGCAGTGAAGCATTACAATGATTCTGAAGCTGTTATTTTAAACTAATGCTACATTTACAAATGCTACAGTGTTGCTCACCATGTACTGAGCTCAGTTTCTCGCTTGCAGTAAAGTCAAAATAAACTATGCAGAGATGAAAGTGACCATATGGCTTGCATGTTCATTACAACTTACAAACTTAGAAGGCTTTCTGTTTGTCTGGCTGCAATTTGTTATTTATGATTTTTTGGGAGTCCCGTGTCTTCGTTTTGTCACACACATTTCACTTTGAATTTATGGTAATCCCATAAGTCTGCTGAAGTCTGCATCCCAAGTGGCCTCTCTGGAAGTTCACAAAATGGTAGAATTAGACGGCCACATGGCCCTGTGGACTTTTTCAGAAACATGCATGTTAGCTCTGCCTGTCTACAAATCCGGGAAAGGCCAGAGATTAGATTAAGCAGCTGTTTCTCCTTCTCCCTTTTCTGCTACATTACCACTCTATGATCATGTTTCAAGTTCCTACTAGACTGTAATCTTAATTAGTGCAATTTTCCCATCACTGGATGTCATTTAAGGCCAGTTTACACTAACAGTAACAGTGTTACCAAAGTGTTTTTAGTAGTCCATCTGATGAAACAGATCTACTTCCATCTCGAATGTCAATGTTTTAATCCACACAGTCAATGTGTCAATGTGGCAATGGTCTCAACTAACTGGGTCAGGTACACACCCAGTTATGAATAAAGAAATACACACATGATCTAAAATATCACAATTACTCCACATGTAAATTTGATTATCTCAGAACATTGGTGCATGTCACAGTCTGGGATATAAGTGCACATTCAGCTCTTGATTGGCTGAATGCAGGAGAAATTAATTGGAGCATCTCCAAGACCTGAAGGCTTGTGGAGTCAGCAATAGTAAGTCCCTACTAACTGTGGTGTGAGGAGGGATGAATCACAAACCAGTGAAAGGATGTAGGGGGCCCAAGGCTTGTCAGTGCAACAGGACAATCAAGGCTATCCCATCTGGGCTGAACCAGCAGAAGGTCTACTGTGGCACAAGTTACAGAAATGTTTTATCAGGGTTACAGACCAGTCAGAGTGGCCATGCTAACCCCTGTCCACCATTGAAAGCACCTGCAATGAACACACCAGTGTTGGAACTGGATCTTGGAGCAGTGGAGTAAGGTTGCCTGATGTTCTACTTATTAATAAGTGCATGTAATGCTGCCGGCATGTGCCGTAGCCATTATCGTCTACTGTCTGGAATAGCATGTACCACAAACATTAGATAAGCTCCTGCACTATAACTATGAGTGCCTGCTTTATTAGCCAAGGAGTCTACTGAGGTGCTGACAGTTAGACACTGGAGTCGTGTCTATGTTCTTTCCTGTCCTGAAATAGAGAAAAAAAACATATACAGAGCTTTCTAATCCTATAGGAGCAGTTATGTTCACGGAAAAAAGCCTTGCATGCTCGTTATGTGTTTCTAGAGCTCATTACACAGTGTGTAAATCAGAGAGCTTCGCCTGCAGGTTCTGTTATTAGAATCCTCAGTTAACCTCACTCATTTCCCCTTGTTAACATTGTCAACAAGACAGCAGTTATCAGGGTTTAATTGATTTGCCTGGTGCTGGAGCAGTGTGGTTTCTTGCTTAGTGTGTATTTGTTCTTTTGACCAAGGATACATAAGATTTATTACATGACATTAAAGTCATAGCTGTATAGGAAGTGTCAGGGTTGTGGCAGTTCTTGTGTATAGTAATTGGTCAACATACAAAAAGTGCTTCAGGCCCTTCTTAAAGAAATAGTTATTTTCTAAGAATCAGTCCTGACATGTTTGTAATGGCTCTATGAAAATTGTGTAGCTGACCAGTAATAAAAGCTAATGCTTCAACATAACTATGTTGTTTTATCCCCCCCTCCCCCCAGTATGTTAAAACCAGTTAATAAATAGGAATTATGCACTAAATGTTTATTTCCTGTAAATGATGTGTTGCCTGACCAGCAGTGCTCAGACTTTACGTAAGACTACTGGCAACATCCAAACATCATGCCTAAATCATCACACAGTTGCCTCAAAGCAAGCTGTCAAGAAACCTCAGACAGACTTGAAAAACACCAATGAGGGTATATATATATGCATTACAGTATATGCATATGCAATACATGCATTACAGTGGTAATCATAATTCATTATTACATTTTGGTTGGATTAAAAAAAAACATACAAAGACTACATATTTGTGAAATGCTGAATGGAAATTGTCCGATTTTTCCTCTCGTGGTATCTTGTTGATGTCGCTAAATGTGCTTTTGTATTGGTTGGGACTTTATATACAGGGGTGAAGGATTAAGATTAACCACTTGCATAATTAGGAAATTAACAGATTACATTCTGAACACATTCTGATTTCTAGTGGTTTTGTCTAAAAAACATCATTGGGGTTTTCTGCAAGTCCTACAAAAGTTTCTGACTGTGAATATCAGGCAGGTTTTACAAATGGAAAACAGCAGTAGCAGCTTTGCGCTTGGACAGAAAGCAACACACCGCAACAGACCATGTCAAATAGTCTGCAATTTATCAGTATTGGTCGATTTTCAGCCCAAATATGCGATCGGCTGATATTTATCTAATAGGCCAATTCTGAGAGCTCAGATTATATTCGCGGGGTCAGTGGTGGCTCAGTGGTTAGAGCACCAGGTTATTGATGAAACCACACAAAGCAGCAACACAACCACGCAGACCATGAGCAAGAGTACAGCAGCGATAGTCGGAAGTCAGGAATCACGTCAAGTGAAGGAGTGTTGGTTCTAGACAAGCAGCCCTTTTTTGGTTGTGCTTCCATTTTGAGCAGGGAAGTGTAGGGAAGGTTACAGAAGCCCTACATGGTCATGAGTTGCCAAGTTTGCCTGGAAATATTAGCTAATGTAGCATCCAGACTCGCCCTCGATACATATCAGCGATCAGCCGATCATACTGAAAGACAACCTGCGATCGCTAGCGCCCCCAAAAACTCTGATCAGCCCATCGTAATTTAAACTGGTGAAGCGGTTCTTAAAGAATCATGTAGCACCTTCATTTTTAAGAGTGTAAGGGGGATAAATGTGCACATAGTCCTTCATGCAATGCAATCAAAATAAGTATTAATGAAGACTGAATGCTACCTGTTGCTCAGGCTGTAGCTAAACGTCTTAAACTAAGCTCCATCTTACATAAATTGCAGCGTTGTGATATGTAGCATGAATGGTCTGGCCTATAAAGTGAAAATCCCCTCCCATCTGTCAGACTGGTCAGTTAGTGCAGGTGTGTTCTGTGCTCCTTCAGAGCTATTTATGCTGAGTCACTTTCTCCATGTTCAGTTAAATGCGGCATTCATGGGCGCAGGAGGAGGGCCATGATGGTTTATTTATCACCTTTATGTCCAGGGGCCACAAGTGTGTGAACATACATGTTCTCACTCTCTCCCCATCACCTCCCGCCCCCAACACACTCACACACACACACACACACAAAAAAAATGCCCTCTGTAAATAAAATGGGCCCCTGAACCAGCAGGAAATGAGCAAACTCAATAGGTAGGACACAATGGTGGGCACTATGGGGTATGACTACACCATTGAAAACCATGGCTGTACTTACTATGTTGCACTAAATTTTTAATGAGGGGACTAAAAATCCCTGTTTTTTCTTTAGTGAGACGATTTCCTGTAAACCACTCAGCACACACAAAACACACACACACACACACACACACACTCTCTCTCCTCGTAATGCCATCCACACAAATAATGAGTAGTAAAGTAGGTTAAGGTCTGCATGGAACAGAACCCACCCTTCATGCTAACTTTATAGGCTATACTTTAATCCACACCTGAGATCACAAAACAGATGTTGCCTGAATCTATTATGCTGATGTGATAAGTTGTGATACCTACCTCTTACGAGAAATCAGAGCAAGTGAACCACCATGTTTCCTGCACATCTGTGCCATTAAACAAAACACTGTTTTTTATCCCTTTCTGTAGAAGACATCAACCTCCTGGATCAGTTGTGGCAGGTGGCCAACAGCAGTAATGCCTCTGTGACTCTGGAGGGTCAGAGATGTCCAGTGCTGCATGTAGGGCAGTACTCCACCCTCGCCCTGCCCTTACGTCAGTTGTTTGGACACAGGTAAACACAGTATTTCCTTCCTGTCAGAGTCTTTTCAGTAGACGTTTCAGGACCAAGGCCTTCAGGCATGCTTAGGTGGCTTATTTCTGATGTATCTTAGAGAGTCAGTCAAAAATGCAGTTCACACCAAGGCAACTCTCTATTCTCTGCTCTCTCTCTATTGGGGTAGCCATGGTCCAATGGTTAGATTAGTGGGCTTGGGACTGGATGGTTGCCAGTTTGATCCTCTGGACTGGCATGAGGTGTGGGGAGTGTAAGAACAGTGCTTTGTCCTTCCTCAACAGCCATGCGCTCAACCCCACTTGCTCCCTGGGTGTGGAGGCATCCAGCCACAGTGGGGGTGTGTTCTCACTGACCGTAGTCACTATAGTGTGTGAGTGTGTTCACTGCCACAGATTGGTTAAATATGGAGGTTAAATTTAGATGTACTGCTGTGCAATGGCTAGAAATTCACTATATGTCCAAATGTTTGTGGACAGTGAATGCATTTGGCGATTTTTAGCTGTACTCATTGCTGACACATATGTGCAAATGCACACACACAGCTTTTCTAGTCCCTGTAGAGAAGTATTGCCAACAGAATAGGACTCTCTGGAGCAGATCAACATGAACCTGTTGTTGAAACCTCTAAAGTTAGGCATAGGCTAGAGGGGTACAGATTCCCCAGCGTTGGACTGTGGAGCAGTGAAACAGTGGAGCAGTGTTCTCTGGAATGATGGTGCTTCATCCAATACTTTTGGGATGAGTTGAGGATGAAGTGGGGTGGTGATCATCCAACATTGTGACCGTACAGTAGAGACAGTTCCTCTAACAAAAGCAGAATAACCTCTTAAAATATTTTAGATTTTGAAAGAAACAATGAAAGAGCAGGTGTCCCCATACTTTTGTCCATATAGTTCTAGTGTCTTCCATAGTGGAATCGATTGTTTTTACACTTGCCGACTAAACTGCTTTGTATACAATGTTTTAATTAATTCATTATTAATTAACTATTAATTAATTATGAATTAATTTATTGAATTGATGTTAATAAATATTCAAATTTAATTTGTAAACTAAATGTCACACACATTATCATCCTATGACCTTCTATTTCTGTACATGTATTTATATCTAAATCTAACTGAGCTGTGTTTTACTCTCAGCTTTGATGATGAGTTCAGTTTGCTGCTACAGCTGCGCAGTTCTCAGTGTGATGACCGCAGTCTGCTGACCTTCCTCTGCCCTGATGGACACATCCTCCTGCAGATCCGCATCAGTGCCTACGCCTTCACCTTCATCAGCACACAACAGCGCCATTACGAGTCAGTCTCAGCTAACCTCACACACGCTCTTTACACACGCTCTTCACACTATCTGGCCCACTCTAAACAAAAGTAATTATTTATAGTGGAAAAAAGAAAAGAAAGAGAAAAGGAAAGTAGTGGAACATACTACCTAAGTTTGGTGCTGTGTTGAACTGTCTACACAATATAAGGCATATAAGGCAAAGAACAGTTTAAGCATCCAAACACTTTCATATAGAACCGATGCTTTACTTAAGAACCCTTGAAGAACATATTTACAGTGTAGATAGCAGTTAAGAGATGCTTTCCTTTAAGGAGACAGATGATGTTGTATCTGCTTAGGTTGTAAAACTTCATTATTTAAGGCCTGTGAGACACGGAAAGAAGTGAAAAAGCAAACCCCAAACCAATATTGCAAACGGTCTGGGCCTGGGTAGGAGCTTGTGCTTACAGCTGGACGGACATTCATCAGCCTAAATTTAAATAGGCTTTCGGTTGGGCAGCCTTCTCCTTCTGCTTCTCTCATTTGTATCCTATTAGATGCAAATGTAAAACAGTAGATTAGCTTTTTTTACTGGCATAAGTACTGTATTTGCCCAATTGAAATGAGCTCATATCCATGTACATTAAGATAAAACCATTTCCATTCTTGGTCTCATTCGTCTTGTCATAAATTGATTATTAGTCTTGACTGGAACTTTATTATAAGCCCTGGACCCCTAGCAGGAGGACCTCTCTGGCATTGTAGTTGGATGTAGCACAATGACATTAAACAAAAAACAGACTCTCGGGACCTGGAGTATAAATCTGACCTCTTAGAACTAATATTTGGCTACAATGCTTAATTAATTAACATTTATTTATACTGACTGCTTGGGCTGAAAAGTAAATGGTGTTTTCACACTGTTTCTGGAACTGAATGTTGTTTTTATCTGTCATAAAGGCAGAATTATGTGTTTTCTCAATGTGTGATCAAATAAGGCTCTGGCTGTATGTATGCTATACAAACATACTGAAATTCTATTGCATGTCATCTTGGATGTATTATGTAGGCATAGGAGTGTAATTTATGGTATTGACTCAAATACATTGTGTCGAAACACAGAAAGCAGAACAGAAAGCTCTGTTCCTCACATGCAAAGAAATTTCAATTTTGGCACAATGCTCTTCCTCTTAGGTTTCCCGTGGGCGTCTTGTCTGATGGAAATTGGCATCGAGTGGCAGTGAGTGTGTCTACAGGCCGGTTAGCTTTGTATGTGGACTGTGCCATGGTTGAGAGCGTAGACTGGGCCTACCGGGACGGCCTGGGTATCACCACGGATGGACTCGTCATGGTGGGGGGAATCATTGAAGGATTTGAGACACCGTTTGAGGTAAAAGCTCTGTCAAAGGCAGATTTTCTAACTGTAGACTTAGTTCAATCTAATCAAACATTTTTTAAAATAAAGGTGCTTCCATTGGTTCTTTGAGAGATGGAATAGAAGAACCCCATTTGGTTCCAGATATTAGTGTGTGATAACCCATTAAATGGCTAAATAATCTTTAGAGCTCTAAAAGGTTCTCCACACTCATACATCTCTGTTACAAACAGGATTCTTTGTGGAACCAGAAGTGGTTTTTCTAGGGCATTGCACAAGGACCCATTTTAAGAGTGAATTTAACCATCAATAAATGAGTGAATTTTCTCATCATGGTGGATCATCTTGTGCGCTTAACTTGTGCCAGGGCACAAGTTGGCTCATAAACAGGACTTGAACCAGTACAAGCTTTTGAAAGAGGCTTAACCCTCCAGGCTTCTCCGGGTCACTTTTTTCTTTTGTGATGTTTGTGGCATTAGTCATGTGATATCACTTTTAGACAGACTAAACCAATTTAACTGCATAAATGAAGAATATAAAGCAGTTATAATCACAGTAATCACCTAAACAATGGCAGTGAGGATAATCTTTCACAAATGCCTTAATTTTTTACATGTTTTTGTAGTGTTCCTCTGTTCTTCATAAACATCACACTTGAAAAAGCACATGCTTGGGGATTAATTCCAGCTTGAGTAAATAAACCTGGGTTAACACAGAAAGTTGGGAACATTTTGTCGCTGTCCAGTGAAAAACATGTATCTCCAAAATGGTGATTTTACAGGAAAAGGCAAAAACCTTATAAACTCTAAATGGACGTTTGTGTAAAATAAGACCTTATTCCAAGTGTTTTGGAGCATTTCAAGTCAAGTCAAGTGAGTTTTATTGTCATTTCAACTACATACAGAGTACAGTGAAACAAAAACAACATTCCTCCAGGACCATGGTGCAACATTGACAGTGCATACAAAACACAAGTGCAACACAGTACAAGTGCGGACAGACAACACAACACAGTACAGACAGAGAATAATAAATAATTGGCGGTAGTGTGCAAATTATGCAGTGTGTAATAAATATTGAGTCCAGTGAGGTAGTAAGGTTATTAGTGCAAATGCTTTCCATTAGTGCAAATGCTTGGTAAATGGTTGGAGAAAGAGAGAGAGAGAGAGAGAGAGAGAGAGAGAGATGCAGAGAGAGAGTACATGTAGCAGAAAAGACATCAGTTCAGAAGTTGAGTTGAGTTGAGAAGTCTGATGGCTTGGGGGAAGAAGCTATTGCAGAGTCTGGTCATGTTGGACCGGATGCTGCGGTACCTTCTTCCTGATGGCAGGAGGGAGAACAGTCTGTGTGAAGGGTGGGTGGAGTCATCCACAAGGAAGTAGAGATGCTGCTGGGCTTTCTTGGCTGAAGAAGACTGTATTTCTATTGGTCTATTCATCCAGAATTATTCACACAGTGTACAAAAGTAGCTATAGGATTCAAACCATGGAGAAAACTAAAAAGGTTTAACGAAAGTGATGAACTTATCAGGAGTGTAGTCTAAATTGTTTATATTGCTACTATTGAGCACGGTACATAAATTATCCTTCACCTTCATAGCAGAGTAGCAAAGTTGTCAGTTTAGCAAAACAAACAAAAAAAAAATTATTTAAACAATTTTCCAATTTAACCAAGATGCATTTATGTTTAGTTTTGTTTTTTCTTTTTGTTTTTTTGTATTGGAGCTACATCACTGACATACCTTACACATAATTTAGGCTTATACACCCCTAATTAATGTCAAGCAAACTGTATGCCTAAATAATCACACACTAACATCAAACCATGTTGAGTTGTGGATTAAAGGTGCCTTAGAATGCATTTACAGAGTATTTTCAGCTGTTTCTAATGCAGAAATAGTCAATGTGACTTCTGTTGGAGCAAAAAATGCTCAGATGCTGTTTAACACATCTATTTACCACCCTGTTATTTTATCTCATGAATGAAACCCACCATTTTTTACTTTCATTGTAATGGCACTGCAACGGCTCACAGTAGCTGTATAGCATAGCATTGGTTTTAACAGTGTAACAAAAACACTGTCATTTTTTTCGTTAAGACTCACAGGTCACAAGGATATTGCTGCTGTCCTCTAGGCTGAGTGTGTGTTTAGCAAGCTGAAGAAGACTGTAGTCAGGTTAGCTTTTATCCTTGCATCCTCTCACTTTTAGGGGGAGGTTAATAGTATGTCACTTCCATATACGTCTTATTATTTAACTATGCCAAGGAAACCACCGTTTTAGGGCACCTTTCAACCTTTCAACGTTCTCAAACATACTTGCTTATCTCGTTTTGGACAATGTGTGGCACAATGGTGTCCTCTTAGATCTGAACAGATACTGAACAGCTCCTGCTTTTGTCAATTGTTTCTCCAGTGTAAACCTAAACAAACTAAACCTACACATTAAACATGCAGCCTGCAGGACTGCAGTCATGCTTTGGGTAACGTTGCATCAGTGTGATCTTTGACCGCATTATTGGCTTTAGAGGGTGGACAAAACGGCTTGAGCCAGTGTCACACACAAATCACTGCACGTCTGTACAGATACATAAGCTCAGTTCTTTACAGTTCATCCTACATCAACTCCCTGTTAACTTTGATTGATGAAGACAGTCCCGTAATTCATCATGTTACTTGTCCGCACCTCACGACACATGAAGACATCCCCAGACCTGTCCCTGCAGACCTCAAACCTCAGCTCGTTCCTGAGGAATGAAGGTTTAAGGGCATAGGAACATGTACCATGAGGGACAAGCCTAACATCTGCATTTGTATTCATTCAACAACATGATGCATCTCCCATCGTGTCGTCCCCTCTGGACAACCAGATAGAGATTTAACTTTATTTATTTATTTATTTTACAGTGTTACAGGTTGTTATGCTGACACAGACATTTGCTTCCTACTTTCAGACACAGATGTGAGATACTTTAACTGTTTGTTGGTGAAAGTATCTCAACTGTTGATTTAGCCTGAGATTTAGCACATTGTGCCCTCAGTGTTTAGCTGAATGTCCAAACTCATACATTTGAGTGAAGTGTGTGAATGTTAATAGGAAGTGGAGGTCTGGACAGCTGCAGAAAAGTTCAAAGTTGTTTTGGTCATGTAAGAAGGAGAACGTTAATACCCCATGAAGTCTAGGCAGCACCCTTTAGGATGACATCATGCAATGTACAGTCCTCTTCACACACTCGTTCATCACATACACACACACTTACATACTGAACTCAAACAGGGTTCTCCCAGCTTAGTAGTAATGTGTGTTGGTGGGATCAGGGAACATATTATACAGGCTATTGTTGGAGCAATGTTTTGAACATCAGTACTGAGATACCTCCTACACTGCGAAGACTAATAAATCAGTAATCAGTAGTAGTTGTGGTAAATTCCATTGAACAATGAATGATGCAAGGACATTATGCAATAACGATCATTGGCTCTTTTGATTATTGTTATATTCATTGTTTAGCTGAATCCAGAATTTGTGAATAGATTTTTCCTTAGGTTTGCTTTTTGGACATTTGGAGAAGACTGTTATGTCTGTTTGTGGAAACTGCAACATGCACATAGTCATCTATGTCAATCTATGTCACGCTGAGCCCATCCAACTCCATTTTGACATTTTGATGTAATGTGAATCTGGCAGTTCTTCTTCACATCAAAATTTCAAAATTTCATGATGAATAGACCAATAGAAATGCTCTCATGAAATTAAATATATGCGTGACAGTGACAGAGAGTATTCCACAGACTCTCTGAAAGTAACTTGGATCTTGATTCATATGTGTTTTATGTGTCTTATTTCTGTAGGGTGATCTGAAGCAGGTGACGTTCCTGATGGGGGAGCCGGATGCAGCCAGAGATCAGTGTGGTGTATATGTGCCGCAGTGTAATGGAACTGCTCACAAACCGCCACGCTCCCCCCGTACACATGAACTAGAGGTGAGACAACTATAGCATCTCTGCTCTATATGTAAAGGGAAAAGGTGTGGAATCAAAACAATAGTAATTTACTGTTGTTGTTTTATTTTATTTGTGGAAAATGGTTCAAATAAATAAAAAAAAAACATAGCTTGCAGAAAAACTCTACAATCCTAAAAAATAAGTTTCCAAGTTCTTTGGATTGAGGGCAATAGGTGGTTCCAACATTTGTTCAATTTGCTTTATTTTAGATGTTGCTTAAATGCTTAAAATATAGACATTTGTGGTGAATATGTTCTTCATTATAGTGCCAAAAATGTGAGGGAGAGGAAATGGGTGAAGAAAACTTTCTAGTGGCCCAAATTAAACCTGTGGGCCACACTTTGCAAAAAAAGAGATATACCTTTTTAAGCTTAAACCTAGAACCTTCATGCCAAGAACCATTTAGAAACCCTTATTTTAAGGCTGTTATAATCTGTTTAATCTCACTATGACAGACAGGATCAGGGCTAACTGTAAGACATTCTTAAGATAAACTCATCTCTCATCATGACAGAAGCTTTTACTGACTGTACAGGCCTCTGGCTGTCCTCGTTTGACCTGGAGGACCTACCGGTGAATTCCAACCTCTTCTGACCTCTTACTGACTGTGTATATTGTGTAATGTTTTTTTTGTTTTTTTTTAATTTTCAGGAGCTTCTGCTGTCCTCAAATGACCTGGAGGACCTACTGGCAAATTCTGACCCAGCAGAAAGGGACTCTATCCGCACTGCCCTGACCGTGAGTACAGAGAACACATTCTGCAGCATTGATCTAAGCTCTTCTTAATCAATGCTAATGGGCCGTTGATTTATCCAGGTTGCTCAAGCACATTCAGAAGAATTAAAAAGATCCTGCACAACGCCCTGTTAATCTTCACAAAGACAGGACTGCCTCATTAGGCTGGGAATTTGTGGTTTTCATTTGGAAGGGATTTTATAGATTGGCACGATGAATGTTTGCTTAGCCTTCTGTCTGTCTTCGGCGTTAATCAGTTAGAGCATGACTTGCGCACATGTACCTTGTTTTGTGTGGTAATCAATTATGCAAATATGTGATTATCTGATATTTTGTTACAGTTGTTAGCATTGTATAGGAAGTATTCCACGGGTTGGCTCATAATCAGGAAAAACGGTAGTGTGTTTGATGTGCAAACAAACGGAGAGAAATGTGGCCGAGGGCAGACCAGCAAAGCGCTTGTGTTTGTTTGATTGCTTAAAACACGACAAACCAAATTAGTTTCAAGTCATTAAATGAGCCAGATTTTAAAAATGTTTCCTCATGGTTCAAATGAGTGGAACTGTGCCCAGCCCAAAATATTCCCTGCTGGCAACATGAGAACTTTGGCCTGTGAAAAAGAATAACAACCACTGAATTGAGTTATTAGCCATGCAGAAGGTCATGATCATTTGGACAAAGTATTTTATTCATTTGTAAATGTTGTGTATATATTTAACAATGAATGGGCCAGCAGACATGTTTCAGATTTGATAGTTTAGACAGTTACATTAACATACAGTAAAGATGCTATTGCATTTATTCAGTATTTTAAATTGTTCTCTGGTGTCTATATAAAATGGATGTGACTTTGGACATAGTGGAAAATGCCCAGATGAGGCATCTGTTACATGCTGTTTTTGGGATCCAAATCAACCCATCAATCCATAATGGTGGCAATTTAACAATAACAGTGTAATTATTTTTGATACATATTTCTGCTTACATGAGCCTCAATGTATAGTGCTCCTATCTGAAGTTAGTCTGGCTAGCTGAATAGTCTCATCTGGAATGGCTCTTGGTAAGGGTAATTTTTTAATCTACCACAGAGTCTGGTGGTGATGTGCATGCTTACTTATACACAGGAACACTGGTAGAAAAACTTTTTTCACACTTTGTCTCAGAAAACTAAATACAAAAGATACAAAAGCACAATATTCCCAGGAATCTGCTGTGCCTGACCACAGCTCCATCCTGAACTAGGGCATGAATGATTTTGGGGGCATAAATATTAGTGAGTCGAGACTTTTATAACAGTTTTGGAGTTTTACAGCTCTGTTTTGGTTATGAGAGCATTTGAATAAAGAGGATTGGAGGTTCACGGTATGTCACCTTTAATGTACTGAAATCTCTTTGTTGAATTATGCCATGATACGGTTTTCCATTCTAGGGCAGCTTTAAAAGCAAGCCTTTTTTCATTGTTTCACTTAAATAAGCCATTTCAGACATGCGAGGTTTTGGTCCCACAACCAGAAACCAAATGATATCAGTGTTATGGGATGATGATCTAGCATTTCTCTGTGGAGAAATGGTTGGGAATATGATCCATGTCCAGTCTTGGGGGTTATTGAGTGCTGGCCATCGAACGGACCGGGGAAATTCCTGGTGGGCTGCTGTTGGTGTGGCTTGATCAGTGCAAGAAAGAGGGTGTGCATCAGCAAATGCTTGCTAAAGTGCAGAAGGGGTACTATGTGTATTTTATCATTTTATATGCATAATTGTGTGGATTGTGAATATCACCTGTGTAGAATGAGCATGGGACAGGCTATACATTGACTGAACAGGACAAAAGTGGATATTTCATTAGTTTGAATTAATTGCACACAAATAACACACACCTCTACAGTACCCTCTCTGCTTTTTTCACTGTGTTTTTCAGACAGAGCTTGTTTCTGAGATGAGTGCATGTGAACATGATCCAGATAGCTGGCTTTGGCAGCGTTTTGCTTTCAGAATGAGAATTTGTAGCCTGTTTTCTTTTTGATCCAACTACAATCTGCTGAAGTGATCATTGGAGCGTCTAATCTGGAGCCATATGCTATACATTTAAGAGATGAGAGCAGTGTGTTTACATGCTAATCCCATCTATGCTGTTTCATCACCTGGATTTCATCATGGACTGCTGGCTTTGAGAGACTAAAAATAACCAGACGTTTTTTCAACCTGCTTTTCTTTCTGCAGACGTCTTTCTTTCTTAATCTCTTAAGGCATAACCTTTTGATTACTGAGGCTTTTGTTGTGGTCCCTGACTTTGACGGCTACGCCGCTTTAGGTCTTGCCAGTCTCCTATACATATGCTCCCAGTAGAGCCTGCATGCCCCAGTCCCACACTGCGCTGATTAATCACATACTGCTGGCATTCCTCGCACTCTTTCACACAGTCGGGGGGTCAAAGGTAAATGCCTAATTAGCTCTTCTTTCTTTTTCCTCCATCAGCCAGACGGAGGCCTTGCTCCCTAATGCTTTGTAGAGTGTATAATGGCACACACATATGTTTTGGATTCAGAAGATTAATTGAAATTCACAGCGGTTTTACCTGTTGGTGTTACGCCTCTTGAATGCATGCATTCCTTGGGGATGTGCTTGGTAGTGCATGATATGCAGTGTGTTTATTAGTGTTTATTCTGTGTTGGCTGCCCACAGTCTTTGAGGCAGACATGTTTTAATGTTTCCAAATGAGATAGATATTGACTCTAATGGATTTACATTAAAGTAATATGTAATGGCAAATGCTGTAGATTCTTTTCCGAAGAAGTAAGCAACACCTTTTTGGTGATTTCTGAGACTAAAATACTGGGCATATGCATAAACACATTTGCATATATGCTATTTTTAATAGGTCTTTTTAACCTATCTATGAAAACATATGTGAAATTACTTAGGATCTTTTGAGATGCCACATCTGTTTAAATAGGCCATAGTATGCCATACTATACAGCTCCATATTGGTGTAGAGTGCTTGGGCCCTAATGATCGCCACTTGCAGTGTAATTTGTATACTGTGGATAAGCTCTCATAATGGTTACAGCAGTCCACAGAACATTTTCTGTTCAGTAAGGATAATAATCATCATTTAATGGATTAAATGTTTTTCTCACAATGATAAAAAACTTAGAAATCTGAGTGTGTGCACGGTAACACAATCCTTAGTACTGATTGAACCATAAAGATTATTAAGATTACTTAACAGAATTTCTGTAGGTTGGCTGTGATGTGCAGAAAATCTGAAGTTTGGAGCAGAATTAGTAAAAAATAATAATACATACATAAATAAAAAGTCAATTCTTTCTGTATTGACAGAATACACTTCATTTTTTATTAATAATATGTGCACAATAATTGTAACTCATCAAATTACAATATCATACAATCATAAATCATTTTATTTTATTTTAAATGTAGTGTCAGTTAGGCCTGCCACTATATATTTTTTGTAAGTTATTTGTTGTACCAAAAGTTATTGTGAAAATCAGTATTGTTGTTTTAAGACATTTTATGCAGTTACACCCTTTTAACGAACAAATAACTTGTGAATATTCAGACTTTGGAATTGGCATAGAAAAAAATAGCATTTTAAAAATAAATAAATAAAATACTGGCACTGTTTCGCCATATTGTCTCTTTCATGTTAGTGGACTCTCCTCCTACCATGAGACATACTGTCAGGAACGGATCAGTTTTTTTTTTTGTGACAACAGCAGCACTGTTTTCCACAGCATTATAGTTTAACTTTGGCAGTTAATCCGTGAATTCACATGCCTATCCATACTTGTCGCAGTCCAGCTTATGTGTATGGAGGTAACATTATTAATGCACCGGTCAATTCACACAAGAAAACGCAATAAGCAGTATGGAGTCATGTCTATACATTTTTTGATAAGTCGATAGCATAATTCTCGTGACAATCTTAGTGTCAGTTGAAAATATAGAATTTCCACAGAATTTCTCCACTTCATTCAAAGAGCTAGGGCAATGCCAAGTATCATCTGTGAGTGTTAAAGTAAACAGCTCTGTGTTGGACATGCAGGCCTGCTCTAGGCCCACAGCAGTAATCATGTAGATAATGTTCCTCTCTGGACTCCATAGGGCATAAATAAACTGAGGGAAAGCAAAGGTCTTGCGTTCCAGACCTTCTGGAAAGTTCCTAAATGATTTCCCGCATCTTTCCCCTCTCAGCATCCCCAGGTCAGAGGTCAGGAAGCATGAACTGACCTTAAGCTGTCCTCTTTTCCCCCTGCCCCTTTAGCCACTCATCAGGTCTTTAACAGCACATGGTACTGTGGAGTTATAGAGCTTTGTAGAAGGCACACAAATGTTCTTCTTTCTGGCTACATTCCCAAAGAGGAGTTCTGGACAGAAGTCTTTCCAGCGTGACACATGAAATTATTCACCAACACACATTCATTCATTCAGGTTGTCTCACTCCTTTTATCTTCTCTGCATGCTCTTTAAAAAATAAACATCTGGTTTTATTAAGGAATAGACAAAAAGATTGGTGACAGTCTAAGTGTAGCAACAATAGCCTAGCATCTCCTGTTCTGAACTACAGTAGCAGAGATATCAGACATCTATAATTTACTGCATTTGCAGTAAGTGATTAATCTCGTTAAGTTGATCTATTGTTGTAAAAGTTGTAAAAACACTGTACCAGTCCACATATTGGGTTTAATACTCTTGTTGATACTCTTCATTTTAGATTCTACCTCACTGTTTCTCAACTTGGACCATTTTCAAATGGTTGGATAGACTTCGCATAGTTTAATATATATCTAGGTTCTTCTTTTGATGATTGCCAGTGAAGAGCCGGACACTGGCTGAGGAAAAGCCAAGGTCATGGGCTTTTCCTTGGAGTTTGGAGATAACGAGCTGCTCTTCAGTATCAACAACATCATATTCTCCCAAAGTGGCCATTGCGTTTTAGCACTTCTCCAGCTTTGACTTCAGGCTACAGCTTGGCTATCAGGGCTTTTTCTAGTGGGCTTGGTTTATGTAAATTAATAAATCAGCCTGTTTTACAGCTCTGTTTTGGTTATGCCTTTCTTTAAAAGGAAGGCAGAACAGTGTTTGAGGTTCACAGTTTTAGGTGCACAGTGTGTTACACAGTGCAGTAAAGCTATCACTGTCCAGTCACTTGTCCAGAAAAATGTCTACATGATCATTATACTGTATTTTCTGTCATACACCTACTTTCAGCCCTCTTTTCATGTGCATGCATTTAACATAGGAACTAAGACATTACAAGCCTATAGTAGTGTCTAAGCTTAGAGGTATCTTTGAATTATTAGTCTATTCAAACTAGCTGAGGTTTTTCTTAAGTAAGTAGCAAAGCTCTTTTGTAAGTCACTCTGAATAAGAGCGTCTGCTAAATGCCCTAAATGTAAATGTAAATATAAGCCTTATTAATCAGTTCTGATTTTTGCTCAGATTGAATTTGTCTTGACGATTCATGATTATAAATGTAAGTGACTGTCTGTATTGTGAACAACTCATGTCTTTGAAACAGCATGTATGCTCACATTGACATGTTTACTCATGACAAAAAGAAAAAGAAAGAGGCAAAAAGACTGATTTTAAAATCAGATTTGAAATGTCCACACAGTCCTAAAAACAGGTTTGATCAAATTAGACTCTAGAGCTTTAGAAAGAGAAAGACTGGACTTGCACATGTTGTAAACTAGCCTACTCCAACCGTTGCCATAATAGTCATTAAATAAACAAGTCATTCATATTTTTCCTGTCTTTTTCCTGTGTGCAGATCATTGAGTCATAAAGTGTGTGCAGGTTTGCCAAACTCTTGTCTCTAGAGCCTCTAGAGCCTCTGTGCTGAACAAAGCACTTTCTGCAGGTAACAGTGTATCCACATAAACAGTCAGTCATGAGTTGCCCTTTGGCAGAACCCTTGGCGCCTCAGAAGAACTGACAAATGACAGAGTACAGTGAGCGTGCTTGGGCAGAACTTTCAGCAGACTGATCATGTGTGAGTAAGAAGGTGCTAATATCATACTCAGAGTTCTTATGCACAAGAACTTCCCATGTGGGACAGCTGTGATGACATATGTGGCCCAGAGTCAGCTCAGAGGAATCCTGTTTACAGTGTCAGTGTCTTCCCTAAAACTGTCCAACTGATGCTTAGCAGAAGTGAAGTGGAGATGTAAGCAATCAGCAGAAAAGCCAAAATGCCCGGATGTTCTGTTTATAATGACATGGAAGAACCAGTTGTGTGCTTTCTCTCCAGTGCCTGCAGAGAGGATTTTGCGAATGCAGTCGACCCATCCATGCTCTGCCCACGAATGTGTCCTTTCAAAACAAGAGTTCACAGGTTAGACAAACTTTTCAGAGCATTGGCGAAAAGCCCATTTAACCTAATGAGAACCTATAGTCATGGAGAATGGTAGAACAACACAATTTTGGC
Organism: Salminus brasiliensis; assembly: GCF_030463535.1. NCBI lineage: Eukaryota > Metazoa > Chordata > Actinopteri > Characiformes > Bryconidae > Salminus > Salminus brasiliensis. The sequence goes on from NC_132895.1 coordinate 11,198,295, forward strand.
CTTTTTGCTAAATTGCTTTAATGGTATTCAGGCAAGGGTCTTTTTGCACCTACTAACTATAACTCTATTTTGTTAGAACCAAAAGAGCTCTCCAACCTAAGTAGGGCCTTTGAGTTTGTGTAAAACTAACCCCATTGTGCGGAGGCTGCACTCTCTCTGTAAGTTCTGTACATTACTCAAAATCATGCTGTATTTCAAACCTGCAAGAGGGTGAATAAAATAATGTAGATGTGGTTCTGAAGTTGTATGCCGTTGTAGTTACTTAGTGGAATTAAGTAAGTTGGTAAGCTGGAAAATATGACAAATGAAGTGCTGAAGTTGGCTTTATGATATAACGGCATACATCCAGTCTATTCTGTTCAATATTATTCAATAAAAACGTAGGTCTTGTGAAGTTAGACAGTGTTATGTAAGAATTTTTCGCTCCAGGGCACCTCCGACATTTAGGGAGTACATACAGATCATGCTTTGCCCCCCTCCCATTTTCATGGACAGCATTTGTTTACAAGCTGATAGATACAGATCTGGCATCTAAAGGTAAAGAAGCCTGTGGACTGAGGCAGTAAAGTCATTTTACAGGATTTTACAGGTTAGGCAGGGTTACACAGTTCTGGCAAGAGGTCTCATGCAGCTCCTCCAGAGTTCCAGCAGAGGGGCAATGACAGAGACACTGATGATATTCTCCCTATTATAGTCAGTGTAGCATCAACATGATTTTGAAGTTGCTATTATAAGGTAGAATTGCTACACAATGATGCCTTAAATGAATAGCTTGCAGTATGTAACATATACACATAGCTCATCAATCTGTATCTCCAAATTGGCAAGAGAAGGGTTTTTAACTTTCAACAAAAATCAGTATAAAAAGATTTTGTTTTAAGTCATTTTGGAGTATCTATGTCAGTTTAAAATTATGTAAAAAAAAATAAAGATGGAAAGATAGACTGACTGTGTACCATGCCGCCTCTCGTGTGTATAGTATTTTGTGATTCGCATGCAAAGATTTGTATAATATCTTCTTTTTTGAAACCGCAACAATCAAAGACAGTACAGAGGGCATCATAGGTCACACAGCTCTATTGGTTGAGGACACAAATTCATATGTCAGTGGTCACCAAGAGGTGAAATTTATTCCCCCATGTATGCATAGGATTTTGCACGAGAAGATTCTTTAGGGTGTATTTTGAGAAAAATCTGTCCAATTGCAGTTTGCAGGGAAGGAACAGGCTGACAAATTCAGCTCAATACTACTAATAATAATAATACAATACTAGTAATTCAATGAATTACAACAGCATACCCCAGCTAGACATCACACCATGTAAAACCTGTAATTGAATGTCATGTAGTAAGTCTAAACCAAGATTGCTACCATTTCTCATCAGGGTGTAGAACATTTCTGCCAACATTCTGCAAATGTTGTCCATTTGTGTTTGGGAAATGGACTGGTCATTTAGATAAGTGTAGCACAACAAAGGACATGACATTAAGAAAGCCAAAGTGGTGTTCCCCCTCACTATCAGTGCACCATGGAAAGATATTACTGACACCCATTTAAAGCTCCATAATTACACATGAGACTTCAGGCGTCCCTGCTGCTCTAGCTCTCCTCTTTTCTGTCTGCCTCTCTTTTGGCAATCAGTCCGTCAGTCTGTCGTCAGTGCCCTCGGTCTCAAAGCTCTAAAACGTATAATTATCCTTTCTAAAGTGGTGATTTACTGCCGCCGACCCAAACAGGCTGAATAAATCACATTAAGTCATGTAGAGATGTGTCAGTCTGCTCTATCATTCTCTCTATCTTTTACTGTCGTTGATTTTTGTACTCGCTTACCCTTTCTGATTCCTTCTCGCTGTCTGACTTTCTTTCTCTCTTTCTTTTTCTCTCTCTCTCTCTCGCTCTCTCACTCACTCTTTCTTTCTCATGCTCTCTTACTTTCTCGCTGTCTCTCTCCTACTCTTTCTTGCTCTCTGACCCTTTATTGCTCTCACGCTCTCTTTCTCTTTCTTGCTCTCCCTTTTGCTCTCTCTTGTACGTTCATGCTCTCTCCCACTTGCTCTCTCCCACTCTTTCTCGCTGTCCCACTATTCTCTTTCTTTGTCATTCTCTCTTTCTTGCTCTCTCACACTCTTTTTGCTCTCGCTCTCACGCTTACTTTTTTTTATTTGTCTTTGCTCACTCACCCTCACTTTCTCACTCCTCCACTCTCCTTTGTGGCTGTCTTTCACTCTCTTACTTTCTCACTCTCTCCCTCTCTTTCTTGCTGTGTCACTGACCTCTTTCTTACTCTCTCTCTCTCTCTTTCTCTCTCTCTCTCTCTCTCTCTCTCTCTCTCTTTCTCTCTCCTATCCTTTGTTCTCTCTTCACCCACAGCAGTTCTGCTGTTTTAAGCCCTGAGAACAGTTCAGGCACTCGGAGGGCTCTCGATGCTGTGTGTTTAAGAAATCTGTACAAGGATCAGAGAGCCATATCCCTCCCCAGAGGATGTGCAGATCTCTGGAAGCAATTACCCTGGCTTGGCATTGTAAATTGGGGTTATTTGGAAAGGACCCTCTTGTTGTTACCCCTCTATGACTGGGATGGAGCCCTGTGTGTCCTCTCTGCTGTGGGAGCACTCCACTGGAAGTGCTGTGGTGGTTTCTTCTCATTAGTGCAGACATGAGGTAATCCTTCCTGTGTCAGCTGAGGGCCTGGACGATGTTCTCGAACCTTTGATTCAAAGGGCTGTAGAGTTCAGCACTCTGAAACCTGCACACATGAGGTCTATTCCCATTCCTTTGTAGTGGATGTGTGGAACGTTTGTTTATATGGCGTCATGACAATAGAGGATTTTCATATGCCCCTCTGTCCTAAATCTCCCTATTTTAGTCTCGTAGATGATTTTACAGCTGGAAACTGGGGGAAATTTTCTTGCAACCAGAGCCTCATTCATTTCAGGAAGTGTGTAAGTTTAGACTGAAACGACACCACAGTTACACAACATGTCCAGAGGTTTATGGACACTAATCTTCTCTAACTTTTCCTCCACACAAAGCAAAATCTAGCGAAGCCAACACAGCTGAAATACAGAGTGGCAGGTTGGTCTGGTTGTTGTATGTTCTTCCAGGTTGTGTGAAAGGGGAGGAGCCCTGTGCGTCTCTCTTTGTGGTGTCTTGCCTTATTCTTTTATAGTGCAAGCACCCCCTGTGTGGCTAAAACCAGGCCTGCACCTAAAGATCACCCAAAAGACACACATACACATAAAGCTGTAGCAATGCATGCAGAAGAGAATTAATATGATCTGCATGGATTTTATCACACAGCCAGTGCAATCTTTGTAGAAAAGCCTGAGCCTAAGGTCAATATACCCAGTGCCAAGCATCCACTAAAGGGGTATTCTCTGGAGTAATGGAGTTCTATCCAGTACCTTTGGGATGAGTTCCCTTATCCAGCATCAGTACCTGACCTTACTAAAGCTCTCATCAGTGAATGCAATCAAATTCTTCCTGCAGCAGTGTTCCAAAATGTTATTGGAAAGCCTTCTCCGAGGGGTAGCAATGAAAAAGCATGGAGCATCCCAGCAGTCTTCTGGCTTACTAAGGTTCTTTATGGAACCCGTGCCTGTACTTGAGCCCTTTTTTTAAGAGTGCACGGCTTTAACTATCTATGCAGAGTGGGAATCAGTCATGGAGACACCTGTTTGTGTCTGTACATGTCTGAGTTTGTGATTATGTATTGCTGTACTCTGTTTGCAGGACCCTTGAAACTAAAAAATGCATTCTACAGCTACAGTAATGCACAGCTCAGTGGAGAAGCCTAATAACTATAGCATTACCTGGCTGTGTGTGTGTGTATGTGTGTGTTTGCATGTCTAAGTGAGTGAGTGGGTGGGTGGATGGATGGATGGTATATCATTGGGTGTGAGAGTGTGTACTTTGTGAGTGAGACTGATCTCACCTCTGCAGTGTGTGTTCTGTTGTGGACATTGACAGGCTTCAGTGTTGGCGTGTGTGTTTGTAGTCATGAGGATTCGGATGTTCTTATTGGGATGGATTCTACTGGATTTACAGGGACAGGCACTTACAAGATTGGAGCGTCAGAGGAGTAGCTTAGGAAAGGTATGTTTTCAAGCATTGTTCTGAATCCCTTCAGCTTAAATGGCTTTGTTTCTTTTAGATTTTCTGTTTTCATTCGTTGATGTCTTTAATATTTAACAGTGTATCAAATTGTTACTGTTGTGCAAAGATTTTAGTCACCTGGGAAAAAATGAACAAGCTTCTTATCTGGGCAGTGTTTATTAACTTTGTATACAGTTTTACACCACTGTGTTCATTAAAACATCTCCAAAGCTCTCCTCATTCGGGTCTAGTGTAGGTTTGGTAAATCCGTGCTTAATGACGGTAAATCAGGTGAGCTGGTGATGGAATTGAACACATCCACGCTGTGCTGGCTGGGAGCATCCAAGAGATTCCTGGAACCAAGCTATGTGCTGCAAACTAGCTCATAGGATCTCAACTACTTTCTTCAAGAAATTCTTATTTCTTATTCTTATTTATTTTGTTATTTTTTTACTGTATATATGTTTACCTGCATCGGTTCTAATGTAATGTGGTGTTTTTACAATAAAACTAAACTATTGCTGAGAGAAATTGTTTTATATATATGCTTAGGTGTCTGCAACATCTGCATAGTACTGTAAAATCAATCCACTTTATCCTAATATCAGTTTAAGAGAGATGTTAAAACCCAGTTTAAAGTGTTTGGTCTGTGAATGTAGCAGACGAAATTGACATGTTATATTTAGATATTAAATTTTATTACATATACTCTCTATATCTCTTTGTCTTGCTCTCTTGTCTCTCTGGGTCTCACTCGTCCAAGGAGAATGTGCTAAAGGCTGTGGTGGTTTTTGGTTTTGGCGTTAAGCTGTGAGGGAGGGTCACAGTGGTTTTGGTTTATGAGAGAGAAGCCCTCACCACAGCTCCGGTTCAACATAAATTACTGAAGAAAGTGTCCCTTCAGTATGTGCAGAGCGTGAGTGCCTTTGACTTTATTGGTTTTGCACCATGAAGAACCACAGCTGATTTTAATTCCAGCCTTTTCTCCAAAGTTTGTCTGCATGGGCCTGCATGGTTTGGTGCTATGACAGCAATGGTTCTTCATAAAAGTTTGTTTGTCCAGACTTGTGCATTGCAGAATAATCAACCAGTGTTTATACTCTTCTCCTGCCTGTTTTTTTAGTTTGAACATAATGTCTATTTTATTTCCTTTTTCCTTTTTGGAAGTGCCAGAGCCATTGTCTCTGTAGTTTGCATCAGGCGGCTTGCAAGACGCAGCCGGTTAAACATCGTCCTTGTGCATACCGCTGTCTGTGGGGCAGATTTATGGCGGTCGTCCCCTTTCAAGTCAGAGCAACCCATATTTTTGTGCATGTACCTGTGTGGGAACAGCAGCTCATAAAACAGTGTTATAGTTGTTGTGGATTAAATACATCTCCTTAATTAACCTTTCCAGCTAAATTTCGCTCATGGTGTTCCGTTTGATTCCCTGTCACATACAGAGCATGGCTTAGACACACTCTCAGACATGGCGGTGGCTTCTTGACATGTATAAGTGTGTGAATAACATCTCAGCCTCAGGGCGTTGAGCATATTTAGGCAGCTCTCTGCTTTTTTCCCAATATTCAGGCTTTTAAGTAATTATTATGATCTATGCTATATCAGTGAAGGCTCCCATCAATCATTGTTGGGTCAAAGTCTCAAATTGCAGAGTCTTGTATGTTGGACATGGTCAGAGTGATGTTGGAAACTCAGTTGGAAAAAGGGTTGTACGTAATACTGAAAATAGGTCTTTGACTTGATTAAAGAGGTCTTTGTGATGATGGCATAATCCTTAGTACTGTATAGAAGCATTGATTGAGGTTTACCTCCAATCCAATAAATCATTTGACCGAACAATCTAATAAAAACTATATAAATGGTTCTCTGAGGTGTTATGGTTCTATATAGCGCTTAAAATACCTTTTAGAGGCAATTTGCTTGCTGGCTGGCTAATGAGGGACTGACTGACTAATTGCCTGACTGATAGACATGCATGTGCAAGAACTGCCTTGTGACAGGTATCTGTGCTGCCAAGAGCAGAGACAATCGTAGTTGGGTCTTCTTGCTTGAAATATTATTTCAAAGGGGCACTAATACATGTGTCAAAGTCTGTAGTGACAGCATATCGACTCAGCATTGCTACTGCAACGTTAGCAGCATTCCGGCCACAAGCCTCGCCCAGCACAAATATAGCGGTGGTTGTGCACCGGCCTCATCCAGCATTGCTACTGCAGTGTTAGCAGCGCTCCGGCCACTAGCCTCGCGCAGCAACGCTGTTGCAGTGGTAGTGCATCAGCCTTGTCCAGCATTGGTACCATGGCATTAGCAGTGCTCCAGCCACCGGCCTCGCCCAGCAACGCTATTGTGATGGTAGTGTACCAACCTCGCCCAGCACTGCTACTGCAGCTTTTACAGTGCTCTGGCCACTGGCCTCACCCAGCAACCCAAATGTTTGCCCCCTGGTGGCAAAATTGAGCATCACATGCGCTTATCTGCAGAAACCGGTCCGCTGTGAGTGCGTGGTCTTCTAATGGGGGTCCTTGTGGACAGCCTCTCTTTGGCAGAGTTCTTTCAGGACGTCTGTAGGGTGAGAGATAAGCTGGCCGCCAGGCCTCTGCAGCCAGGTGGAGATCAAGTGACAGCTTATCAGACTACTTTCAGGCCCAGGCCACTGAATGGGCTATTGTGTGGAACAGCAGTGCAGCATAGTGCCACTCCTGCCCAGCCTGAGACTGTTTCATCACACTGAATTGTAAATGCCTATAGAAAAGTCTCTGGGTAACATAGAAATAACGTAGCAGTCAAAAAATGAATTTTGTAGTAAATCAGCCATGCTTTGTTATGGAGCTATGAAGCTAATGTAGATAACAAACATTCATATGTGAATCATGCTAAGCAACACTTTTATTTGCTGGTTTTCTATGGCTCAGATCCACATTGAATAGCATGATTTTAACGCTGTATAAAAACACTGTAAGCTGTTCTCTTTGTGTCCTCTCTGAGAGATATGCTGCTTTGAGATTGCAGGTGGTTAACTTTTAACCATGCCCCCACTTGCTTCCCAGGGTTTGACTCTCTTAAGTCTTTATGGAGTCTAGCCGGTGATTTTCTTTCTGATGTGTGATGTGACGATGTAGAGAAGAAAACTAGCTTTGGTTAACGTTTTTAGCCTAGAGTGGCTCCATGTTAGCCACACCCAGCTTTTGCTTCTTCATATGCCAAAAATGAGGCCTGGTGTCCATACCAATCTATATTCCCATAACTAGCAGAGGCTGGAGGTGTTGTGTTTTACTGTTTCTCCAGCTTTGACTTTGGATAAAGGGCTGGCTAATGGCTGTGTGAAATTTTAGGGGCTTAAAAAAACAAGCCAACTGAGGGTTTTTAGTTCTGCACATTTTTCAGCCCTTTAGTCACAAAATATGGGGAAAAAATAAGATTTTTGGCTGAACAATGACTTCAGCAAGATGCATGGATTTGTTTGCAAAACCCTTATTCAGCACCCAATGGTTTCCATTATCCAGACAATTTAGGATTTCTAAATCAAATGGCACCACAATCGTGTGTAGCGTTCACTCAGCATTAACGATATGCTGTTTGTGACCACATACCTGATGCATCCACTCAGCCACATAATAAACAATAACCACACGGCAGTACAGCAACGAGACATGACTCTCCCTTTGTCTCTTATGTTGATGCATGACAACACGCCGCCCATCACACCACAGTGCATGTGTTTTAGTGGAGATACGACTGGTTCTTATTTCCTGAGTTCTAGTTCAAAACCATGCGCCGCAGCATCTGCCTCACAGCCTCACAGCTCCTCTCTCTGACCTGTGGGACGGCAGGGGCAGCTCTCTGAATTTCCTGACACCCAAACAGCCTGGTGTGTGTGTGTGCTTCTGTGAATGCATGTGTGTCCAGTGGGCATCCTATTGGAACACTAGGGAACAAGGCAAAGGCATTTTGCTTTTATTCAGACTCTTTTGGGGATTTTAACTGACTTTTCACTTTCATAATGTGGTTTAGGCCTGTCACAATAACCTTTTTTTGGACGATTTAACTTAATTATTAAGAATAATCAGACATTGCAGTTGGATTTATTGGGACTGTTCCAGTTTGCTTACTTGCTGCTTGTTAGCTCTCATGTTGCTGATTACTTTTTATTTTTATTTTCTTTAATATTAGCCTTGGTTTATTTATTCTGATGTTTTTACTCCTGGTACTAACCTGCTTCGTCTGTTACTGGCATTATTTTGTCTTACTAACCACTATTTTTGTCTGTAATTTCTGTGACTGTGGAGAAACTAGCAGTGTGAAAGACAACAGCAGCGGTACAGCTCTATTCCACACCAGTATGGTTAAACTATGGCAGTAAATCCGTGGTTACCATGCATGTCGATCTGCTCTGTGTTTATGCAGGTGCCATTATTAACTGGTCATTGTGCAAGCTTTTCCTAAACTCCACTGTTTGCTCTCTGATAGAGAGGGGACAAGAGAGCACAACTGCATGGCTAGCTAAAATAGTGAGATACATGCAAGATGTGAAGGTCAACAAAAATTATCGAGGTCATGTCCATATATTGTAACATAAGTTGATATTGTAATTATCATGATGGGCCACTAACTTCCTCTGTCATGGCATGTGGTCATTTTTTAGGTTTCTCTATATTATTTCTGATGTACCTAACAACATTACTTTCTTCATGACAAATTGGGGTTTGATTCCCCAGTCCACCTCACTACACCAATAAGAGACAAAACACTACATTCACCTACCTGTGTAATATGAATTATGTATAATAAGAGCATCAGCCCAAGGACATTGTAGTGCAAGATAGCCAGCTGGATATTAGATTTTAGGCAATGGTGGCAAGTTAGCTGCAATGAGGAAAACTGAATATTGTTTGGGAGTTCAGGAGTTCAGTTATAATGAATCTGTTCTGACATTCCCTGTAATTTTTCATTTTAAAATATTTGCACGGAAGCAATACAGTATGCCTTGCCTTAAATAAGAACTGTTAAGATTAAGATAATTAATTATTATTAAGATACCTTTAATACATTAATAAGGAATTGTTCATCCTTTTTTGAAGCAAATGACAGTAGAGAGTACAGAATATATACTCACATAATAAAGAAATATTTATAATATATTTTAAAATATTTTTGAGTTAATTTACAACTAAACTAAAGAAAATATAGAGATATGGAAGCATTGTAGTATTATATTTTGCAGTACTGTATGGTACTGTGTGGTGCTTAAATTATGACCGTGTTGTACTTCAGATTGCATGTAGTTGTGTGTTTTTATACTGTGCCAGTTTTTCTAAAATGTAATTGCAATATATTGAATCGTAACCCCTGTATCATGATGCATATCATATTGCTATGTTATTGGCAGTACACAACATTTCCAATTAAAATATTCATGGTTTTACAGAAAAGACAAAATATTCTATATAATATGAAGCGAATGAATTTTCATCAACATCTATATGTCAAATGTTTGTGGACACCCTTTGTAAGAAATGTATTCAGACACAATAAGTTTTACCCAATGTTCACACAGTTGTGTGAAATCACACACACAGCTGGTCTAGTCCCTGTAGAAAAGTATTGCCAATAGAATAGGACTCTCTGGTGCAGATAAACATGAAATATATCCAGTACTTTTGGGATAGGGCTAACCCAACATCCCAATACTTTTGTCCATATATTGAGTATGCATCATTTAATGCATAGTTCATTAAATGTTAGAAAAGAGGAAATAAATACTTCTGATAACATATATTTGGAAGAGCCTTTAACTCGTAATTAACTGGGCAACAGGGATTTCTGTAAAGCTCTTCTCACACTAATACTTTCTTTTTCTTGCTCTGTGTGCACATGTGTGTGTATGTGAAGGGTCTAAGGAGACGTGGCTTGATTCGAGGAGACGGTACACTCCCAACTGGCACCAAGAGACCTGGATCTGTGGGCCGTGGGGATGTCTTTGAGGTGGACGAAAACACTGATCTGGCTGACCCCAGCACACTGTCCAAAAATGGTGGGTTACCTCAAAAGATACCCCTTACTAAAGGCAGCAAGGGGGGTAAGCCAGACTCGACTTCCAAGTCTCTGGATGAGAATATCACCACTGGGAAGAGCAAACCTGATAAGACATTTCCTAAGAAGCCTGTGGATGACACTGTTATCGATCTGGATGTTAAGATTCCCATCTCAAAGAAACCCCCTGGAGAAAGCCCCCTGGAGCCCCCCTCAGACCCTAATGACCCTAAAAACAACTTGATAAAGGAAGTAGAAGAACCCACCAAGACTCCTTTGAGCACATCCACGGAGGGGAGCCTTAGTAATGGTAGAAGAGCTACAACTCCCAGCACCCCCTACATCTCTAAAGGCACTGTGATTCTCACAGGTAGGGAAGGGGACCTGGACCGCAGGGGCCCTCCAGGACCAATGGGGCCCCGTGGGGAACCAGTGAGTAGATGCTTTTTTTTACCTGATGAGCTAGTTTCTGCTTGTCTAATGTATTCCTAAATCAGTGCTATTGGTTGGCTGCAGAAACAGATCCTACTGTAATGGGAAGACTTTACAGCAGATGTTGCAGCATTGCTGTGAAAATTTGATTGCATTCGGCTACTCAAATATCCAAGATACATACTCAGAGCTGGTCTGTTTTTGAGTGTGGTTTCGATGGACACTGTTATCCCACAATGTAATGTGAAATGGAAAGGAAGGAGCTACTTACATCTAGAATAGTTATTAGAAAAAATGGTGGATGACTATAAAAGTGCAGCAGCAACTGCAGCAGAAGAACTTGCAGGGATGTTTATTGGCATAGCAACGCTTCATCACTTCCTGTTAGTAGAAAATGGGCTAGTACATTAACATTTTGTGTACTAAGTTGAAAAATCTGCACTTTTTTATCATTTGTTTCTCAAATTTTCCCAATTCTGTACTGCCAATGAACCCCCTAGCACTAGCAATGCCTCTGACACTAGCAGTGTAAGGACATAACACATATCTCCCGTACCAACATATTTCTAACTGTTGCCGATGCAGCATTGCCGTAGTAATAAATGATGAGGTGTTCTAACTTTTCTCATAAATAATTCTATTAATTACATTTTTAACATTTTTTACATTTTGTTATATTATTAACCACCTCTCAATATTGTTAAATTGAAGATCAAACATCCCTAAGTTTTCATGGGGTGTCCCATTTTTTTACATGACTGTATCTGATGGTTCTCCATCACGCCAGTGAACACAATTCCACAAGAACGCTTTCTATGGAAATTATGCTGATTACACTTACATTAAGCAGCATGTAACTTTTCCAGAGGTCAATGGCCATGTTTAGCCTTCATATGCTTGCTAAAACCATACACACACATGTTTGACGACCTGTCCAAACAAAGACATTGAAAACAGTTCCTTTCCATCTGACTGTGTGTATATCATAAAAACTGATTCAGGCCTTTGATCTCCTTCAGCATGTGTACATTGAAACATTTTCTTACAGCTTTACAACACTCAGCAAGCTTCAGCAAATCTTTACCACAACTGTCCGGTCCTCTTTGATTGGCTGCCGGGGGAATGAGACCCAAATGCACAGTCCAGTCAAAGTGAGCCGCTTATCTGCTTTACGAGGCAGAGGAATGGCCAGCAGAAGCAGGAGCAGATGCAGCGCCATATGGAGCCACCTGGCCAAGCGCCAGGGCCATAGAGCTGTTACAGCCCCCCCTTTGCTTCTCGTGCGGCTCTGAGTCAGCGGCAAGACGGCAAGATGCCCCACTGGCTGCGAATAAAAGCCAGCAGTAGGAAGAGATGCAGTAATTAAAGCTGCCTCCCCTGCTTGCCATTAGAAAACACAGGCAACCTCCCTCATTTCCTGCCCCCCGTTACATGGTTAGGGATGCTAGTGGGCTTCGGGCTATGGCAGGAGGTTCTGGGTAGTCCTGTCTGTGGTTGAGAGTGTGTAGGCATGTGGACATTTGTGTGTGTGTTTCTGTTTGCATTCCACTATGCACATAATTTGTAATTAAGAGATTAAGAGATTTAGAGGTGCCCACAGATGTGTTCATTTGTTTGCACTGCTCTGCTGTCAAGAAAAACAGTGTTTGTGTGTGTGTGTGTGTGTGTTAATGTGTGTGCCTGATAGTCTGTACTATTTTCACGTGGGGTGTGTCAAACAGCCTGCCATATTCACCTCACCTGAACCCACATTTGATCGAATTAGAGTGAGGAAATGGTTCTGCACATTCTGGTCTCTAGTTGGTTTTAAAGTCCAGTAACTGTCACTTCAGGCCTTGAGAGGAGACCAAGATTATGACTTATGTTTCCTTCCAGAGGAACAGAGCAGACAAGCTTGCTGAGACCTGTTTTAATGGGGTCTTGTCCTGGAGGATGCTGGTTTGGACGTTGAATAGCAGGTCTAAGGTTAAGGATGAGCTCTTATTGGTGTAGTTAATGAGCCTTTCAGGGTCATATTTTTTATTAACTTGGAGGCCGTCTAAACTCTGGGGAGGATGACCTTGTAAACCAGGTCTTTTAGTGCCTGGGTTTCCAGACCCAGGCCACAGTCTAAACTATACGGTTAACAACCACTCTTATTCTGTGTCTGTAGGACCAGCCTTGATGTTTTTACCCTGCTGTTACATGCTTTAAATGTTGCTTCATCCAGTTGGTTAGCGTTCGCGTTCATACTGTCCTGAAATAGCCGCTGCGTACCGAACGTCCATCTGCTCTTCCAAGTACCAAACTCTCATTACTCCAATCCGGAACAGTTATTTAACCTATTGAGTTAGCGGTGGATGTAGATTTTTGTTATAAAATACATACTGCATGCTTCTCTGAGCATATCATAACTGTCAACATCACTTAGAGAGTACTGAGCAAATTAAGGATGACCGAATTGCAAATGTAATGATTCCTGTTTAATGAAATTTTTAAAAATAGCATTTTTATGACACTGTCTGTATATTCTATATGTCTGTATGCTATAAATATACCGATATAATAATGTTTGATATCATAACCTCAAATGAGAACTGTGACCGAACCTGTAACTCTGTCAAGTTACTGAAGGTCATCAGTCATGACAACTAATATTAAATATGACACCTGTCATGGCATGTTCGTGGCTATCGATGTTATGTAACAGGGTTCCAATATGGGCATCAGCCTTAACATTAGTCCCAGTCTGTTGTGCTGCCACAACAGATCTGACCATTTAAGGCATGGACTCCACAAGACCTCTTAAGGTATTCTGTGGTATCTGGCACCAAGACGTTAGCAGCAGATCCTTTAAGCCATGTAAGTAGGGTAGGACCTCCAAGTAGGTAGGACCTCCATGGGTCGCACTAGTAATGGCCTTTTGTGCCCATTATCCTGTTGCCTTTTCACCGGTTGTGTTTTCTTAGACTACTTTTGGTAGGTACTGACCACTGCATACAGAGAACACCCCACAAGACCTGCCTGATGTTTTGGAGATGTTCTGACCCAGTCGTGTAGCCATCACAGTTTGCCCCTCCGTCAAAGTGGCTCAGTTACTTATACATGCCCATGTTTCCTGCTTTTAACACATTACCTTCAAGAACTGACTGTTCACTTGCTGCCTGAAATATATCCACCCCTTGACAGATGTCATAACAACGAGATAATCAATGTTTTTTCAACCTGTCAGTGGCACTAATGTTATGGCAGATTGGTGTAAATGTTAGATGTGTACTATGAAAATGTCTACCAGTGTTGTAACATGTTTTGTCATATTGCCCAGCTTTATCATGAGTTGTTTGAAAGTCATGATTGAGACATTGTAATATTTTTCCATTTAGGGGTGTCCTGGCAGCGAGGGCTATCCAGGGTTCAAAGGCGACAAGGTGAGTGACAGTCTCCTGCTAAATATTTAATGATAGAAAAGTGAGAAGGGGTGGTCACAGTCGTTGTGACTGTGTATTTTGCCAGAGTCTCTCTGCTGTCATGTTGAATTAGGACATGGAGAGCAGTCCCTGAGGCCAAAGCTCTGTTTTATTGCTGGAGTTCACTTAAAAGTTCATGTGCTTCTGGTTGAGAGTGTTGACCTTCGTTGACCTGTCATGATCCTCGCTGACTGCTCTCATCTGCGCTGTGTCTGCACCCGAGTCCAAATGCCAGCAGGAGAGGCTGCTAAGATAAGCTGTTAGTCAGACCTCGGCTACATTTAAAAATGGTTTTGCATATGAAATTGCTTGCCACTACTTGCCAGGGGAATGTGAGATTGTTGCATGGCTGAATGACTTGATCACTATTAATGAGTGATTGATTTTTATTAGGTTAAATTACTCATTCCATGGGCGTATATCTGGAATAAGCTGCTTTACATGTTTTGTTCAGTAATTATGTCTGAACATCTGTGTTTCAGATTGGTAATGGTTTATTAGATACAGTGTGAATGGCTGTTTACGGGTGATTTACAGTTGTTTAAGATTGCTTTCACACCTACCTTGGAACTTTTTCTATAATTTGGCTCATTTTGAAAAGCAGGGACACTCCACCTTTATTAAAATGCAGACATAACAAGAGAACCTCGGTCTGCTTTCAAGCGAACTGCTGGTGTGAACGCAGCTTCAGAGCAATTCATTACTCTGATTGTAAAACTTGTAGAGTTTAAGCATTTAAATTAATAAAATGTGATGAATGGATATTTTATATATAGCTAATATGCTGTATGTTAGGTATAGATCTCAGGCAAATCCTGAAGACGAGCCAAAGAACTCCTTAGAAGCGAGAAGCTTCTGCCAGCTTTAGTCATTGTGTAGCTCAGCCTAAATCCTACATCTGTGTTATGAACATGTAGCTAATTTTCAAACTAAAATTATATTAATATTATAAGTGGGTTATAAGATTTGTTGTCATTACTTTTTAAAGATGAAATGGAGTAGCCACTCTCATCTCAGTCGTTTTTGCCAAAATGTCTTTGCAAAATGGTGAGAAACAGTCATCAAGTTTACAGATCTCCTGCAGTAAAATTATACGACCCCTCCTCTCATTGTAAAACCAATCCACTCCAAATAGGGCTTAAGGTGGATCTTACAGATCTAACATTTATCACCCAGGGTGGTGTGGGTCCTGAGGGCTATCCAGGTCGCCCTGGAAACCCAGGACCACCAGGTCCACCAGGACTGCCCACTCTTTATCTATGGAGGAACACCGCAGAGGAGTGGGCCACCTTTCAGGTGAGAGAGCTGTTTTTTCTGATCCTGTGTTCTGTGTTTGCTGTCCCTGTTGACCTTTGAGATATTTGTCTGCAGCCAACACGACACAACTTTATGGATTTTGGCCTGTTTGTCAGGTGAAACTCCAGTAAAATTCCACACTGGATTTAAGGAATGATGCAATAAAAATTCACTTTGTCCTCTTGCTTTCAATCTAGTCAAGCATGTATACAGTTTGCTGGCCAAATATTTAGGTTCTGTCAATGCCAATTCCAGCCATTAGCTAGATCTCCCCCTAGACAGATGAGTGTACTTTGACTTTAACTGCCCATTCTGTTGTAATAGCTAACATCTCGCTGAGTCATGAGGGGAAGAGGTAGGCCAGTTATATTGTTATGGGTTTCCTGCTGTGGATGGCTGTGGTATCACCAGGGTTTAGACTTGCAATCGTTGGATAAAGGAGACCACACTTAGATGTTAACACCACCTTTTTTTACACTCATTGTCCGTTTTATCCACTGACCATATAGAAGCACTTCTATATGTTCTATAATTATAGGCTGTAGCCCATCTGCTTCTCTGCATACCCACCGGACCAACACATTCTCAACACTGCAGTGACACTGACATGGTGGGTGTGTGTTAGTAGTGTGTGTTGTGCTGGTACGAGTGGATCAGACAGAGCAATGCTGCTGGAGGGTTTAAACACCTCAGCGTCACTCCTGGACTGAGAATAGTCCACCCATCAGAAATATCCAGCCAACAGCGGCCTGTGGCCAACGTCCTATGAGCACTGATGAAGGACCAGAGAATGACCAACACCAACTGTGCAGCAACAGCTCAGAGCTTCTGTCTGTGACTTCACATTTACAAGGGGGACTAACTAGGTAGGGGTGCCTAATAGAGTGGACAGTGAGTGGACACAGTTTTGAAAAACTCCAGAAGCAGTATCCACCAGTATCGTACCAGCTCAAAACACACCAACACCACCATGTCAGGGTCACTGCAGTGCAGCGAATGAGCCACCACCCAAATTATACCTAGTTTGCACAATGCTGTGCTATTCTTGTGAACTAGACTGACTCAGCCCAGCTCACTCAACCACTCCTTCCATCCGTCCTTCAGCTCCTTCATGTAGCCGTCGCTGCACAGCTGCACCTTGTGTAACCACAGAGCGAAGTCCCACAGCACTGCCTGGGATTGAATAAAGATGCTGTCTGGGAAAGCGGAGCATTCTCGTCTTGTGATAATGGTCTATTTGATACTCGCAGCCTTTGAACCAGACTGTACTGTACAGACGCTCCTAATGGATCAGATGAGGAGGAGAACTGTTTTACTGTCAGTGTTCAGTTGCAAGAGTTCACAGGTCACTCACATCACTAAAGGCAAGGGCTAAACCCCCTTCTGTTAGATGGAGCATAGCCAGAGCAGGGTCACTGTAACCCCATCAATCTGCCTCTTCCTTCCCTGCCAGCCTTTAGCTCTGCAGAATGGAGAGAGCATCTCCACGCTGATCCTGGTCCATGCAGGCATGCTCTAACAGAACATGGAGTACGGTCTACAAAATGTAACCCAGAAGAAGGGTTTATAGAGCCCATACTGCTTTAAGGTTTGCAAGCTGGCCTGAGAGGCAGGTTGTTATAATGTGAACCAGGACACAAAGCTCAAGTTGAAGAGGATTGTTGCAGTCCAGTCAGATGGGCTCTATAGAAGATGGGCAGTGTGCACTTCATTTTCAGTTCATGTTCCTTTTCTCTTTTTACAGCAAACCTCGTTCTACCAGCTGCTGTATGCTGGATGGCCTGTAAGTACGCAACACAATGCATAATGTCGCTGTCACAAAAAAAAACTATCTCCAAAATGGCAAGTTTATGTAAGAGAGGGACCTAACTTTCAATGGTTAGTGGACCATTTTTTATTGGTCCATTCATCACGAAAGTGTGACACAATGTAAACTGCCGAATGCAACAACTGCCAAATTCTAAATATGTAAACAAACTGAACAATAAAAAAAATTAGATTTACAGGAACTTAGCTTGACACCGACAATATACTATTATGGGTCTGTAGATGAGTGTCAGCTGTTGAAATATGGGCTCTCTCTCACTCTAATCTGTTCTCTGTGAGCCTGTAGAGATTGCAGGGTCCATCTGGGCCAGAGGGAGAGATGGGGAAACCGGGCCTACAGGTAAGATGCTGTGAAGGTTATTTTGCTGAGATAATGGGCCCAGATTGCATGTCCATATGAGGCAAGCATGGGTAGCCCAACTGGGAACCAGAAAGTTGTGTTCACGGGTTCCATGGTAGCCCCACATATGAATGCCCTCCATATGATTGGACCAGGAGGGGTTAAGTGTGGACCCCACTGCACACTGGGGCCTGGATGGGACCCATGTAAGATTTCACGCTTTGACACATGTGGCAATTCACACTTTGTGCAGGCAGTGCTAAATGCTGACAGTGCTAACATGCAGGGTCTAAGCTTCTATTACTTATTAGATACTTTATCCTCATAACTTCAGAGCAAAAGTAAAGAAGCAAACTTTGAACACCAAGCATGTCTTGGCTGACTATATTTGTGGTAAAGTGAAAATGCTGTACATTTTGATAAAATAGCTTTAAGAAGGACTGCACTATTTGTGAGTGCATCAGTACCTAGACCTTCAACTTCAGTATATTTGACTTCTTTTCTTACTCAGGGGCCACCAGGCATTCCTGGGGAAAGGGGACATCCAGGACGCATGGGAGACACAGTGAGCTTCTGTTACATTTATGTCTAGCACATTCTTATTTTAAAGTTCTTCACAGTAAATCTGTAATGAGATGATGATTCAAACACTGCCACACTCAGCGCTGCAAAAAAACACTATGGTCAAGCTGGTTAGCTTGTGAAGCTGGTTGAGCAGCATATGGCATGTTTTTCCCTTTGGCGTTGATGGTTTAACTAGCCGACCAGCATAGCCAACCGAAATAGTCAGAATGACCAAGGTGGTTGACCAACAAGACCATCATGATCAAGCTGGTTGACTAGTATGTCCAGCATGACCAAGCTGGTTAACCATCGTGACTGGCCTGATCACACTGGTCCAGCAGTATGACAAGCTGCTTTACCAAACTAGTCAACCAGTATGACCAGCTTGCTTACCAGCATAGGGTATGTTTTGGCCTGGATGACCAGCTTTTCAACCACTTGACCAAAAAAGGACCAGCTTAGACCAACTGAAACCAGCTACCAGCAAACTCTGGTTTGAGCTGGATTTTGTAGCAGGGAGATAAGAAGAGTAAACAATGAATTTAATAATTGGGCGTTTTATGGATATGTGGTCAAACGCTGCATTTCCTTTGTAATTAATGTTTCTTTTTTATACACTATTTTCACTGGTATTCTTATATACTCTGTATATTCTTAACGTACACATATTACACATATTAGTCATGCTTTTAATGATTAATAAAGTCATATAAAATGTGAGCCGGTTAATTAAATGTTGGCTGTCTGGTTGAGGAGCAAGGTATTAAACACTCCACCCTTTAGGATCCTGAACTTTAACCACATAAACAGGAGCTGTGGTGTCTGAAATCTCCATTATGGTTTTGTGGGACTAAGTGTGGCAGTGACATGTGGTGCCTCAGCAAAACCTCAGATGAACTGACCCTGAACTGGGTGGACGATCCACTATTAAAGAAGTATGATACCACAAAAACAGGAAGAGGTCGTATCCTGGCGTATCCTGCTTTAGAATGGATTTAGCTCTCTTGTCTATGCTGTGTTTATGTGCGGTGAAAAGCTGGTAAGTTTATAGCAGTAAAGACTTTAATTTTAAATAAGCTGGAGTTGATTAGAAAAAATGAAAACACAGTGACATTCCTATGATGACAACCTGTGCAGGTGCACATACGCACGTGTGCATGTGTAGAGGCATGCTTGTGGTTCTGTGACAGTGAGTGATGGATGGATATATTATCATAGTGTACTTCATGTGTATTGACTGGCAGAATGGCAACACACCCTATACAGATGTTTTCTGTGCTTATAGTAGATGTGTAGATAATTATAAATCGGCCTAATGTGGACATGTTTAAATACCTGGATTCTTCAGTTGAAGGTACTTGGTACAAGGTCATTTTTCTGTCGAGCCACTTGGCTAGATTCATTTTTTTCGAAGGCTTATAGAACACAGATACATATACAGGCTCACTTCACATGTGGTTTATGGTCAAATAGGTTTCCATTAGAGTATAATTCACGTCATTTTTAAAAGTGCTTTCCCAACTCATGAATCAGTGGGGCCCTCAGTAAGGGTTTGGACAGGTTAGATATAG